>NW_009952976.1:351594-384812 GCF_000747805.2 Chaetura pelagica | reverse complement strand
GGTTTGTTTTGGTCTCGCCCCCCACCTCGGGGTGCTGCCGCCCCAAAAGCCTGCCCGCCGGCCGTCTCGGTGGCTCGGCTTTCCCGGCTGGAAAGCCCCGCAGGAGCACTTAGCCAGCTCATGCTCGCGTTACGCAGCAGAGCTGGCCGGCCTGTCTTAAAAGCAGCCGGGTTTGCGGGAGGTGAGTGGCGTTGATTTACATCCTGGTACCCGAAAGCATCAAACGCCTGGCAGCTCTCACGCGCGGAATGGTTCCTGTACAAAAGTGCTTGATTATCCCCTGGAAGTGTCACGTGCCAGGTAGTTGCGGTGTCGCCCCCCGGTGAGGCACTTCCAGAGTCTGCTGTTGACGCTGCTCGCGGCCTTCTGTGCACGTGTGGCCTGTCACAGTGGTGTAACAGTGATATTTAAACTTCTCAATACATCTGAATATTAGCATGGTTGTAAAACTGTTGTAACTTCACTTGGTTTTGCAGTACTGATAGTAGCTGCATGTGTACCTAGGGAGGAGAGGCATGTCTAATTTATCCTGCTACCATGTGAAAGACAAGTGTGTGAGCCTCACCCTAGGTTCCTTCCATTCTTCTGTTGTGTAATTCTGAAGGTGTGAATAGATTATTTGGGAAGGAGAGGCAGAACGCTTGAATTCTTTTGGTCAAACAGAGAGTTAGGGAGTGGAAAGGTGGTATTTTTAACTTTCTCCATGTTAATGGGGAGGGCTTTAACTTCCAGATTCATGTGTAGAGTTTTTATTTGGTTTATAGAAGGGTACTTGTATTACAAGCATAAAAATTAGGTTTTGAATTCTGGAATGTTTTTTCCATATACAATCTTCACTAGCATTATGTCAGAAGTTAATTTTTTTTTTTTTCAGTAGAACCTTCCTAGAGCTTTCTTAAGATTTCTGATTTTCCTCACGTATTTGAGCCAAATATGTGGCTAAATTATACACTCGGATATTTGGAGTGGGAGCCAAGTTACTTTTCATGTCAAAATGTCTGGAAAGCCTGGTGGGTTTCCTCTCTGCCCTTCCCTACTAGAGCTGTTTGCAGTAGGACTATTACATGCAATTAGAGGGTCTTCTCATTCTTTGCTCAAAAGTGACCCATGGTCTCGCTTCAGATGGAAATAAACTCAAGGAGTCATATATCTCTGTCAGACTTAGCCTTATTAATCTGAAAGACAGGTTTAGTCACCAAGGTGATGCTGCAAGTGATTACAGAATAATGACTAAATAATGTTGAAATCCTTAATTCATTTTTTTAAGCTAATATTTGTGAAGGTTGATTTGATTATGTATTTTTCTTACAGCTAATCGTTCTGACTTAAATGCTAACTGCTCATAAAGCCAGAATGGGATGGTTTGTTTCTTACTAGCTGCTAGTATTGCATCAGAAACCTTAAGTCTTACGTGTTTTCATGCACTTGTTATCTTCTGATCTATGTTCTGTCTAGCTGTTTTATTTAACTTCTAGATAGATGCTGTCTGTATAGAATGTGTACACTAGTGCATTATTATGTTTTGAAAGTGTTTTAACATCTCTTATTCATGCCTGCTTTTTCATAACTGTATAGAAATAGAAAAATTTTTACTTGAATTGTTGTGAAATAAGTCATTAAAGGAAATGTGTTTCAAAAACCTGCAGTTGGGCGAAGAAATAATAGCAGTCCTTAAAAATAAAGCACAGAATCCCTAATTTACGAACATGGCTTTTTTGCCTTTTTTTGTTCAGATGGATTTTGACCCTTTTGAGTTCATGGTAATCCAGTTTCTCTCTAAAGATAATTTTGCTGTCCATGGTAAAAGTGGATGCAGAAATAACAGTTGCAGTTCATCCAACAAGTCCTTAAAATGATGTGATGAGTGGAAGTAGGGGGTAGTTGTTGCAGTTAAGTTCTGACAGCTCCCAAGAGTTGTTACAGGAATTGCACAGCACTTTTAGCACAAACGTGTAATTTAAAATCTTTTTTATGTCTATGCATGTGCACTATTTATACAGCTCAATATCCACATTTTCCTACAAGAGTGTCTTGCGTATCTGTATACTGTTGCAGTTAAATACATTGCAAAATGTACCTATATCCTTACTGTGCATGGTAACTGAACTCTGGTTTAAGGGATTTCAGAGTAACTTGCTTCTGAATTGTCCTAGGATTGTAACTCTAGTTTAAATAGGAAATAACTGTGTAGTAAAAACATTTTCAAGGGCTAGCAGTGAAACTGTTTAGCCTTGGCAGTTCATGAAATAGTATATTATAAAATGTGCATATATATTCATTAGACATACCTCATAGACTCTTCTAAGCTTGGATAGTTTTGGGGGGGATGTGAAGAGGACGGAGGAGACTGACCAAGTTGATTCAGCCTTGAGGTGATTCAAGGTGTCTGACTTTAAACTAGCTGATCTTGAGACTGATTTTTTTTTTGTTGGCTTCTGTTTTTTCTTAGCTTGAGCTGTTCTCAAATGCACAGTTGGAAGCTGGGAATGTTACTGACCTTTTAGCGTTAAGAGAGCTCTCTGTCTTTTCTAAGTAAGCTAGACTTTAAAAGAGAAGGAAGAAGTGTTGCCAGTAAGTGTTGGATAGATCTTAACTTGCGGGCATTGCGTTACCTGGCCCTGTATGTTAGAGATGGCCCTGTATGTTAGAGGATGGTATTAGAGCTTGGAAATCAAGTATAGTCATGATGAGGTTGAGAGTGTTTGGATTAGGTTAAGGGCCAGTAAAGCTGATACCGCTGTGGGAGTCTGCTATAGACCTCCCAGCCAAAGCAGTGAGGTCGATGAAGCTTTATAAAAGCAGCTGGGAGAAATCTCTGTTGCTGTTGTTGTTGTGGGGGACTTTAACCTCCCAGACATCTGCTGGGAATTCAACACAGCAGAGAGGGAACATTCCAAGAGGCTCCTGCAATGTGTGGAAGATAACTTCCTCACACAGCTGATAAGTGAGCTAACCACAGAGGGTGCCCTCCTGGGCCTGCTTCTGGTGAACAGGGAAGATTTTGTGGGGCAAGTCAAAGTTGGAGGCCATCTAGGGCACTGTGATCATGAGGTGATTGAGTTTTTGATCCTTGGAGGAACAAGGAGAAAGGTTAGTAAAACTGCCACCTTAGACTTCTGGAAGGCAAACTTTGACCTGCTCCGAAGACTGATTGATGAAGTCCCTTGGGAGGCTGCCTTGAAGGATAAAGGAGTCCAGGAAGGCTGGACATAATTCAAGAAAAAAGTTTCAAAGGCACAGCAGCAGGCTGTCCCTGTGTGCTGGAAAACCAGTAAATGGGGTACGAGACCAGCCTGGCTAAATAGAGACCTTTGCCTGGACCTTTGGAACAAGAGTCTATGATCTTCGAAAGAGGAGACAGGTCACTCATGAAGTCTATAAAGATGAAGCAAACCTATGCAGGGTGAGAATTAGGAGACCCAAAGCGCAGCTAGAGCTCAAACTAGCTGCAGCTGTTAGGGATAATAAAAAATGTTTCTATAAGTTCATTAACAGCAAAAGCAGGATTAGGGAAAATCTCCATCGTTTATTGGATGCAAAGGGGATCTCAGTAAGAAAGATTGAGGGAAAGGCTGAGGTGCCGAACACCTACTTTGCCTCAGTCTTTAGCCATGAAACTAGCTGTTCCATGGATATACAGCCACATGAGCTAGGAGACAGGGAGGGGATGCAGAATGAGGTCATCACAATTAAAGAGGAAGTGGTCAGAGACCTACTACACCACTTAGATGCACACAAGTCTATGGGACGAGATGGGCTACATCCAAGGGTGCTGAAAGAGTTGGCAGACATGATTGCAAGCCACTTTCCATTATTTACCTGAAGTCCTGGCTAACTGGGGAGGTCTCAATGGACTGGAGGGTGGCAAATGTAAGACCCGTCTATAAGAAAGTCAGAAAGGAGGATCCAGGAAACTGTAGACCTGTCAGTTTGACCTTGGTACGAGGGAAGGTCATGGAGCAGATGATCATGAGTGTTATTAGAAGACATATAGAGGATAACCAGGGGATCAAGCCCAGTCAGCATGGGTGTATGAAATGCAGGTCCTGCCAGACGAGCCTCATCTCCTTTTTTAACCTGATGACCCGACTATTGGACAAGGGAAAGGCTGTGGATATTGTCTATCTGGATTTGACATGGTTCCCCATAGAACTCTCATAAAGAAACTGGCTGCTCCTGGCCTGGATGACCATACAATCTGTTGAATCAAGCACTGGCTGGATGGTCGGGCCTGAAGAGTGGTAGTCAATGGAGTCAAACCCAGCTGGTGGCCAGTCAAAGGTGTGTTCCTCAGGGCTCAGTGTTGGGATAGTTTCTGTTTAACATCTTTATTGATGATCTTGATAAGGACATAGAGTGTATCATTAGTAAGTTTCCAGATGACACCAAGCTAGTCAGGAGTGTTGATCTGCATGAGGACAGGGAGGCTCTGCAAAGAGACTTGGATAGATGAGATTGTTGGGCTAATGTTAATGGTCTGGGCTTCAACAAAGCCAAGTGCCAGGTCCTGCACTTGGGCCCCAACAACTCCAGGCAATGCTACAGGCTTGGGGAAGTGTGGCTGGAAAGTGTCTGGCAGAAAAGAACCTGGGGGTTCTAATTGACAGGTGACTGGATGTGAGCCAGCAGTGTGCCCAGGTGGCCAAGAAAGCCATTGGCATCCTGGCTTGTATTAGAAATAGTGTGACCAGCAGAAGGAGGGAGGTGATTGTCCTCTTGTACTCAGCACTGGTGAGGCCACACCTGGAGTATTTAATCCAGTTTAGGACACCTCAATTCAAGAAAGTTACTAAGGTGCTGGAGCGAGTACAGAGGAGGGCAACGAAGGTGGTGAAGGGCCTAGAGAATAAATCTTACGAAGAATGCTTGAAGCACTACTAAAATCCTTCAGAATTCGTCATTTCCTTTATGCGGAAGAAGAGAAGTTCCAACCCTCCCTAGGCAGTCCCTACAGCCCTAGAGAATACTCTTTGATCTTTACAGGCTAGTAGAGAGTTATGTGCCCCATTTTCAGCCTATGAGGATGATAATTTAGGAGGAACAGTTGGTACATGAACTGTGGGGTTTTTTTGCTTAGCTCTGTAAGGATTTATCAGACTGCAGTTGTGTAGTCCTTGCAGTATAACTTAGAGTAATGTCAGCATTCCAGGGACACATGTATGTTCTTGCAATAGCTTGTACTTTTAAAGTAGCTTGTACTTTTTTCTTGACAGTTCATCCTTTTAAACTCGGGATAGTGTAGTGCTGTTTGCTTGCATTTTGCTGCAGGGCCTTTTGCCAGGACCTGTGAATCCTCCCCCTGCTCTTCTCTCTTCCTTCTCTCCCCCAGTTGATCTCTGTTCCCATATGCAGGTTTGTTTTCATCCAGCTTGGGGCCTGACTGTGAGATAGTTCTGCTGACAGAAAGAAGAAAAGAGGAAAGAACAGGACTGCAGCAGCCTGACTTAGAATCTCATCCTTAGGATATAGTTTTAAGTTGCACTCATTCCTGAAATCAGATATTCTGCAACCTTCCCAGTTCTTCCTGCCTATTCCTGTTTGCCTACTTCCTTCTCCTCCCTCCTGCATCACATCTAACCAGTTGTGTGGAGCACCAAGGAGTTGGTTTAACCTGTTGAGTTAATAAAAAAGGGGTTTTTTTTTCCCTTGGGAGTATATGGCCACAGCAGTTAGTAACTATCAGTAGATGCCTTGTGGCAACTTGTCAGTAGATGTGATTAGGTGTTCTATGAAACAGCTGGACAACTCAGCCTATGCTTATTTCTGGCTGCTAACCAATGTCAGTATAATATAGGTTATTCTATACTGAAAGAATGACGACTATATAGGGACTGTTCCTTAACTTACAGTGAAGGAAAGTCATGAATATTACAATGCATAAGATTAATTTTTTTTTCCTGGGCAGCAATTTTTTATTTATGTAAGCATTTTCAGCCATTAGGGTTCTCTTAACTTGTTTGACCTCTGTTCCAAAAATATTTTTTGTAATCTATATAATAATACTAACATCTAGTTTAGACTTTACGCTTTGGCTGAAATTGATTTTGTCCTTAAAGGGGCAGTTTTTCTTGTTGAGAATGGGTGAGTGGGTGACATGGCATGTGCAACATAGTGACACTGGGGTTGTACACCAAAGAGCCAACAGATGCATGCATTATGTTACACTGAGAAAAGCATGGTGGATGCTTTTTGTTTGCTGGCTTTACAGTGAACTGGATCACGATGTTTTGTATTGCAACAAAAAGCTGAGATTAACAGCAGGATTTGAATCAATAATAGATATGTCACTGTTTTGATAATCTAATTGTTCTGTGTTTTCTCTTTTGCTCAAAAGTATGGGAGGCACAATACCGCCTGCTCCAGCCAATGCCTCCACAGAGGAGACAAGCAAGGTGAGATATGAAGAATTTACCATTGAAAAAAACCCACAAAAAATATTTGGACTCTGCAAATGTTACTGAGCAGGAGGGGGGGGAAAAAATTGCTGTCAGCTTTCACTCAAATAGGGTAGGTGAATATGCCTAGGGTGAGTGATTAGGAGAGCTCAGTCTGAAGCCTGACCATTACATGTTGTAGATGACTTGTTACAGATGGCTTCTTAGTTCATCTCAAGTATTATCATGCTCCATTTCCCTAATGCTGAATGCCTGATGCTCTGTGCAATCCAAATGCCAAACAAAGACTTCATTTCTTTTTTTCATGTTCCCGCTGTCTGTTTATGCATCTTCTGCAGTCATTGGTGATTAAATTATAGTCTTTGCATAAGAAGAAGTAGTAGCAAGCATGCAAGGCAATGAAGTGAACAGTTGAACTAACAACTTTTTAAGGCAGTATTGTGGAAGAGTTTTTTCATTGTTTTTTTGTTAATTTTCTTTAAGTGCTTGTACGTATTTATAGCAGGAGTTTCCCAAGCTTGCAGTTCTCTTGGGAAAATGAGAATTCTTTTTTGGGGGTTTAACAGGACAGTGAATGCTGGAATTACTGGCTAGTTAAAACTGTATGGAGGGATTAGGTAGTGTGTATAGGTAGTGAGTATAGTCTGTGATAATGAATATGAAGACAAGCAGCCTAAGTCTGTGACAAAGCAGGACATGCTAAGTTAGGGGATTCAGAGGAAATCAGTAATGTAGTTAGAAGTTGATAGGATAATATTTGAAAAAAACATAAGTTTGTGTAAGTGGCAAAGATCTCTGACCTTGGCAAATGGAAACAATATTCTGATGACTGACACCAGATTATTGTTTAGTGCTAAAGAATCTTAGTTTAATAGTACTTAATTGAGAAAATTTATGATCCAGAGAACTTGTGAGAGAAGGCAGGAAGATTGGAATGGTTGCTTAGTATTCATTGCAAAACTGGTTCTGAATTGGGTATTATCTGGATTATTTGGTTTTGATTATTACTGAATTGCACAATTGAAAGACAAGCTTGACTGATAACAGAGGTTCTTTAATCAAAATTTGGGCACTCAGTTATTTGCATACGTGATAGGCTTAATCTGAGAGGGGTAAAAGGAGATTTGTATCTTAAAACCAAAGCATTTTAGCCGTAGAGCTATCTGATGCTTTGAAGATTAACTTTGCATTTTCTGATGCATTGTTATTTATTAAAGTGGGAACACAATATTGGTCAGAAATAATGTGTGCTTACAAATAAATTTCTCTTTCAGGGCAAAGCAGAGGAACAGCCAGAGGAACCAGTTAAATCACCTGAACCAGAAAGTGAAGAGAGTGACTTAGGTGTGGAAAATAGACTACTTTATTACATTTCAGCAATTTGACCATGATTCTGGAAGTCTTCTCTCTGTAAATGGATCTTAATCTTGCTTTTTGTTTTCCCCCCAGAAATTGACAATGATGGAGTTATTGAACCAGACAGTGATGATCCTCAAGAAATGGGAGATGAAAATGTGGAGGTAAGCACAATATTTTCAATGTCTGTGGCAGCAGGAAAGACAAGGAGTTTTTAAATTTAGTCAAGGATGGCAGCTGTGGGGGAATGAGTACCGCATGAGCTAAGTAGCCAGCTGTTGCATTGTCCCTTTTCCTCCTAAACAGAAAACTTGCTGTCTTACAACCACGGTCTCTTCTTGCTCAAGATTCAATCATAAAGTTCAGTGAAGAAGATCAGGTCAGAAAACAGAAAAAAAAAAAACCAACTCCAAAACAAAGCACCCAAGAAAACTAGATAAATAGAAATAGAAAAATGCCACTATTTAACTTAAATCGAGTGTTTTGTAGCTAAAAATAATGGTGGCTAATGTCTCTAAGCTGCAAGCAGAGTTTGATTTTTTTTAAGCTATTACTTCAGTGCAAATTAAAAACAAGATTCTGGAATCAAAAACTGGAGCTCCCATTTTTGGCATTGTCTTAGCATGGTAATTCTGGCCTGAACTCAACAGCTTTTGGGGTTTGTGTATGTTTTTAATTTTCTTTATTTTCTTAGGTAACTGAAGAAATGATGGATCAAGCTAATGAGAAGAAGACTGAAGCAATAAATGCGCTAAGTGAAGGTGATAAATAGTTTTTTAATATGTATTCAAAGACATTGGGTTTTGTTCTTCTTTTTAAAAAGGGAAGTAAATACCTTAGGTGACTTTGAATGCTTTCAAGGAAGAGAAAACACAATTCCTGTAGGATACCCAAAACTTTCTATAACATGGAATCTATTTTAAGTGTTGTCTTCCCTATCTAGCTATTGTTTTGGGCAGGGTCAGGGTAGGGAATGAAGTACTGCAATATCTTAATTACAAATTGGTCATTATAGTACTTCCCTGCATTGGGGTTGGACTAGAGGACACCTAAAGGCCCCTTCCAACCTGGTTCATTCTTTGATCAGTATCTGTAGTAGTTTGTCTTAATGCAGTGAAAAGCTGTGTAATAAAGTGACTTCCATTTGATGGCTTAAAAATTTAAATGTACAGATTTAAGTGTCTCTCCTCCCCTCCAGCATTAATTTTGGAGTTTGTGCTTCAGTAACATAGCGAGAGGGAGAAATTTGTGTTCCTTTGTTGATAATGTTTCATTTAATAAGTGCCTAAGGACATAATGCCCTGTAAGGCAGGTTTGGAAGTTTGGATGTAATTTGCTTGTGTAAATGATTGAAACTACTGGTGCTCTTATTTAGGTGAACTTCAGAAGGCTGTCGACTTGTTCACAGATGCTATCAAGCTGAATCCTTGTTTGGCCATCTTGTATGCCAAGAGGGCAAGGTGAGTCATTATAAACTACTGATTAAGTTTCTGCTTGTTCTTTTATTGTCCTTAAGGAACCAAAATATAATGGCAACTTCATGATCGGTATAAACTTAAACCACAGGAAGGAAAAACTATGCTTCATGCATTTTTTCTTACATGTGGTGACCAGATTTACTGAAGCAGCCATATAAAGAGTCATGATAATAGCATAAGTAACACAGTGCTATTCCAAAATTCATTGTAGCAATATGGCTTTTGCGATGTTGAGTTAGAATGATGCTCGATAACAAACACTCGCAAAATCTGAGGTTTATTCTGGGAATAAGGTAATGATTGAAATCATGTCCTGTTTAAAGGCAAAGTTAGTTGTGGATGATGTGAATTCTTTCCCTGTTGTACCTGCTAAATGAATTTGCTCACTGTGAAGTGGACTTGTTTCTGTTCAACAGTCTGGTGTTTGAACAGGACACCTATTTCTCCACCCATTCAATACCAACCTTGCTGCTCGTCACATCTGCCAGGCTGCAGAGAGTTCATTGGGAACATTGTCAGATTTGATGTGTGGAAGCCCTGACTTCGTAACACAAAAACATATTTGTCTTCCTAAGTTTTGAGAAGGGCTGGGTGAGTATGGGTTGCAGAAGCAGAAGTTCCCACAGATTATTTTTTTCTCCCTTTACACAAAAAAAAACACTAACTGTGGATGATTTGATAGTCTAGTAGATCTTTTCCATAGCAAGGTATAATTCAAGGTTTAAGTTATTTCAATTTGATGTATTGTAGAAAGAAGCAAACAATATATTGTAAAACCTGCAGTGTAACAGCACTGCTGATGAAGTACTGTGAGTAATCCACTTCTCTGGTGGACCTTGGTTTTGGTTCTGGGGGTTTGTGTGTTCAGGAAGTAAGGGTTTTTGTCATTGGTGAGGTGTAGCTTTGAGAGAGTTTTCTGACTCAGTGCCCACGTGTTTGCTTCTAGAAGAGAATCTGTGACTTTGTGCTTGTTTTATGACAAGCCTTAGTGATGATGTTACTTACAGGCACTCTAATTGCTCTTAAATTGTTTTCAAGTAGATGTAAAAGGCAGAAGTTCTGACTTGGAGTATCTTAGTATAAAATACTTTTGTTAATCCAGGAATGTTTTTTAGTGTTTCCTTCAGAGATTATTAATTTGAATTGCCTGAACCTCCCAAAGTACTGCCATGCTAGTTAATCTAGTACTCTTGTGTATTGTAAAATTTGCAGTTATTTCACTTAACTGAGAAGGGATTGTGGCTGCTTTCTCAGTTTGTGTTTTGTTTTGTTTCTTCTAATGTTTATTATTTATCTCCTGTCTCCTTTTGTAGTTCCTGATGATTCTAGCTGTTGATCCCTGTAGCCTGTATGATAATATATGCTTTCCTTGTCTTACTCTTTTTTTAAAGACTACTACTACTGATATGGCATGTGTAATTGTTTTTTCAAATTGCTGGTTGCCATTGGCTATAGACTTCAAACATCATGGAATTGGATTGTCCTCTGGTTTTATGTACCCTTTCCTTGTGCACCGAAGTTATTCTTGCTGACAAAGCCTGAGTCTGAACAATGAATGCTTTTGCCTCTTGCTAACAGTTCACTTTCAGTGGCAGGGGGGAAACTAAATTGCAGTGAACACTACAAAATCTTTTTGAACTCAGCTTTGCAAATGTGTTCTCTCACTAGCTTGCCTGTTAGTCATCCAGAATTATTTCCAGCTTAAGTTAGTAATTTGGTATTTCATTGTGTACAATAAACGTCCTTGTTCCCACAGTGTTTTTGTGAAACTACAGAAGCCAAATGCTGCCATTAGAGATTGTGACAGAGCCATCAAGATTAATCCTGACTCAGCACAGACCTACAAGTGGAGGGGAAAGGCACACAGGTAATGAATTGCACCTGTAGTTGAGATTATCTTGTGTGGAACAGTTTTGCTTATGCGTTCTCTCCTTCTTTGCATCTCTGAACTGTCTTGTACCTGAGAGCAGTAGCCATGAGCCAAAAAACCATAGTGCTGTGAGTATGGCTTGGCTTACAGGACAGAAAGGATGATGGTAATGTATTTATTGATGGCAATTTATGAGTAGTCCTTCTGGCACTCTTTTTTTTCTTCTACTTTTTAAACAAACACCACACACAAAACAACAAAAAAAACCACCTTCTAATTGCTTACTGCTGTTCTGAATAGCATTTTCTGATTATTTGCTAAAGATTGAGTTCTAGGACTGTGGGTTTTATTTGTTTGGAGGTCTTTTGTTTTCACTTAGTTAATTTTCTTTATTAACCTGTAATTCTTAAGCATTTATCTGCTGCTTGTAGTCTTTTAGATCCTAGAGCCCTTTTCCATAGTAAATTAAACTGCCTAGGTATTAAGGAAACCATTTGCTGTTTTTGAAGAGTGGTATTAAACAAACTATGTAATTATTTTAAATGGCATTAGGCCAGCATGCATCCCCCCATGACTGTAGTTAATCTTTTTAATGGCAATAAATGAAACGAAAAAAGTAAGATGACACTCCTTATGGTCAATTCAAAAGTTGAAGGGGTAAATACTTACAGAACTAAAAAAAAAAGAGCAGTTTAAATAGTGTTCAGAGAGTAGTTTGTTAAATGTCCACAGTTTTAATAAAGGGCATGGAGACTAAGAGTGAGAAAACCAGAACATAATTTGACTTAGCATTTCTGTTTTTAAGCAGAAGTGCTTTGAGCCTTCAAGAATACCACCATTTACTTATTTTTTTTATTAGCAAGGGTTTATATAAATGAATAATTAAGAAGTGCACACAGTAGCTTGTATGACGTCTTCAACTACGACGTGGTACATTCAGGTAGCCAGGGTGTTTGAGTGCTGGGTAAAGAGCATCCTCTTAGGCTTGCAGTAGTAGTTGTGTAGGCTAGTGGAGAACACTGAACATGTACTTCTATGCTGAACATATGCCTAGTAGCGCAGAGTATTTTTATTAGTGTGCTTCATGTGTTTAGGTAGGGTACTTTTTCCTAGTTAGACCCTTCTTGTTTAAAGCAAACAATGACACTAACTGAGTGGTTTTTCCTCATTTTTACTTCAATCAAAAGTTATTATAAGGGTATGAAGCAAGCAAGTATGCTCTAATGGCATCATAATGTGCAGGTTATAGAAAACACCACGATTATTAAACTTTAAACTTCTCTAAGACCATATAGCTGCATGTAGAAATACTGGATGTCACATGCTTGTGAATATTTGGAAAGAGTTCAGTTTGCTTTTTGCTTCTGAATGTTGGTGTCTTCTGAATTCCAGACTTCTGGGCCACTGGGAGGAGGCTGCTCATGATCTTGCATTAGCTTGTAAACTGGACTATGATGAAGAAGCAAGTGCCATGCTGAAGGAGGTGCAACCCAGAGTAAGTGGGGAGACGTAATGGAGGTTCCTCCTCTCTGTGAAACTACTGCCTTCATATTCTTCCAGTATGCATTGTCATGTGGGAATGTGTTCATGTGTCATCTGGCAATTCAAACTGAGTTTATAAATACTTAGGTCTGCAATCACAGCTGTTAATGGCTGTGTGTAGGGAAATTCAGTTTCTGGGCTGGGAATGTAACAGCTATGAAATAGTAAGTTCCTTTTTAAAAATCTTAACAGAAGACTCTGAAGTACTTGAAGTTTGCCAGGCATTTTAGAACCTACACTAAAATATTCAGAAGAGCAAGAGAACACTGTGACAAAGGTTTTTTTTCAAAATGTTACTGAATTGATCAAAGCTTCATCCTAAAGACATTTTACAAAGGAAGCATTCTTTGCAGTGATTTGTACTTTCATTAGTCTGCCCCATGAGGGCAGCATCATCTCTGTAGGACTGGTTTTCAGCTTTTCTCATGTGATTGACCCCAGGATTCTTCTAAGGAAGAACTTTAGTGTAAAAAATATGAGACTGTTGATAGCAGGCTTTTTGTTTTTTTCATCTTTTATGCATATTCCTTTAAAATATTTGACAGCCTACAGATTGCAGCTATTGTATTTGGTTTAAGTGGCAAGGTTGGGAGGAGGCATAGACTACAGGGCTGGCCTCTCCTAAGAAGAGACATGGGGATGCCCCTCTGTCAGGTGGAGCCAGCTCCAGCTGGCTTCAAAACAGACCCACTGCTGGCCAAAGCTGAGCCAGTCGGTGTTGTTGGTGGTGCTTTCGTGATAAAATATTTAAGAAAAGGTTAAAAAATGCAGTGCAACAGCTGTGAGAGGGGAGTGAAGAAAAAAAAATAGGTGAGAAGCAACCCTGCAGACAGCAATATCAGTGAAGAAGGAAGTGAGGGAGAAGGTGTGCCAGGCATGGGAACAGCCCATGGAGAAGACCATGGTTAAGCAGGTTGTCCTCAAGCCTATGGAGGAGGTCCATAGCAGAGCAGATATCCACCCTGCAGCCCATGGAGGACTCCACACCAGAGCAAGTAGATACACTCCTGAAGGAAGGTGCAGCCCATGAAGAGTCCATACTGGAGCAGATTCCTAGCAGGAACTGCGGCCTATGGAGAGAAGGAGGTGCAAAAGCTGTTTTTTCTAGCATAAGCTGCAGCCCTTGGGAGACCCGTACTGAAACAGTTTAATGACCATACCCTGTGAGGAGGACCCACACTGGAGCAATTAGTGAAGGATGGTATCCTGGTGCGTGGGGGGGGGCACCCCATGCTTGAGCAGAAAAAAAGTGGAAGGAGAAAGGAGTGGTGGAGGTGCAGTGTTATGAACCGATGTGCTGGTTTGGTTTGGTGGGATTTTGGTAGTGGGGGAAGGGCCCCAGGGCTTTAGTAAGAAGCTGAGAAGTGCCATTAAATATTTTCATCAACGACCTGGATGAGGGAACAGAGTTTACCCTTGTCCTCCCCTTCCCAGAGTGTGTGTGAGGGGGGGAGTTGAGTGAGTGGCCATGTAGCTGGTTCTTTGTTGTCATGTTAGGCCCAAACCACAACAACTGACCACAGCCACCACCCCCCTGCACTGTTTGGGGTGGAGGTAGGAGGTGGAAGAGTGGTGAATGAAGGAGTAAAGTTGAGCTTTGGGAAGGAGTGGAATAGGGGGAATGCGATTTTAGATTTGTCATTTTTTCTCATCATCCTACTCTATTTTTAATTGGCAATAAATCCTTCCCCGTGTTGTGTCTGTTTTGCCCATGATGCGTGATCTCCCTGTCTGCCTCAATCTAGGAGCTTCTCCATCTTGTTTTCTCTCCCTGTCCTGTTGAGGAGGGGAAGCAAGACAGCAGCTTAGTGAGCATCTGGCAGCCAGACAAGCTTAACCTACTACACGTATAAACATTGCTGTGTCTAATAAATTAAGCTTTCAGTTTGCCTACTGTATCTTTGTAGGAGACTCTTGTCTCTAGCAAAACAAAAATGGAAACCATCTTGCAGCCTATTATTGCATTCTGTATTGGAGACTACTGATCTGTGGTTAATGTAATTAGGTCTTAGGACTCAACCTTTATTTTAAGAGAGGTACTTAATGCTTCCCTGAGGGGAACCTTTTTCATGGGTGTTTTTTTTGTTGTTTTTTTTTAAGCGAAGATTATTCATTCATCTCATTTATTCACTTCCAGTTTTCCTAGCACTTTTTAGTCTGTAGCACTTATAGCTGAAAGTCTGAATCATTCTAAAAATGCTTAGTTCATTTTGAGAAATGCATAGAAACAATGAAAATCAAAATTTTGGCTACTCTTTATACTTCATTTAAAACCAAAACACTTACTTTTCCCTTAATGAACTATAGAATAGCCTTTACATCAGATTTTGATAACACGTACTGCATTCAGTATCAGTTGGTCCAGCTGCCTGCAGCGTGATTTCTCTGGCAGATCTACTTCAAGAATTATGTGGTACAGAATCACCACCACCAAGGCTGGAAATGACCTTTAAGATCATCACGTCCAGCCTACAACCTAACACCACATTGACTAGACCATGGCACTAAGTGCCACATCCAGCCTTTCCTTGAACACATCCAGGGACAGTGCCTCTTCCACTTCCTGAAGTCCATTTCAATGTCTAATCACCCTCTCCATGAGGAAGTGCTTCCTAATATCCAACCTAAACCTCCTCTGGCACAGCTTCAGGCTGTTCCAATGAATATATCCTAGCTAAAATAGGTTGTATCAAAACTTCACTACTTAAAATGCCTTCCTTTAACGAGTATTCTGAAAGAATAGGTGAGTATCCATTGTAGGCATAGTTAGTACCTTTGTTCTTGATCATCAATTTTGCTGTGTCCTTTAGTTAGAGGAGTGTTATTGGGTAACTATCATGCACAGCTTGTGAAATCATGAATCATTTTTGCTATACTACATAAAGATACATTCTGGTTTGAGCCCTGACTGAGGAGCCTTGGGGAGTTAATTTTTAACTACTTGATTTGAGAAAAAGATAATAACAGAAAGGAAGCTTTCTCCCCACTAGCCCTTTCTTGGTTTGGTTCAGGATTACTTTGGTCTGCTTATGTCTAGCTGTATATGCTGCAAAGGCACCTGGAACAGCAGTAACACTATCTGCAGTGTGTGTGTGTGCAGGGGGATTTATACTTCCTATTTGCCAGTGAAGATTCCCTTTTCTGGGGTAGTTTCTGGTTTTAGATCTGGAGAAATAAATGTTTCAACATAAAAGCATGAAGGGACTTGGAATGATTACTTGTTTAAGTTATAACTATGGTAAAAGTCACAGAGTTCTACAGCAAAAAAGTGTACAGGAGTCCATGCTCTGATGGATCTAGTTAAGGCTGAGTAGACATGAGTAACTGCAACAGAGGGGAAGAAGCAAATGACTCCTGAAGCAAGGGGGCTTTTAGGAGGTGAAGTCAAATCTTATTTTTAAGAGCTGATAAAAGATGGTTACACTTATATGTATTTTATCTTGAGATAAGTTGTGAGATATACTAGAAATTGATATGAAAACTGATATTCTGTTGTAACAGGCTCAGAAAATTGCAGAACATCGCCGAAAATATGAGCGGAAGCGTGAAGAAAAGGAAATCAAGGAAAGAATGGAAAGTTTTGAAAGAGTGAAGAAGGCACGGGAGGAGCATGAGAGAGCACAAAGGGTGAATACTTGGGATTTAATATTTCTTAATACTTTCAAGAGTCTCATCATTATTTTGGTTAAAATGAACTGCAGAGAAGAATCACTTTCATTTTAAGTCTGAGTATTAAATTTAGATAGTTTATTCCTGTCCTGGTTACGTGGCTAATAATGAATTGGCAAGAAGAGGGCATTGTACTGCAACTGCTTTTATTACTTATGACAAAAACAGGCTCTGGACTCTCTACTAATTCTGTGTCTCAGTAAGTCATTTAGTGTATGACTTTACCAGAATAGTTTTCACTTAAAGCACTTTTACCTCCTAAAGTGAGAGGTTTTAATTTCAGGATAATACTTTGCTTCTCTTCCTCACTTCTTGACACAGTTTGCTTGCTTTTTCTTAATGATTTACTGATCTATATTAATACATTGGGGGTGGGAGTCAGCTCTGAAAATTTGAGGAGCTAAAAGAAATAATAAAATTCATATTCAGTAAAAATCTACTCTGCACTTATCTGCAAAAATGTACTAAAGTAAGAGTAGACATCACTGTTTCTTGTCAGTAGTTTTGTACACAGTGAAGTGGTTTGTTTATTGCAATAGCCTATTTGTCTGCAGCAGTCTCAGCTATTTTTTTTTCTCCTAAAACCAGTTGAGCATTAGAAAACAGGCTGTAGTTCCTTTGCTTTGTGTGGAATGATGTGCTTTCATCTGCAGGAAGAAGAAGCAAGACGACAGGCAGGAGGAGCTCAGTTTGGTGGTTTCCCAGGTATTTTTTTTTTAAGCACCAATACTCAAGGTGGGGGTGACTGTTATTTCCATGTGGAGTATTATAACCACAGTTTTTATAGCACTTGTTCTCAAGACAGATAAAAATATTTTGTGACATTTAGAACTTGTCTACAAATAACTTTTTTGAGCGCTAGTGTGAAGAGAGGTGGGATTCTTTCTATTAAAGAGGGTTGATGCTGTGTAGCAAGTAGAGGGAAGACACAAGTCAGTAGTAGAGAACAGAATGAAAGGATTTAGGGCTGCGAAAACAACACATGTGCAGGATTTGCTTAATAGGTGCTGAAGAACTAATATAAAAATGTTTTCTAAATGACCCAGAGTGCCTTGGACCCATTCAGCTTAAGAACAGTAACTTTTAAGTTGAAAAATTGGATTGAATATTAGGGAAATCTGTGCTGGTTGCAAGCTATTGTTGAACAGAACAGTTCCTTAAAGGAGGTAGTGCAGTTTACCTTATAGAAAAGCTACCCTTAAGCAGTTCTACAAAAATTGGGCTTTCTGTGTTATTTTTGGGTACAATAAAATGGGGAGAAACAAGAATAAGTGCTAATGCTCTTGAAGATTGAAATGTAGCTGAGGTAGGCTAAGTGTATGCTCCAACCAGATCAGCTTGCCAGGGGAAACTAAGAGAGACCATATCTACCCTGCTTGGAACAGCTGAGGTAGCTGCTGATACAGGATTGAAAAATAGATCTTGAAGCTTTTTTCTTCTGAAAATTTTTTTTTCTTTGGTGGTAAAATTTTTTCAAAGCTGAAGTTCTTGCCAAATATAGAACATGCCTGGGACATAGTGATAGTGGTCTGCTTTTGCTCTCAATTGTTCACCTGAGGCATTAAAACTCAAGTTCCTGAGCTTGAGACTTACCTGATTTAAGTTAGCTGGAAAAAAAACTGTATCTGTGCACCAGGTGCTCGACCCTGCCACTCATTACAAGCCTCCTATTCAATTGGGTTAAAATCATGGATGAAATAAGATGTAGGTCATAAAAAGAAGGTGAAGATCCTGCTTTCCATTCAGTGAAGCAGCTGTAACCTTACAGAAGAAATGGCTTTAGAGGTGTGGCAAAGGAAGAATGTCTTGGTGTCTCTCAGAGATCTTACTGTATAGATTAATTAAATGTTTTTCAACATGCATTCTTCATGTCTTGGGTTTGTAGGTGGCTTTCCTGGGGGTATGCCTGGAATGGCAGGTATGCCAGGTCTCAATGAGATTCTCAGTGATCCAGAATTTCTTGCAGCCATGCAGGTGAGTGTTTCTTAAATTTAAAGCTGAAAGGTCTGAATGAGGGAAGGACAGTGTTCATGAGCTACAAGAAGAAAGATGTAAAATTCTGGATAGCATGATGGTATGCTTTTTCTGTGGTGAAGTTCTCTCCTTGTCTGTGTGGAATCCACATTAGCTGTTTCTCTAACTGGTGGGAGCTTAATTAAAGGTACCTCCACCCTGCCCTGTACTCACCTATGATAGGCAAAACTATATGCTGTATAGAGTTCTTAATCTCTTTTGAGTCTCTTCAATGTTTATTTTCCACGTGGTATAATTCAGTTGCTTCTTTTTGAATGCATACACAATGTGGCAAGATAATTATGCATAGACAAAAACTGTTTGTTAATATGGTTGCAACACAATATATTGCAGTAATACTGAGATGAGAATTGCCTTTCTATTTAGTGGATTAAGTGCTTGGTTTTGCTAGGGGTGAAGAAGTATCATAATAGTTCTGCATCTGGCATTTTCTAAATTCATGTTCAGAAAACTTACTTCCCCCCTGGGCTTGATTAATTGCTCAATTAATTATTTGTTCAATGTCATGACTACTTTTACACAATAAAAGTATTCCAGCAGAATAAAGAGAGCATATACGACAACATCAGTTTCAGGGCCAGATGGGCTAGGAAATATCTGAGCTGTATAGTTATATTTATGTACTAATATGATAAAGTATTTTAAAAGTGTTTTGTTCTTTTTCTGGATTGCTATGGTTTAACTAGAGTTACACGTTTTTCTCAGCTCATGGAACAGCTACAATCCCCATCTAAATAAAAGCATCACATAGGACTGTTACTTGTTATACCTTAAAATCACAAAAAAGGCATCACTTTCTATGCAGAAATTCATGGGTTCCATGAATGGTTGCTGGTGTTTGGAAACATGCCTTTACTTAGGCTGCCACAGTCAGCAATGTTGACTTGCTTGCAAACACCCCCTCCCTCCCGAATTGTAATTGTATTCGTTACCTGGCTAATGTAAGCTGTAATGCAGCAGTTTGAAATTAGAGTTTCTGAAAACAGAGCTTTGAGGTGCAGCTAAACATTAAGCATTGCCACACGCCTTTAAGAACACTCCATTGCGTGCTGATTATACATACCCCAACATACTGTAGGACTCTGTTGCAAGAATGTGTGTTAACAGTGTTTTCTAATAATAATGCAGGCAGGCTTTAACATGTAGAGCCTGTCAGCAAAGTCTCTCTTACTGATCTCTTTTGTACAGACTTTACACCTAGACACACTTTATTCAGCATTTCACCTATGTCTGCACTCCTGCCTTTTCCTAAAATGTCCAGCTGACTATGTTCTGAACCTCTCTGAATTGGCAGTGTAAGCTCTGGTCTTAGAAGAGTAGTTTCTAATGCTTGGTTTCTGCTCAGTCCAGCTAGGGAATATAATAGTAATATAAATGTAATAGCTGACAGCTATTACTTAGGTTATCTGAGGTGTTACCAAAAAGTCTGAAGGTGCTGAATCGCACAAGTCTCTCCCACATCACTAATCTTAAGATGCTTGTTAACTGATAGTGTGTAGAGGCTTTTCAGTGAGGAGTTATTACTGAAAAAGGGGTATTCTGAGAGTCAAGACCTCCTCAGTCTCTTCAGACTTAGTGACTATCATCTCATCATCTTTGAGACTATTTTCCGTGAGCTAACGTTGAAATGTGCCTGAGTCTGTTAACATCTCAGTAAATCTTGTAACTGTGTGTGCCTGACCAAGAGCTGGATTAAACTGGTTCCACTGTCAACTTAAGCTTGTCATCTGCAGAAGCAACCAAAGAACCGGATATGGCTGCTTATGGACATGTTTATAGAAGTTACTGGTCATCATTGGCATAAAGACGAAGAATTTGCAAACCAAGATAGAAACTTTTCTTGATGAAGATTTTGTTTCATTACCTGAAGATTTACTGTCTTCAGGATATTTCCTTTTTTCTTCTTCAGTTGAAATTGTGGCTGGTCTTTTATGCCTAAAAGACAAGGTGGCAAAATTTGTGTTGCATTTCTTCTCATAGCTTCTTAGCAGTAGTAGTTGTGACCTTTTGCAAGGACTTTAATGCATATTATTTTAGCTTATTTGCCCCTAAGATTTTTATCTCAAGGAGAATTGGCTGAAATATGTATGCATGTGTGTTTCTCTTATTATTATGGCTGTCTGAAGGGTTCTTTAGTACTTCCTATCTTGCACGTGCAGCTGCTTTCTCTGGACAGAACATGACATTTGTGTTTTGGAGAGCTATTGTGGATCAAAGATAAGTTATTTTCAAAAGGAGTGATGTGTAAGATGAACCTATGGATTCCTTATATATAGTCACATACTAGACCTAAACTTCCACCAAAATATACATTGGAAGAAGAATGGTTATAACATTTTCCTTAGTGGTGTTCTTTATCCTTCAGCAACCAAAGACTAGAGCATTAGAAAACTGCATGTTACACAAAGGCTGTTTATACAGTGGTTCCTACTCCACCTTATGTGCTATGTATTTCCCTATGGAAGTGTTGATATCTTGGTCTTAAACTTTATTCTGATAATACCACTCATCAGTGTGAAACCTCAGATAGTTAAGTACTTTTATAAACACAGTCGAAGGTAGAGAAACTCCAGGGAGATGCACAAGTACAGAATAATTTGCTTGCTGTAAATTTGTAAGACCACAAAACACATAGCATAAAACTGGATATTTAGTATCCTTTTAGGTATAATTTGACACAAACCTGTGACTAAGCTTACTCAGCTCTTTTGTTTGGATTCATATATAGGTGAAAACACAGATTTAACAACATGACACAATCTTTATAGTCATATGCCTTATTTTGAAATTGGAAATTCAGAAAGTTTGAGGCTGTAAAAGTATTTTTTTCTTTGCATAGGAATCCTGCAAAGTGGAGAAAATGTGTCTTATGTCTGTATTCTGAACTTCAGCATCCCATTTTTATAGATGGCAGATTTCCTTTTGTGAGGGAGATGGAGCACTTTTAAATCCTTCTAACAAAAGATGAGACTTGACTGTTCGTTCCAAACACGTACAAAACATGTCTGAACCACGTGGATGATTTCAGTGGAGTTCACACCTACCAAATGCAATTTTGGATCAGAGTTGTTAAACAGCTTTTGCCTATGTCTGATGCTATAATAGATACAGACTCGTGTTACTGCAGCACTGAGGACACCAGTTGTTTTTTGATGGTTTCCAAAGCATACATCTGTGGTAGTGCTGGTCTAGAAGCCTAAGAAAGATTGTATCTATTGGTGAAATTACTTAAATTTGCTAGAAAGACCAGCAAATGAAATTACAGCTGATGCAGTTACTTGTATTGGACATAATAAAGTGTTTGCACTTCAGCTGGATTAAATAAAAATTAAATCTTTGCAGAACTTTCTTATAATAGATATTTTTTCAGGCTAAGATGTAAAATTGGTCTATACAGATGTATTAAAGGGTACTGTTCAAAACATAAGCATGTAAAATAAGTGAAAGCAGTCCTAGGTCAACGAAGGCCAAAGCTGTACTAGAAGTACAGAAAAAAGAATGCTTCTTGTGTTAAATGGAGAAAAGGGAGTTGGTATTCATTTGACTGCTGACTTTAATGTATTTGTATTTATTAACTGCAACACAATAGTGTGATGAGAGATAACGAGGTTCTGTCCCAGTTGCGATTTTTCAGAGGAGGTGGGGAATGACTGAGAATTAGATGTTTGGTTTTTTTTTAAAGCCAAACATTGCCAAATCATCTGCTCACAGTCCAGCAGATTAAAGTTCCTGCTTCTAGAAGGAACAGAGATGAAAGGAATGAGTAGCAACTATTGCTCAGAGAAGGGCTGTCCTGTCATGCATGCTACACACACAGAACTCCTTCAAAATGCATTTGAAAATACCTGAACAGAATTGATCCAGTAGATGTGCCTGTGTTTGATGGTTCCTGTGTTGAGGGAAAAGAACTCTTATCCCCTTTCTCACACATTGCAGTATTACTGTAACAAGTTAAGTAAGGATGGTGTTTAGGATGCAGCTTTAATAACATGCGCTATATCATTGGGTTCTCTTTAGAGACATCTTGCCCAAAACTCTAATCTAGTCTTTTCATGTTTAAAGCTGAGCAAGATTAGATTTGTGTCAGAAGCACTAACTTGTAGACTTGTTTTATAAATGCCCTAATTTTTTGCTTTTTGTCCTGCAGGATCCAGAAGTTATGGTTGCGTTCCAAGATGTTGCCCAGAACCCAGCAAATATGTGCAAGTACCAGAATAATCCCAAAGTCATGAATATCATCAGTAAATTGTCTGCCAAATTTGGCAGTAAACCATAAAATCCCTGCTTCTTAAAAATCATATCGGAATGGGAAGAATTTGATTTGGCTAACCAGTGTTGCAATAAAACAAACCATTGTACCTCTGATCTTAGGAAGAGAAATGGGGTGTTCTGTGGAGAAACTTCTCACTAGCCCCAAGTGGTGACTTTATTCAGTGATTGGTGTATAGCACTCAAATTACATTCAGATGACTTAGTTTCAAACATCCCTCCTTGTCCAAGAGTTGCAGCCTTTTATTGTAAGTACTACAGACCATTTCCTTTAAATGAATACTCCTGTAAGAAATTGTGATATTCCAGGAGTGTAAGATAAATACTTGCTGTTGTGGTGTTTTGGATTTTTTTTTTTTAGTTACTGCCAGTGAGCAAAAAGAAGCTTTAACAGTTGAAGTCTGTCTTATTTCCCATAGGACAGAAAAGTTGGCCTAATCACAAATAGCAAAGTGGGACAAGTCTGAAGAATTAACTGGATAAAGGAATTGTCTGTAAATACAAGTCTTTTTTTTTTTTTTTTTTTAATGGGTGACTGACTTTATATAGCTGTTAATTATAACTATAACCATGTTAGCTAGTTACACACTGGAACTTCTGGCAGTACTGCAGATAATTTAATATTTTGATCACCACAATTGTGTAGCAAAGGTATAGTCCTATTCTTTTCACAACCTGGCATGAGGTACATATTGCAGAGGCCACAGAGGTTTTGTTACTTGGTGAAATCTTGTCTGGCACCTTTACATAACTTTTTATCAATATGGGTATGGGAGAGCAGCTTACTGTCTGTGCTTGTGCTCTTGTCCTTTCCCAGTTGGCACGTCCTCTGCTGGTTGCACTGGCCCTTCCTTGGGGCCGTGCTTACCAGGTTTCATCTATTTGGAAACTTTAGGGAAGGAATCTCAATCCCATCACTACCTCTGTCCCACTGAATGCAAGCCATCCAGAACACATAAATGCAGAGTTACAAATCACTGAAGGTGAGAATAGCCAACAAAATTGCAGCTCTGAGTTCTGAGTTGGTTAGAGTCCTTACATGCTTATTCATTAACATTTCCTAGCCAAAATCCTGCTGTTTAGAGCTGATGGCTCTTCCTTCACCACATACTGTAGTCTTCCATCTTTCCTTGTAACTTTTTCTTTAAAACAAACAAAACACAACAAACCCTAAAATGAAAAGCTGTTGTAGTTTCATACTTCTGTGTTTTTGAGGCTTATGATACAGAAGAAAAGGTGAAGTAATTGGAGCGGTCAGAACATTCTTCTAACACTTGTGTATTAACAGCATAGTTATCCTTGACGCAGTGTCTGTGCCGATGATGTTAATTTGATTCGTCTACCAATAAAGACAGTTGTTGCTTCTGTTTGTTTAGCTAAAACATTATATTTTCATGGAAAAATTACCATAGTTACCTGTTCATAACTTGAGTCTCAACATTTGTGTTACTCTTTTGTATTTCTGTATCTTAAGCCATAACTGATGTTGCAATTTTTAAATAAATCTGGATTGGTGTAAGAACTCAACAACAGTTGCAAAAATAATAAAAATCCCCAAATACTTTTTGTCATATAATGACCCTGCAGAATGAAATGTGAATCTTTTTGCTTATGAAATATAGTTCCGAATACTTCTCTTAGCCTTTAAAAATAAAGTATGGTTTTGAAAAAGCTTTTTGGGTTTGTGTAACTTTCTGATAAAACCTGTTTTATTTAAATTAAATGTGGAAGTGCTTCAACTAAGCTGTATATAGAACTTGTGATTTAAATTGGAACTAAGTGCTTAAGGGCTTGTCTTCATGACCAAAATGAACTCAAGTGATGATTGAGTGTTGCAGTGAGCCTGGCATTTGGTCATACTCTTTATGATTTCCCAAGATGAAATACTTGAAGTAGATTACCCTTCAGTGACCCCTTAAACTGAAACTTGATTTCTTCATTCAGGGTGATGCATGTCTGCTGTGCATGAATTATTTTATCTTAAATATAAATTTATTCCTTACAGTTTCCTGTTGCTTCATCTTAGCTGTTTGTGTCTGTCTGCCTATGACTAGTCAAAAGTAGGAAGTTACCCACAACTAGTAGAATCTGTGTTCTGCCTGCTTGCTTACACACTGGCTACCCTTATTGAGAGCTAATTGACTCAAGGAAAACATTTTCCCTAATTCTGGTGTTAATATTATCAGTCTAGCTGATTTCCAGTGATCCTTTGGGAATGCACAACCAATTACTTCCTTGGTATGGGTATTTTGTTTGTTTTTTATATTCTCTGATAAGTTAATTGAGGACATGTCTGGACCTCATCTCATTTCCCTAGATTTGTATGTGGACATCTAAGCAGCTAAACTGGTTTGAATGGGAGTGCAAGTGCAGAAGGTTAACTCCCCAGGAGATGCGTAAAGATGATGAGTTCCAAATGTGGGGTATAAGTAGGTACACGAGGAAGTTATTTTTCAGTGCATGCTCCAGTATTTATTTACTGGCTGCTCCTTCCAATTACTTGATTCCATTGCAGCACAGAGCAGGGCTGGTTCTTGTAAGCACAGTGGTAATCAGCTCAGCTCACAACATGACTCTAAAAACAGTTGAGCTGCCAGTGTGTGTGAATGGTTCAGCTAGCACAGGGCAGTGTCAGAGGTGCTGACCAGGTTCAGGTGTGCAAGTTCTGCCACTTGAAGCAAGTGGTGTGCTGCTCTGTTTGGCCGATCCAGTGCCATAGATCAGACGGCCCAGTCTGCCAGAATATGCTGGTATACTGCAGCTGTCTGGTAGGAAAGGGTCACAGTCCTGTTACTGTGTGTGTCGGTCTGTATGACTTGTCTATCCTCTCTGTTGTTCAGCTGCTGTCCCAAGGGGAAATAGGAAATGTCAGGTCAGATGCCACTTCCAAACTGTACAGTAATGTGGAATGCAATGCTTGGTGCCTTCACCAGAAATGTTCTGAAAATTTCTCTACGATTCAGTGTTGGGCTCTGAGTAAAATCCATTTGCCCAAGTGGTTCAGTTTGTCTTTGCTGGAAGGCGGTGGTCAGATAAGCAAAACCAGACTGTCTCCAAGTTGGATGAAGGCAGGATGATCACAGAGCAGTGATAGGCCAGAGACAGAATGGGTCAATAAATAAGTATGAAAAGCTATGTAAAGGTAGAACTCTGTGGTAGAAAGAGCTTGTTGCACGTGGTCAGCAGTAGTATCTGTAGTTTAAAACACCTGTCTTTAAACACCACTTTGTTTTTCCTGTTTGATACCTCCCGGGCCTTTGCATAAAGCTCGTACAGGCCTCACTCTTGAATATGCCTCTTCTGTGAGATGTAAGAGCAAATAAT
Organism: Chaetura pelagica; assembly: GCF_000747805.2. Classification (NCBI taxonomy): domain Eukaryota; kingdom Metazoa; phylum Chordata; class Aves; order Apodiformes; family Apodidae; genus Chaetura; species Chaetura pelagica. The sequence continues at coordinate 358,875 of NW_009952976.1, read as the reverse complement.
ACTGTTATGGGACCTTGTAGCAACTGCTGTTTGAGCAAAATCCTTCACCTGAAGGAATAAGAGAGTGTGGACCTAGCCAGCATGTGTTGCAGCCAGGTCAGCTTTGGCATGTACCTTCCTGTGGACTGTAGCATATTCCTGACTGGAAGTGTTTGGAGGCCTTTTGAAATCCCACAGGGCATCTGAGCCAAGGGATACTGCAGTGCTTTCAGGCTTGTAGAGCAGGCAGGTTGTTGGAGTAGAGGTAGAGGCTAGAGGGCTGTTCCATCAACTGCAGGGTAGTCTGATAGCAATTGGTATTGGTACAGAAGTGGATTTGCATCCCTGAGCCAGGAGCGTGATTCACTAGGAAGGTCGTAGCAGTATTTTCTTCTGATGTCTTAAGGAAGGGCATCTCGTGAACCTTAATCCGAGCTTTGCAGAGGTGGGCCTCAACCTTACTTCATACATGATGGAATGAGGGCAGCATTGTAGGAAAAGAATTCTGGATTGCTAAAGAGCTGAAATGGAGTAAATATGGCAACTCCCAGCGGGATGCAGAGACCACTTCAGCGAGTGCTACAGGACAAGCCATGTAAGGTCAGTAGTACGATATAAACAAACATAAATATGAGGGAAACAGGAACAATTTTAATATGACAAAGAAATGAAGTAGGTCAGGTGGTGGCTGATGGATCTGTGCTGTGGAGCAACAAAAAAATTCAGGTGACTTTGGGCTGCAAATAGTTGATCACCTTCTGAATCAGATCCTAGGTAAATTATATTCTCCTGGGGTGGTTCTCACAAACAGGAACTAGATGTGAGACAAACCTCCCTTCACCCCCACTGACTGGAGGTCCTACTGAATGTAAATATTGAGGACTTTCCTGTAAATCTGAATCTTGATGACTAACCAAGATTTTAACTTGTAATCTCGCTAGCAAAATGTTATTACTGTACCTGTCTAATGTACAAATAAGCTTTTGAGATGTATATTCTAGACAGATGGTCTCAGACAAGCTTGAGATCTTGTCAATAAATGTATTTGTAGAACGTCTTAAGACTTTTTGTGAAGTGGGTAACAAACTTTGGCACCTTTGTTGTTGCACACATTAACTTGAAACCAGGATTTTTTTTAAATGCACAAACATTTCAGTGGCTACAAGGAATACAAGCTGCTACTATGTGTAAAGAAATGTAATGTGAAAGATGATAGGACTGGGGGTAGCAGTTTATCTGCGAATTTATTCCTGTACAGAAGCTGAAGTGGTCAGATGGTAATAATTTGTGTAGAACAACGAAATAGAGAAGGAGTTCTTACTTGTGAAGTACAAGTAAATAACAAGGAGGTGAGGTCTAAATCAGTTAATAGTAAAGGGAATTGTATTATTGAGACCTCTAGTATTCTATGTCCCCACTCTAGAGGGCAAGAGGTTCTAGAAATGTAATAGTTTACATTTTGCATTTCAGAAAGAAAGTACCAGCAGAAAATCAGACCAGTTGCCTTACAAACAGTGCCATATTTAATAAAATTACCCTTTAGAATATACTAAAGGTAGAAGTTACTAGGAAGTAATCAGAATTAGATTGAAAAATACTAAGGTATTATATTGAAAATTAAGTGGCCAAGCTGCTGCCAATTGTACAGCTTCTCATGAGAGAAAAGCTCACCCTTGAAGCTCAGAGTGGAAAACGGTTCTTCCCCCCATAAGTCTAAACAAAATGCTTTTTAAGTCAGCAAAGGCCTTCTGTTGATTATTCCCAGCTAACGGACTAAACCCAGGCCTGCTGCTCAAGGACGGAAGCAAAACAACAGATGTGGTACAAGGCAGGAAGGATGGGCAACAAATTATGCATTGCCCTGCTAGTTACTGCCCCAACTTGGGACTCGGATGCCAATTGGCTCTGGACGGTGACACTGACTGGACACGGAGGTCACTAGGGGATCCCTGCTCGCCGGAACCTGCCTGGCTTGAGCTGCCTGAGCCTAATACTGGAGCCGAAGCCAAGCAGGACCGGAGCCCGCAGCTGCCTGCCCAGTCTGCCTGCCTGCTCCTGGGGAGCCACCCCTGTTATCAGGAAGCCATGGACCTGCTACCAAGCCCTGCCGGCTGGAAAAGGAAGCCGCCTCGCCACGGGAGGGTAACAACTTCATACAACTCCATCCTCCTCTCCCCATGCCTGCACACACAGCGTGACCTCTTCAAGAGGCTTCCTCCCTCTCCTTTGATCCACAGCCCTCTCTCGGAGAGAACATCTTAAGGGCACAGTACTTTTTGCATTACCTCCCTAAAGGTCACATTACTACTGCATATATACATCCCTGGTAGCCATTTGTCATCCTTACATTTTCCCTAGACATCACCCTTCTGTTTGTGTTAACCCTCAATAAACCGGTTAATTCGTGAAGTAAACATTGGTCTCAGCAGCAATTTGTGAGCCTGGTGGGGGTGTATCTAACTTCCACTCTAAAACACGGTCCCACAGCGGCCGTTCCTCTGTGAGAGGCGAACGCCACGTGTGAGCCCCTGGTCTTATTCAACAACCCCTCCAAATTGGGGGGGGAGTCACAAAAGCCCCTGACAGCTGATAGCTCCCTGGCATCAGCTCGTGACACTCGGCCTCTGGTGTCTAGTTCTCATCTGGAAAATAAAGCACCAAGTGCCACCTATGGTTTCTCATTTTAGATTTTTTTAAATGGATCTAAAAAATGGCTTATTGCTAACAGCTTGTAAGAAAAAAAAAAGAACACAATTGTTCTAGAGGAAGATTAGCTCTAGCTTTTTTATGTGTTACCCCACAATAAGTGCTTGAGCAAAACAGATTTTCAGAAGCCATTTGCAATCTGTGATATTTTTTCTTTAGTCTCTCCGGTGAAAACTTTTCAAACCGGAAGAAATAAAAATCAAACCTGGAATTAATTACTATCCTTTTCAGAAAAAGATGGAAGAACCCTGAAATTATGCAGTTGGAACATATGTTAGACATTTATCCAGTGCCTGGGAAAAAAACCCCCGAACACTGCCACCAAAATTTGTTACTTGGTCTATGTAAAACTAAGATGTCTGAGGAACATTTGGTCAGAACTTGTAAGGCTGTTGAACAAGAAGAATAATAGGAGATTAAATGTAATGGTAAATGCAATTAATTTAAACTGAAAAGCATTTCAGCTTCTCTGATGTCCCTTAGCCTAGATGAATTGCAAAGGTAAAACTCCGAGGTATTCCAGAAGCTTGGTCAAAATCTGTTCAGGCAAAATGCACACACACATGTACTTAAGAAATGGGTTTTTTAATACGTTTGTCATTACAATGCTTGCTTCTGGAGTAGGCTGGTCTTTCCATGGTCACATATTTAAGCCAAATCTTGCCAAGTCTGTGTGATCAAACATAGCACTATGTTTGATTAATTAACATTTGGTTAATTCAAATTGTCAGCACATGCAGTCTCATTTGTTAATACCTAATTGCTTTAATCCGTAATCTGCTGGCAGTATGAGCAAGTTTATAATCTTTTTTTTGAAAGACAAAGTTTTGCAACTGATTTAGAAAGGAGTAATTAAATCTGTTTTAACGTGTTTTGGCTCTAATTATTTGAATTTCTAAGCAAAAAAAGGAGACGTGTTTTATTTTTTTAAATAAATTAATGTTAAAACAAGAAGAGTAGTGGTTTAAGTTCAGAGTTTGTCCCTCATTTGCTAAGGTAAGACAGTGCAGAGGCAGTAAATTTGACTTCTGGAGTTAGTAACAGTGTCCTCATTCTTTGTCATGAAACAAAGCTGTGGGCTAGCCCAAGAAAATCTGCCATGGTTAAAGTTTCTCAAGATCTGTTACCTCCTTGTACAGGAATTTACAGAATTTAAATTATGCAATGAAGAAATTCCTAAGATGCAGTTTGTGTACAGAGAATGTGTTTGTATTTTTAGTTGCTTAACTTGGTTCACTTCTACGCTTTCTAGTAGGATTGACAAGTTCGAGAAAAAGGAGATAACTTGGGCCTTTTGTCCTTCAGTAAGGGTCACTTGGCTTGTTTTATGTGTTTGCTTAGTGACCTGCTGAATTTGTAGTGTTGCTGAGAAGACCCAAGGCCATGTCTTTATGAAACTTTTTTTCAGGTAGGTTCCATTTACTCCCTACAGAACATACCGATGTTATCTTATTTAACTTAATCTGTAGTGCTTCCACTGTTTTACTTGGTTAGCTTCACTAGGTCTGTATGTTCCAACCATAATAAAGTAAGTTGGTTTTGGAATATTGCAATTATTGCATTACCTGTTGTTACTCTGTTTTGCAATGTACAAAAATATTGCTAAATAGCATAGTAGTAGTATTGAATGATTCAGGTGCACATATATAATGGAAATCTGCAGTACAAACTCTTGGTGAAAGCTTCCCTCTGCACACAAGGGACAGAATCACACAGAGCAGCAGTAATGTGAGTTTGTGTTCTGCTTGAGGCATTTGTTCCAAAAGCACCTGATTGTGCAAAGTCACTTGCTGTAATTGTTCCCTGGTTTCATAAAACCTGAGCTGCTCCTGGATGCTTTTGTGACAGGAGGTAGCTGGTGAAAAGTGTACACCTTAATTGTAAATTAGGGTTTGAGTCTTTTGCATGGGGGGAGGTGTCACAGGTGAATTAAGAGAAGTTAACATTGTGGGATTAATATCTTACTAAGTATTAATTGATGATCAAATTATAATGATTGAAGGAAAAGTAGATGGTAATTTAATTGCTTTAAGGAATAACTGAATGGTAATTAAACAGTGATTTGTCAATTATTTAAATTACAACTTAAGCAATAATTTAGACAGTGGTCAAACTGCTCTGCTACGTACTACTAATAATTACGCTATAGCTGTATATATATGAATATGCAGCTAGCATACAATACACTTTTAGGCCTAAAGTAAAATGTCTCTTACCTCATCATAGATATCAGATGCTGGGCTTGGGGTCTCAACCTCAAGCAGTAACCTTAAGAAGCATCCCTTCTCAAGGGGGAGATGGTTGCCCAGCTGCCCACTGCCGTACAGAAGAGCTCAACGGGCTCATGGGGGCTACAGATACTCGTGGTGTAAAGTGATTGACTCTAGTCAAAACCCCTCTTGGTGTACATGCAGCTGTAGCAGTTTCAGGTTTGTGTAGTCCTGGCTCAGGCTGGTGCTGTTACCTTCTGCTGAGACTTGGCCTAAACTCCTTAGTTCCTGAGAAGATGCAGCCTGGCACAATCCTTAGGGTTTGCACAGCAGGGCTGATTTCAGTCAGGCCTGCTTGTTGGTGATGACTAAACCCAAGTACTGTGCACTCAGTCATGGTGGGTGCGTCTGCCACAGGGGATCTTATTTAAGAAAATTGAAATTATTGGGACTATCAGTGGTAGCAGCCTTGCATGAAAGTATTGCATGAAAGTATTGACAGTTGTGGCCTCTTAGGTTGCTAGTGTCGGCATCTAAGCTGGAGCACAGGGATGCTGAAGCACTGCACTGGAAGAATGTTTTTCTTAAATTGAAACACTAGCCTTAGGCAGAGTAGCCTGTGTTCTTTACCCCCTCCCTCACGGAAGATCATAAGATTTTCCTCACAGAAGGGTAAATAAAAACAAGTGGTCTGTCATTGGATAACCTGATGAAGGAATGTCTTCCCTAAGGGAAAAGGCTTATCCAGCTGTGCTGTACTGAAACTTTTGGGAAGTGTGTAATGAGATAACTGCCCTGTCCTTGTTTTGATAATGGATGGCACGGTGACTCCTACCACAGGTGTAAGCACTAGGAGCTCTTGCAGCCCAAGCAACACGCAGCTGGAGAGTTGTGGTTGAAGAACTGAGAACTACAAACATGAAGAACAAGTTATGAAGTTATTTTTTCCTGTTCAGAAATAGAGAACCAAAGATGGAGTAACAAAAAAAAAAAAAAGAGAGCCCAGGAGTAATATAATACAAAGCTAAGGAGAATTTTCATTCTTTAAATATTTTTTTAGGTATAGGTGAAGCTATAAAGAGAGGAAGGATTGTTAACACAGGATAAACCTGAAAGCTCTCTGGAAATGAGTATATGACATGAGAATGGGGAAAAAACCAAGGATTGGGACAGGCATAGTTGTCCCAAGTGATGGTACAAACCATGTCCTTTTGTTTCGTCATCTCCTTCCTAATTTGCAGAACCCTCTTCTACCTAAAAGCTTAAGAGAGTGCTATAGATTCTTTATATTTTTCCAAACGGTGTATTTAGTAGTCTAGTCACTATGTGCCTTAACTGCTGCGAGCTGTGGCTACCCTGTTCTTTGGCCAGTTACCCGTGCCTTGACTCATATTTGTACCCCCTCTCATTCCATCCCCAGCCAGCAATGGGAGCAACAAGCACAAGAGATGTGTCCTGTAGTGGTGTGCTATGGCTGCAGGTGTCGGGGAGCCTCTCAGCTGTGAAGGCAGAGAAGGAGTAGGAAAGGGCTTACAGACAGGGAAAAGGAGCAAACAACATGGCTGGAAAAAGCAACAAGCTTGGACTATCCATATAGAATGAGAAATAAGAAATTACTGGCTTGAAAAAGTGGTAAAAATACTGGGCTTTAGGTAGAAGGAATGGGGCTGAAGTTAGAAAAAACAGAAACAGAAGGTAAAGTTAAATATTGTATCCTCTTCATAATTAAATGCTTATGTTAAGTGTTTGGATAAGGGAAGCTGACTGTGGAAAGAAAAGGTGTTACTGTATAGGACAACAGCAGTACAGGAAGGAACGATGGATTTCCTCTGTATTCCCAGCACTTACCCTCATTCTGTCTTTTTCTTTAAATCACAGCAACTGTTCTAACCTTCCGGGAGGTAAGGCCTACTTGCTGCAGAGACAAAAAAACCCCACGTTGTACACAACTAGATACATAAAAAGCACATCAGATCTGCCCTTCCAGCCCAAGAGCTTCGCAGGGGCCCCCGCCCTGATCCCTGCCCGGCAGGAAGGAGGAGGGGGCTGCTCTCTTCTCCCAGGCAACAACAGAGAGCGGCCTGGAGTGGTGCCAGGGGAGGTTTAGGTGGGATGTAAGGAACAAACCCTTGGCCACAAGGGCTGTCAGGCGCCGGCTGCCCGGGGAGGCGCTGGAGCCGCCGTCCCGGGAGGTGCTTTAAAAGCCGCGTGGATGCGGCGCTGAGGGGCTGGGCTTAGCGGTGGCCCCGGCAGCGCTGGGTTAACGGCGGGACTCGCTGATCTCGAAGCCCTTTTCCCACCCAAGCGCTCCCACTCCGGGGCTCCCAGCTTCCCGTCCCCCCCACCGCAGCACTGCGCATGCGCGCGAACAACCCCGTGGGCTGGG
>NW_009952976.1:299874-351289 GCF_000747805.2 Chaetura pelagica | reverse complement strand
GGCCCCAGGCGGGGCGGACAGGAGGGCTGAGGGGGTCGGGGCCGTGCCGGGCCGTGCCGGGCCGTGCCTAGGCCCTCCGCGGGTGAAGGGCTCCCTGGCGCCAGCGCCGCCACCCATCCTGTTCGAGCAGAGCCCTCCGTTCACTTGTGACAGATTTTGGGATTTAAGAAATCTTGGGGCTGGCTCACGTCCTGAGCAGCTGGAGCTTCCTCGGAGCTCAGTAGGAGCTGCAGGTGTTCTCCCTTAGCAAGTGACTGTGTAAGCGTCTGAAGTTGAGCGTTGAGGTAATTATGAAAATGTGAGCCTTCCAGAAGTTAATTTTTTAGGGAAAACGCTTCAGATTTATCCACTGAAAGGCTTTTCAGGCGCTGGAACAGGCTGTCCAGGGAAGTGGTGGAGTCATCATCCCTGGAGATGTTTAAAGCACATGTAGATGTAGTGCTCAGAGACATGGTTTAGTGGTGGAGTTGGCAGTGCTGGGTTAGTGGTAGGACTTGATGATCTTAAATTCTACGTTTGTCTTATAAACACAAGTTTTGAAGGGTGAGGTCTTAATCGAAATAAAAAACAACTGCAGTGCAGCTAGAGGAGGTTTGTATAGGTTTTTTAATTACATTTTTCATACGGCATGTGTAAATTAAAAGTAGCGTTTAGTTTCTGTAGATTACCTAGTATGCCCAGCCCTCGAATGAGAGTGCTAGCTCTGTAAATAGTAAATCAGTCTTGTAATTCCAGCAGATACAAATTTTTAGCATAGTGTAGTGTGCTGGATCAGATGTATCGATGGATTTCAAGCAAGTTGATGCTTGAGTTATTCTAGACTGGCAAGAGCACCTAAGTATGTATTTTTGCAGTTGCTGACCTACCAATCTGGCAAAACTTACTGTTCTAATTTGAGTTCTTAAAATAACTCACAATGTCTTGTAGAGGATGAAAGCTGTTAAATGTCATTAAACAATAAAGGCTGATTCTAAAAGGAAAAAAAAAAGACAAAAGATTGTTTTGCCTTTATCAAAAATAAACATGAGATTATTGTTTGCTCTTCAAAGTCTTTTAAGTCTGCTTATTTAAGCATCAAAGGCAATGGGGATTTTGTTTCCACTTTCAAGAAATGGAACTCTCTCAAATGATCTCATTGAAATAATTGCCCTCCTTTTGCTGCCTTGTACAGAAGTTGGTATTACTGTCTAGCCCTGACTGTTAGCTTCTTGCTGTCATATGCTGATCTGTATATTCAGGCTGTGCTCCTGAACAAAGTTTGTGGGATGAGCCAAACTTACATGTTCAGTCATTTGACTTAAAACACATACTAAAATTGTATCTTAAGGCCCTTGATGGTATTAATTAATAGAAGTTTCCTTTTGTATTTAAAGATCCTTATATCTTCACTGCAGTGATGTTGCTGTGAAGGAAGACACAACTTCTTGGAGTTATTTGACTTCTTTACCTTATGGCTTCCACTTGCTGTCACTAATATTCATATACAATGTAAAGTGAATGAGCAAGAGTTTTTTCCTAAAACAAAGTGGATTTTTTTTTTTTTTCTGCCCTATGGAAACCTTGGTAGTTTTTTGTTATAGTGAAGATGTACTAATCAATTTAGAGGTTTCTGTTTGCTGGTGTAATATATGCATTTTGGCAAGATTTTTGACACGGGTACTAAGGTGATACTGTCTCACTATTAGTTTCAATTATTATAAAGTACATGGTTGTGATGTAATAATTAAAAAAAACCCAAAACAACAACGCACAGAGCTGTGCTAAGGTAATGAGTCAGAAGAACTTGTCAGATCACAAGAAGATTTAAATTTTTGTTAATGCTCTAACATGGTGGAAGATACAGAATCACAGAATGTTAGGGGCTGGAAGGGACCTCAAAAGATCATCTAGTCCAACCCCCCTGTCAGAGCAGGGTCATCTAGAGCACATCACACAGAAATGTGTCCAGGCGGGTTTCGAATGTGTCCAGCAAATGAGACTCCACAACCTCTGTGGGCAGCCTTTTCCAGTGCTCTGTCACTCTCACAGTAAAGAGGTTTTTTCTGATGTTTACGTGGATCCTCCTGTGTTCCAGTTTGCACCCATTTCCCCTTGTCCTATCACTGAGGAGAACCTGGCTCTGTCCTCCAGAGACTCGCCCTTAATGTATTTGTAAACATTGATGAGTTTGCCCCTCAGTCTCCTCCAAGCTAAAGAGCCCCGGCTGGCTTAGCCTTTCCTCATAAGGGAGATGTTCCACTCCCTTCATCATCTTTGTGACTCTGTGCTGGACTCTTTCAAGCAGTTCCCTGTCCTTCATGAACTGAGGGGCCCAGAACTGGACACAATACTCCAGATGCGGCCTCACCAATGCAGAATAGAGGGGGAGAAGAACCTCCCTTGACCTACTAACCACACCCTTTCTAACACACCCCAGGATGCCATTGGCCTTCTTGGCCACAAGGGCACATTGCTGACTCATGGTCATCCTCCTGTCCACCAGGACCCCCAGGTCCCTTTCTCCTACACTGCTCTCCAGCAGGTCAGCCCCCAACCTGTATTGGTATATGGGGTTGTTCTTCCCCACATGCAAGACTCTGCGCTTGCCCTTGTACTTCATGAAGTTTCTCCCTGCCCAGCTCTCCGGCCTGTCTAGGTCTTGCTGAATGGCAGCACAGCCTTCTGGTGTGCCAGCACTCCTCCCAGTTTTCTGTCATCAGCTGAAATATGAAAGTTCATTTATCTTCTAGGCTACCTAGGCAAACTTGAGTAGTTTTGTGAGCAGCAGAAAGTGTGAGTGCTTGATTTGCTGTGAACTTTAATTGATTTACATAAAGAATTCTTTATCTCTCCATATAGCCATAATCTTCCTGTAGGAATGGGGACTTTGTAGTACTATGACATCAGTAAAGATGCTTTGTTTGATACTAAATGTTGGCTGATAATGTAATTATTTTTTAATTTTTTTTTTGTTAGAAAACCAAACTTTAGGCTGTGGTCCTGCACTCCTCTCCTTGACAGCAGGGTCACTTCAGGACACTTGTTCAGGCCACTTACCGCCACCTCTTGGCTACTGTGCTGTTGTTTATGTGATGCTCTGGCTGATCTGACCGAAAAAGAGTCTCAGTGGAAAAATTTATTTTTCAGTCAGATTAGTTTCCTTGTCTGCAACATCATGTAGATGCCTGAAGGGTTATGCCACCAGCATGGAGGAGGCAGGGATGCAAGCATATAGTTGACCAACAGCTGGGATTGCTTAAGCTGGTCTGTACCTGTCCTAGTGATAGCATGACTAAACTTGGCAAACTGCCGGGATTCAGCAGTAACAGGGAGGTGGTGGGAAAGCAGGCAGTGAAGCCTCACCCTTTTGGCAGTACAGGATTATGCATTTCAGTGTATTTTGCTGCAGTCAGTAATATGGGTTACTTTCTCTGCTGGTCTCAAGTGTGAGTCAGTAAGGAGTTCTTCCATTGTCATGCTCTAGGTGAACCTGCTCTGACAGGAGGGTTGGACTAGATTATCTCCAGAGGTCCCTTTCAAACCCTAACATTCTGTGATTTTGTGAGGTTTTGTTGCTGGAGAAAGGGCTGGTCCTGCTCATCCCTCTAATTTCCTTTACTTCTAGCCATGAAATCCTGTCTCCCTTATGTGATGCTTTTGGCAGTCTTCTTACTGTGTAGTTGAGTTGTTCCATGAGTTATCTCATGACGTGCTGTTGAGCTGTGGCTTCCTTTATCTTTTATGCCAGTTTGAAGAAGCCTATCCAACTCATTGCATGGTAATGGTTCAAAGCTGCACCAGCGGAGGTTTAGTCTGGACACGAGGAAGCATTTCTTTACCAAGAGGGTAGTCAAATACTGGAACAGGCTTCCTAGAGAGTTGCTCGGTGCCCCAGGTGTCTCTGTGTTTAAGAGTCATTTGAACAATGCCCTTAACATGCGTTAGCTTTTTGATCAGACCTGAATTGGTCAGGCAGTTGGACTAGATGATCATTGTAGGTCCAACTGAAATACTCTGTTCTGTACCTTGTGTCCACCCCTTTGTCCTGTGTGCTGCTACCCTGACTATTTCCCCATTTTCTGATTTTGAGTGCATGTGTTTGTGTTGCTGTATGGTGGATTGCATTGAGAGTGGGATTCAGGATAAATCTCACTTCAGGAGCATGAAACAGGATAGATGGCACATGGAAAGGCTGGAACTTGTAGTGATTGTGCAGTCTTGTGGCTGTTTTGTGCATAGGTGAGTGTTACTGTGTTTTGAGGTTGTCTTAAGGTTGCTGTAGTGTAGCTGTCATTAGGAGGTATATTTTGGCTCTTTCTGGTGCTTTATTTTGTTGATACTGGCTTTCTGACTGAAATTTATTTTAAAAAATTTGTAGTCCACTGGGTTTATTTGTCCTATTTGCTGTCCAGCTGCCTTCACAGTAGGTACCAAGAATGAGCAGACAAGAACACTGGAGAGCAGAACCAATCCTTTTAGCTAGAGCCCAAACTAAATTGGTTAAAACAACCAGGTATTTGTGGCCAAGTGTTTCCTTTCATCTGCTACCTGGTGTTACAAAAGCTGGAGAAAAACAAATCTTGTTAAGACTTCAACCAAGACCCCTCTTAGTGAGGAAACACCACCTGAAAAATAATCTTCTGTTACTAGTTGTAGAGATAGGCCTAAGCAGCCTGCTTAGGAGCTGGAGTGTTTCCAGAGACAAAACTTGCTTAAATGTTGGGCATAGCATGGCTCTAGAAAAGCTCAAGTCCCCATAGTGCACTTTAAACACAGTGCCTTGGGGTATCCCAGACCTTCAGTTTGCGTGGCTACTAACAGAAGAGTGCCACAGCTTTAGCAGGCATGTAATGCATTTAATACTACTGTAGACTGTTAACAGGTTTATACCTGTTAACCAGGGTCTTCTTGAGTTAGAGGTCTTGTCCAGAAGCTGTGCAATATTAATGCTAGGGTTGTGATGAATGGTGTTGGAGGGAGAAGGGCATTTGCAAATACAGAATTTAACCCTGTTTTTAAGGAGGATGGCTGCTGGCTTTTCCATTTGGAGGCCTTATTGGTTGGATCATGTGGGAAGTGAAAAGAGTGTTGGATTCACAGGAAGTGAATCTGGTGACATCTAGGTCATGATTTAATTAATTATATGTAATTCATGCCAGAGAGGGTGTCCTGGTTGGCTGATCTTTATCTCCTAAATTATAATTTAGTACAATGCCAGATTAAGTCCTGATAAACTTGTACTATCAGTTGTTTAATGAATAAAAGGTTTGTTGTTTTTTTTCTTAGGTCAAGATGGTGTTACTGTAACACAGTGGCTGTTTGTATCTTATTTTTCCCTTTTTTTGTTTAAAGCAGAAATTGGGCACTGAGGCTAATAGGAGGTAGAGAAAATGCAGTAACTTTGTCTCCTGATGGTACCTCTCAGACTTCAACATGTTTCTCTTTGGGAAAAAATATTCTAATGGGTTTAATTTTAACTTGATCAAATACAAAATAAAAAACTTGGTTTTTTTAAATTTGGGCCCAAAAAAGTTCAAAAGGACATTTTATATATGGAGTTTATCCCAGTTTTAAATTTATTCAGTGCACTGGTTTCTGGGTGAGAATTAAAGGGCTGAAAAACGTCTGGCAGGCAACTGATACACTATATAGCCAGTTTATTTTGTTTTTCAGGGCAGTATGACTGCAATGACTGTGTTTTTTCCTTTGGATACAGCTAGGCTTAGACTTCAGGGTAAGTGTTAAACTCTAGTTTCTTTGTACAATGATGTTTCTGTTCATCTTGTCCTGGGTGGTTGTAGGGGACGTGTCTTGCATGAACAGGAATCTTGACCTGTGTAACGCTAACACCATTTAATCACTAACATGATTTTTCCTGGTGAAGGTAATTCTCCCTTTGGAAAGTATTGGGCAACCTTTTAATTAGCTGAAAAAGCTGTGTGATGTGTGGCCAGTTATGGCTTTTAAATGATTGTCTAAGACCAAAAAGAAGAATAAAGATGGGAGGTTACAGAGGATTACATTTGTGTGTTTCTGCTTTTGGCTGCTGAGGACACTTCAAAACGTGGGGGCAGTATAATGAGAAACTAGTCTAGAGTTATTCCTGAGAGTGGTTTAAAGGGAAAAGTCAGGTTTAGAACTGGGAATAGGAATGTCCACTTTGTTGTTCTAATGCTCTATCACCGAGTTAAAACTCCCAGAATCATCAAGCATTTTAGCACTGTGACTAAAGCACATCAGCTGTTGAACAGCTTTCAGTGGAGGAAGATAAAGTGTTCTGTGAGGGTCTGGTTAGTGGTGGTAGTCTGGAGTCCAAGGTACAATTTTGAGAGCATCTAGGCAGGCCCAATTCTAGTCTCTTACCTAAGGTGAACCAACCTTCAGTTCATGTCACAACTGTTGGGTTGGGAGTTGGTAATTGCAGATACTCTGCTGCCCAACAGAACCTGCTAATCTGAGGCAGAATGAAAAAAATTGCCTTACCTAGCAAATGAAAATAAGGATATGCTTTTTTGGAATTGCTGCAGAAGTAGGGAATGTCTGTCTTCTGTGATGAAGAGGAAATGTGCTTTTCTGGAGTATGTTCAGAGTAGGAAGAACTCTTTAGTTCAAAATGAGTGCTAAACATGAGAATAATCTAAAAAGTTTGATTCTTCTGTTTTCCAGTTGATGAGAAGCGGAAATCTAAGACAACACCAGCAGTCCTTTTGGAAATAATCAAAGAAGAAGGCCTGTGAGTAGATATTAATTTTCCTCATCTTCATGTAGGCAAGCTTTAAAACTAATGTGAATTTGCTGTTAGAGTTGAGTAGCTAGTCCATGTGAACTGATTTTTTACTTTTTAATTAAAATGTCTTCATATAAGTGTGATATGATCTACATAATCTTATATGTTCATCTTGAGCTAATTCAAAGTAACTTTCTCAAGCACCTTATGCAATCAAACTGTTCAGTGATGTAACTATACCTCCATTAGGGAGGCAGCTGTGCCTCCTCAGAAATGCCGGTTTGTAGGCAAACGTACCTTCCTGTACCTGATAAACCAGCTTTGTCTGCCTGGATTCTTGGGTGTGTCCATTTCTCATAACCAAGACGAAACTCTTGGGCAGCTGAGCCACTTTCAACAGGAGAATTGAAACATGGTTGTCACAGTTTGACTTAGGTCCGACAACAATGCTCTCGATCCCCCCTCCCCCCAACCCAGGTAGGGAAGGAGAGAGAGAAAAAGAGAGAGACTTGGCTGGATTGAGAACTAAACTACACAGCTTTAATTAAAACACTAATGAATCATGCAAGAAAATATATACAATTATATACAGATATATATATTCAGGTATGGGCAAAAACCTCTCGCCTCCCCCCACCCCAGCAACTCCCACAGCACTTCCCTGAACTGGGAAGAGTCCTGAGGAATCCCGGAGCTGCTGCTGGAGAGAGAGACTTATGGGGGTCAGGAGAGCTCAATCCTAAGGGTCGACGGTGATGGATGAACAGAGTCCTCCCTGGACGCCGGCCATGGACGGAAGAGAAGGGGGAAGAAGAAGGAAGGAAGTTGTCTTCAGTGATCTCTGACCTTCCTTTGAGCTTACGTAGATATATGGAATGGAATATCTTTGGCCAATTTTGCTGTCCGTCTAACTGAGCTTCCTATGGGGGGGGTCACAGATCTCCCCGTAGTGTCCGAGCCGGCAGAGTGCAGGTGCGGCCTTGAAGCCTCAGTAGTTAGAAAAACATTCCAGTGTCTTATCAGCCTAGCAGAACACACTGTTGCTAGTTACAAGAAAACTTACTGAAGGAAAAAAAAATCAGCAAAAAGAAAAATTGGCTTCATCCTGGCTCAAACCAGGACAGTGGTTCCCAGTTGGAAGGTTGTTTTCCTCCTAAGTGTTTGGAGGTAAACATGTGACTCCTGATGCTTGTGAAACAGAAGATCTAACTAGCTATAAGCTATTAACTTTCAGCACTGCTTATTTGCCACGCAGGCTGAGCTGGTTGGGAAAAAGTTGTATGAGTGTCCTTGTTACAAGTTTCTATCCCTGAAACACTTACTGACATTACAGGACATTAAAGTTGACAAAAGTTTAGCTTGGCCAATGATGTTTTGCCAGTTACATGCATGAGTACTTCTCAGTCAGTTGGTGATATCTTTTGTTGATGTTCTTACGTTACATTTGTTTCATGGAAGTGTCAAAAAAAGGAAAAAGAAAGTAAAAAAGAAAAGAGGTTAAATGAAAAGGAGAGCCTGCAAAAGTGGTCATCCTTCTTTTCCTGTGAAGCAGAAAGATCCCTAATTCTGGCAAGAGTTAAACATATTTTCTTCCAAAGGTATTGGCAAGGTCTGGCTAAGCAGTGATGCTAGTTTTAGAGGTGTGTCTGGAATTAAAAACAACCAACAAAACCCCACAAGAAATCTGAAATCCGTGATGTGAGGTCATAAACACCTAATTCGTATAAATTTGTGGAGTCTTGTCTCATATTATGCTTTTGTGAGACTGCTTTTCTCATCTAGATGTAACATAAAGCAAATAGATTTAGCTACTGTACTTTCTACAGAAGGTTTATCAATCAGCTTTGCTTTCTTCCCTGCACTTTCATCCTTTTCTAGGTGATATGAAAAATGTTCACTGGCATGCACTAAGTTCTCAAGGTTGCAGTTTGGAACACAAAGTTTGGTTTTATTTGTGTGCAGGAGGATTTGTATGTGAGTAATAGATGTGAGCACTGACAACATAAGTAATTAAAGTAAACTCATGGTTTTTGTCATAGTTTCATGCTTCGTACTGTACGATGTTTCCTCTAAGAATTTCTGATTATTTTCAATAAATCAAGCAAAACCAAATTCTCCAGAGGATGTTTCTTCCATTTTTTTTATTTTTATTTTTTTTTCCCCAAAACCAGTTTTAATTCTACTTGTGATTCACTGTGTAGTCAGCTAATTTGTAATTGTAACTGTTTTGTTAGCTAAGCCTGTAACGTCAGAAACAGTCTGAAGAATGTGATGTATTCTCAGCTACGTGGCAGGGAGAAGCATTTGTTGCATCTAGGATGAAAACATAGCATTTACATTGTAAGAACAGTCAGATGCTGCATTTACCAGCCTTGCATCTTTTGTTGGTCTCTTCTTGGGAATCCTTGTGTTATGTATGTTCCAAATACACTAATATTAAGAGCCTGCATGATTATTGCTGGTCTCTGAGGAGTTTTCTGACACTCTTAAGGTGATACCAGTTCTCTACCTGGCCTGTGCAGCTTCAGTGAAGGTGCATATAACTATCTTTATTGGATGTATTTTAGAACATACTGGGGATGTACAGCAGTTGTTGAGGTGTCCCTGTTTTACAGGCTCATCAGGCTTGTCAGAGAAGGAAGCTCAGTTAGTCAGTTATTATGAAATAATTTCTAAGTCATGATAGATTGAGATGATACACAAACAATTACAATTATTCACAACACCTATGAAATAAGAGAGCTGTGAAATTAGAGGGGGTTATTCAGGTTTTCATCTGTGATTAAGCTAGTTAACTTGAAATAGGTAATGTCTTTTTCTCACTTACCAGATGGACTTGCTATTGGCTTTATTGCTAGGCAATAAAAAAAGAAATTCCTCCCACCTGTATATCTTATGCCCCAGGTTGCATCCTTTTGAAGGCTCTCCTTGGTGTAGCATATTAATATCTGTAACTAGTCTTCCATCTTTAAATTTTATGTGAGAATCCAGACAGATCTATTTTTTCTTCCTTATTCTAGGTGGAATTTTTTAAAATATTATTGTTTCATATTGAAGAAGTAGCTGGAAAGAAAAGTGGGACAACTGTGTTAAGCTTTGTGTCCTTGGAGATGGGAGCTTTTCTTTATTGGGGTTTTATCTTTTGTATTTAACTTACAAATCTATTTCTCAACAAAGATGGGAATTCTGCCCATGCCTTAGTATGTCTTGAGTATATGGTTTGAGCTGACCATATTGGTCTGTATGTTAACACACATGCTTCAAACATATATTTATCCCCTAAATGTTTGTAGTTCACCACTGGCTGTTAGTAGAGAGCAATTATAGTGGTAATACTCTCAGACTGAATAAGCCCCAAGCTTCTCACTGTAAATATATTGTCCCTCTGCATCTCCTTTTCAGTGGGGTTATTCCTGATTACTATACTTTATAAATGCATAATTTTTAAAATTATATAATCAGGAGTTTAGTATGGTATGATTTTCTGCCATTAATGATAAAGACATACTTAATATTTTATCTCTGGGACCTCCCACCAACATGTAAAATCAACTAGATCACATTAATACTTTACTCATGCCTTACCATTATTTTTTCCTCTCCATTAGGTTGGCACCGTATCGAGGATGGTTTCCTGTTATCTCCAGCCTTTGTTGCTCCAATTTTGTTTATTTTTATACATTTAATAGTCTTAAAACTCTCTGGGTCAAAGGTCAGCAATCAACCACTGGAAAAGACTTGGTTCTTGGGGTTGTTGCAGGTAATACTTAAATCTCAATTGCATTAAAAAAGTATTTTTAGAATATTCTATCTAATATTTTTCTTGTCCATTGGAGGTCACACTGAGTACTCAACACCTCCGACTGTATGCAGACCTGCTTCGTTTGTGAATTCTGACATACAGCACAGTACTGTTGCAGTCTAGTATTTTTTTGTGTGTTTGGTGTGTTGTTCGCTATAGTATCTAAGCATCATCTTTTAGATGTTGAAGACAAGTGGCAGAGAGAGGTGATACAGGTTTTTTTCAGAGGGAAAGATATATGCCAATTCTGAAACATTTTTTATTAGGTTAAGTAAGAGCTTTTAATGTAAGAATTTGCGTGCCAGTTTTCAGACTTTTTGGATTGTCATCTGGAAGTGACAGTGAGTCCCTAGATATGTGCAAGTATAGTGTGAGCTTTATGTTCTGTTTCATCCCTTCCTCTCATCTGAATACTACAGTGGCTTCTTTGAAGGGGGTGATGAGACTAGTGGCTTTTCTAGCTAATCCAATGTGAAAAATTATCACTGTGTGCCTATGTTTGCCTCTACTATTCTACAAGAACAATTGCTCATGCAACCACACCGAAACAAACTGGCTTTTAAAAATCTGAAAAAAAAAAAAGTCTGTGATTAATTGGGGGGAAGAAGGGAGAGCTGTTGTTTACTCTTTGCTAGTTGCTTGTACTTCCAATGTGTAGCACAATCAATGGCTGACTAGCTGGGAGAAAGTAAGGAAAGAAGTTCTTAAGTTGGCTTTATCACAGTGGGGAAGCTTTCTTGTAATTACATTGTGGAACAAAAACTAAGGTAATTAGGTTAATAGCTTGTCAGTTAAATTACTTCTTCACTGTCCATAGTTTAATGTCCTTATAAAGAAATAATACCTGATATAACTGAAAAATTCTACCTGGGTGTTTGCTACCCATCTCTTATTCCTCTTACTGCTAGCACATACAGATTGGAAAAATGTAATTTAAAAAAATTACCTTTCCAGCCTGGAAAAATAAAGTTTTATCTCTTTCAACTGACTGGGCAAAAAGATACAAGTATATTGTGCTCTGACCTGTTGTTCCATAATGTAATCACCTTGACTTTGTTTAAAAGAGATGAATCTGGCTTGTTTTTTCTAGTGCTTGATTTTGCTCAAAACTTTGAGTGCTGAGTGTAGTCCTTATGAAGGATACTGAGATATTTTTACATTCATCTTCTGCTTTTCCAAACCCTCCTAAAGGAAAATAAAAAGAACAGGCACAATGTAGGTTGTAAAGTTTCATCTTTTCATGATTGGTATACTGTTGATAGTGATGGACTGTTCATCTCAATATAATTGTATAATTCAGTGTGTCACTGAGACTCCGACCAAAGCAACCAGTGTAGAAGTAATTGCTAATTTCTGTGATGCAGAAAGATTAAGAGTATTTTGTACTCCAAATGAGGCGTAGTGTGCAGCAAAGGAACAAGTTCACTTCAGATCCCTTCAATGTGTTCATATTTGATGTGTTTTGTTGATTGGTGTTTGGTGGTTTTGTTTGTTACAGTTTTGGGGAGGAGCTGTTGTGGGAGGATACCTGAAGTACCTTATAATGAATTACCAGTTTACTTTGCCTTTATGCTGTGTTAACTTCCCCCCTTTTCTTACCAGTAACTTCAGTAGTGTGTGCATTTTGTTAAAGGGTATAAGATAACATTTAAAGTCTTCTGGTTCTGGCTGACTTTGTGCTCTTGTTTTGCTTTAGGTGTAGTAAACGTCCTGTTGACCACTCCTCTTTGGGTAGTGAACACGCGTCTGAAGCTGCAGGGAGCAAAATTTAGAAATGAAGACATTGTACCAACCAATTATAAAGGCATAATAGGTAAGCACCTGTTGTCTTCAACAAAGAGATGCATTCAATATATTGAGGACTCTGAAGTTTGAAGACTTTTATTCATGCAACCATTTTCACCCTGGAATCTCTTATTCTCCCCTTTCACTTTGCAGTCTTTGAGTTTTACTGGAAACTGGACTTTGCCATTTCTGATGGTAATTAAGAGTTTGTAGTATGCACATCTCTAACTAACATACCTGCCTTTGTAAAAGATACCTTATCATACAAATCCTGGAGTAGTAGAGAGCCCGGTGGGGTGGTAGCTGTGAGTCTTGAGTTTGAACAGACAATCTGCAAATTAAATTTCACTTATCGTACTCTCTTAATCAGCCACATGTTCAGGCTGTCTTCCTTTTAAAAATAAGTTTAAAAAATTGTTGCTTTCAAGAGGGTTTATAAGGCCTTAGTGGTGATTCTCACCTGGTACTAAAAACGGTGAGGTGTCTGTGCTGATGATAAGCCTTGTTTACATCAATGGTGGTGTGAACAAGAACCTGCTTGTTGCTGTTTTCTGTTAACTTTCAGATCTGAATGAAGATTTTAAAAGTCGCATAAAAGACTGCTGTAGATTTTTGTACATTTTGAATATTAGGCTTTAAGTGTAACTTTTCTCATCCTTCTATTGTCAGAATTTTGTACTCAAAATTTTAATATTTCCCCCCCCCTTCTTCTCAGATGCCTTCCATCAGATAATACGAGATGAAGGAGTCTTAGCTTTATGGAATGGTACTTTCCCCTCTTTGCTGTTGGTCTTCAATCCTGCCATACAGTTCATGTTTTATGAAGGCTTTAAACGGAAGCTTTTGAAAAAGCAGCTGCAAGTGAGTATGTTTTGAGGCCAGGTGATGATCATTCTCTGTTCTAAGACAGGTTCTTTGACATGTGCTACTGAAGCAAGGCCAGAAACGTAGGGTTTGCTTTTGGTTCTTGTTTCTTGATGTTTGGTTTTTGGTTTTTTTTTTCAACTGAGTATATCTTCTAAAAAAGATCCATAATTGTGAAGTAAGGCTTGAATCTTTCATGTCCCTAGGGAGGATATTCTTGTGATGAATTCCTCATCCTGTAAAAATAAAACTGCACCTCTTGTCCATGTTTGTTTAGATTAATTTCCTGGTCTTGATTTAAAGCAGATATTTCAATTCTGTGTTTTAAAAGTATGTGCATACAAACTGTTTTGAAGTCATGTCTCTACCCTTTCTCCAGTAAATCAAGTATATTGTGCCTTTGAAGTATCATATTTGTTTTGGACCCTGTCATTTTTAATAACACTTTTTTCCCCAAAGACCTCTATTTTTCAATATCCTTTTTCCAAGGATAGCCACTAGGATTGAACATGACATTGCAACCATATCTCCCTGATTCTCTAAATAGAGATAGAATAACTTTTCTGTCCCTGGTTTATAGTCCCCTTCTTTTTCTTTGTTCTTATCCTTTTTTTCTTTATATCAGGTATAGAATCTCATCTGAACTCATGTTACTTTTATATCCTAGCAAATTAAAAAGCATTTGTGTTATATTTTAGGATAATGTCATAACATGTTACATGTTTAAGCTGCAGTGTTTTGCTGGTAATTTGTGACTTTAGAATGCAATTGGCTGTATTAAAATGTTAGATCATAGCAATATGTTACAAAGCCTTCTTGGTTTTTCTTATGACACAGTGAAATTATCTTTGCATAAGATTTTACATCATAAATGAGGCTTGGGGTTTGGTTTTTTTTACTATCTTTCATTGATATTGCAGCTGTAGCTCTCTGTGCCTGATGGATCTATCCAGTTACATTATGGATAACAAACTGTGTGAGCTAAGAGCTGAACTTCCTTGTGCATTGTTATTTGGCTGTTGGCTAACTGCTGTATTTCTTGTGTTTCTTTTCAATTACTTTGTCCTAGTTTAAGTTGTCATGTTTTGTCCATGATCAGTGGAGAGGGAGAATACTGTTTCCCCCTAGCAGTCATCATTTTTAGCTTGGACAACTTTTTTTTCCCCAGTTTGATCTTTCTCTCACTGTGTTAAGTCTTTGACTTATCAAAGGTCTCCATGTGTGTGCATATTTCTGATTGCAATCAAATTATATTGCAAATTGGGTGCATGGGCACCTACTTCCTTTCAGTGATTAATTCACAGTTAGACTGAGATGCACTGTAATCAGCTTAGGCTATAACAATGTATTTGGTGAACCATGGGACAGTGAGGACTTCAGAGGAGAGGATGGACTTCCAGCGGGTGTTCCTAACTAATAAGTGTCATCAAGATTAAAGTTCTACTTGATAGTGTAGTGATTACATTTTGGGATTACAGGGTGCTGCTCAAGGGGTCTTTCCCTGTCACCTTTCCACAAGTGCTGTGTGACTTGTTAGTTTAAATATTTCAAAAGCCAAAAGGCTTTTGGATTGTTAGTATGTTTAAATGCTACTTCCCTTATCTTTTGTTACTGTCAGTGCTTTAAATTGTTGTACAGCTTTATCTCCACTGTGTTACAATAACCTAGATCTAGTAAGAAATGCAGAATCTTGTATGGAGGTGGAAGTTACAGATAAACTTTAGTTGTGGGAAAGTAAATTGCTTGAAATCTGTCTCTTTAAAATGAGAAAATCCAGAGACTTCATGAAATCTTTATGCTGAAGATACTCTGCTAACTCTGTAACAGGTACTAGTACACATAAGGGTGACTGACAGTTTTGCTACTTCTACATAGTAATATGTTCTTTATTTATTGAACAGCTCACATCTCTGGATGCTTTTGTCATTGGTGCAGTAGCCAAAGCAGTTGCCACCACCCTCACTTATCCTCTGCAGACAGTACAGTCAATTCTGCGGGTGAGTAATAATTTCGTTTCAGGGTAACTGCCTCTGATTTGTTCTGTATAATGCAAGCCTTGTTAATACGGCTTGTTTTTCTTTGTGTTGATGAACCCATTGTTTTGGGAGCTCCTTTTGCACAATGCAGGTCAATGCAGGTAAGGATGCTTCTCTCCTTTGATCTTGTACTGACAGATTCTGATAGAACTTAGTATGACTGACAACATAATGGTACTGTGGTACCATTAGGTACTGTGTCATACTGAAGCTGGTGCACCATGCTGCCTTTAGACACTACAAAAAACCATAGATTTACTTCTTCAAATAAATATAAATTATGTCAAGTGGGATATTAAAATTAAATCCTCAGAACCCTGTTTGTTTCCAGATTGATCTGGAGTAATAATAATAAAAAATTTCTATTCATAGATTCTGTTTTATTTAGATAATGTCCTGACCTTTTGAGTAGCCAGAATGTGATTCATCAGGGAAATCTGGGCTCCCTCATGAATAATATCTTCAGCCACTTGCCTGGTCTTGTTTGCTAATTGTAGTGCTAGTGGAAACACTATTTATTCTCACTTGCAGTTTGTGTATGATGGGTAATGCTGCTGCCTTCAGTATGTACCAATATTATAGTAATGTTGAAACAAAACAAAGCTGGGGATGGGGAAGAGACGTTACTATACATAAATAAACGTATTGTACTTTAATTTCTGTGCTTTTTAATCTGTTTCTGTAAGTTGTTTCATGGTATTGTTTTTGTAACAGCTAGATGTGAATAAATGTTTCCACATTTAATATAATGCTGTTTTCCTAAGTAAGGAGTGGTGAGACACTGGAACTGGTTTGCCCGGGGAGGTTGTGGAAGTCCCATCCCTGGAAGTGTTGAAGGCCAGGTTTGACAGGGTTTTGAGCAACCTGGTCTAGTGGGAGGTGTCCCTGCCCATGGCAGGGGGGGTTGGAATTAGATGAACTTTAAGGTCACTTCCAACTGAAACCATTCTATGACTCTATGAGAAGACCTAACTTGCATGTATGCTAAAGCCATTAAATGTGTTCTAAAACTTGTATAAATGTGGAGGATTAGTTGACTTATTGAACATGAGTCTTCCATAATAAGATATTACTTTTCAGTCTTGTCTGTAAGGGATTTTTTTGCTCTTAATTGTTAATCTGGAAACAGTGGGTTTTGTGCAAGCTTTGTAATTATTTTAGTTTTTTCTTCTCTCTAATTAGAGTGGGCTAAATGTATTTTGATTTTTTATGGCCTATACAAAGAAGTAAGCTATATGTCAAACCAACAAGGCTTGAATATATTTACTGTGTGGTTGCTGCAACCCTGAAGACTAGATAAAACATTGGTGTCTGCACATCTTTGCTTTGGCACCCTCACAGTGCACAAAATGGCATCTGCACTGTAGATCTGTCAGCCACATTGTCATTTTGTCAGCAGTCATCTTTTTCTAAAGTTTTCATAGCTTTTGATGATCAGCTGAGCAAGTGCCTCTATTTGATGTCTTATCCTATTTAACAGCCTGGAGGCATCTCGGCAGTTAAAGCAGTAATACAGACTTCTGTTACTGAAATGACAGATACTGAAAAACATTCAAGTAAATACAGCTTTATTTGGATAAGTTGCAACATCAGCCTGTTTTTAATTTGAGATGTGTTTTCTGCTGGTGTGAGGGAAAATTGGAAGGAAAGTTGGAGTGCTCTCTTTTAGCCTTTGCATTGCACAGCAGTGACTTTCATGGGACTCTATCTATGTCACAGCTTCAACCCTTATTCCTTTCCATGGTTGCTATAGAAATAGTTACAATCTTGTGATTATTACTTCATGTTTTGTCTGCCTCCTTTTGGTTTGATCAAAATTAATCTGTCTCTTGGTGACAGTGTCATTCTTTAAAAGAAGGGCAACTTAGGCAAGTTGTACTGCCAGCTTGATGTACTAACCAGCTGCTGCTTACTGCTTGCCACAGCTGAAGTCAGCTAGTTTCCTGCTGGCTTGCCTGAGCAGCAGAGGGTTGCCTTTCTGCCAGAGCCCAGCTAACCATCAGTGTCCTGGTGGTGGTGGGATTTTTCTCACAGTGGCCCACTGTGAGATAAATTGGGGCCTGTATGCTACTTCTGAATACCACTCCATCCTTCCCTGTGATGATGGGGAATACAAGGACCCTATCCCTAGTTCTGTAGTCACTAGAAGTGACTTTCCCTTTCTCCTGTGGAAGAATAATAGCCAGAACCCCTGAACACTGGTGAGAGCAGCAGAAACATGTGTTTGTGATATCTGTGCTGTCCAATTCAGACTTGCAGTACTTTGTTTCCTAACCTAAAGCTAGCATTCTTACATTTGATGAAGTTTTTGTCACACTCACTGTGATGTTAAAAAAAAAAAAGTTATGGATAAAGGTTTAGTATTTTCAGAAATAACATTCTGCATGAACTTTGCATAGTTGAGGAGTTTTTTGAAACTATTTCAGCAGATTTATGCGCAAGCTAATACAAGCTCAAGATAATTAATAAAAATTACCACATCAAAATTAAATTATGTCATCAAAGTAGAAGTTCAGGACTCTTCAACTTTAAAACTTTAGAAATTTACTATTGTTTAAAAGTTATTAGAGATCTTTGTAATGAAGTCTCTATACCTTTGCTTTAAACTTTTTGGCAAAACACTCTTGCTTCCATGTAAGAGTTATCCTGTCTTAATTGATAGGGGTAGGCAGCTTCCAGCCTTGCCCTTTTGGTATGTCTGTTTTGCTTTTCAGTCACTAGAAATACATGGCACTGGTGTTACTTGTTATGCAGTGAAACTGTTCTTTAGCTTGTGTGTTGGTAAACAGTGGATAAATGAAATTTGTCTCTGGAGAAATACCAATACTGTTAATGTTCTTAGTGATCATGGGTGAAAAAGTTCTCTTTAAAACTCAAGCCTCTTGTCTCTAGTGTAGAGAATGCTAGTCCCTTTGGGAGATCTGCAGTTATTGCTGAAGTATTGTCATCCTAGGGAAAAATGAATTATTTTCCCCCCTTGATGAGTCTTTGTAGTACAAAAATATTCTGAGGATAAAAGAAAGAATGAAGCACCTAATCCTGGTGTAGTTTGGAAGCCTGAGTAACCTAGGCACCACTGGCATTGTAACTAGTTAGCAATTTTTTTGGGATGTGTCTGAGTCTTTGGCAGCAATCCTTAATGTTGATTTATCATTATCAAATGAGTTAGTTGCTGATGAGAAGACTGTGGATTGTGAACACCTATTTTCTAATAGAGAGGTTTCCAATAGTGTTCTGTTGCTAATGTTTCCAGCTGAGTTCTTAAGGCATATAGCAAAGGCACCTGTGTCATCCTGACATTTTCTTATAATTTCTGAACTGCCTAAATCTGCTTGTGTATTCTACCTACTGTCAACCATAATTTCTTGTGCCTAAGAAGCAGCAGTTGCCTGAGTAAGTTCTGGGAGAAACTCTTCCACGGACAGTTGTTCAAGTTCACTTTTCTTAGCACAGAAACATAATACAGGCTTCAAAAGCTATTTGGCTATGTTGTTATAGTAGAAAGTGTGGCAACAGTT
The DNA here is from genome assembly GCF_000747805.2 of Chaetura pelagica. Lineage (NCBI taxonomy): Eukaryota > Metazoa > Chordata > Aves > Apodiformes > Apodidae > Chaetura > Chaetura pelagica. The sequence continues at coordinate 332,578 of NW_009952976.1, read as the reverse complement.
GTATATTAATAATTCATAGTTACAAGTTGCTGACAGTACTGTTAACCTGTATCAAATAAGAATATCAATTAATGCTAGAAAGGAGCTGCTGAAATTGCAGCAGCAATTGAGACATGAAATTACAGCAGCAGCTATCATACTTACTGAAAAACAATTGGGGATAAGCAAATGCAGTAAGAGAGTATTGTTTAGAGCAGGTAGGTGGATCAAACAATTGTAGAACTGCTTCCACAGCAGTTCACATGTGAAGAAGGCTTTGCTCCAAGACGGTTGCTGGCCAGATAAATTTTTCATTCAGCTGTGCAATCTCAATGTAATAATGGTTTGCAGATGTATGAGGCTTTGAATCTTTATTAAATGAAAGCTGAACAAGCCAGAAAGAACTTGCTTTGAATGTCATATTCCTACTAATACTCTGCAAATTACACTTTTATCATCTTGAAAACTGTTTCCTCCAGAGCAACAGATGGAGAGCAAGTATGGCCATGTGTAATACTTTCTTAGAATCCATCTTAAACCCCAAACAAATTATTCTGATGCATACCATTTTAGTGCTTGTTGTGTAAAGTTCAATAGAGTGAGCGTTTGCTTCAGTTCCTCACTGATAGCTAGTATAACCTGGAAAAATGTTAAAAGAGGTTTAAGATAGTCTTTCCAGATTTCATTCATGTGTTGTGGTCTCTGCCTAAGACCAAGAGGAAATAGCACAGCAAAAAGGTCTCTTTTTTTTTTCAGTTTGGACGCCACAGGTTGAACCCAGAGAACCGGACACTAGGCAGTCTTAGAAATGTTCTTTACCTTCTTCAGCAGAGAGTGAGGTGAGATTTCAATATTCTTTTAATCTAACATGATACAGAAGACTTGGGTATGACTAATGTGTTGAAAATGTTGCTGGATCTGACTTCTGTTTCTTTTTGCCTCCCTTAAACTTGACGTTTGGGTCAACTTGTTTTTTGTAATATATTGCAGAATAAGTGCACAAAGCTAAATTACCCTAAGTACCTGTATAGTAAGAGGTATAAAGGATATCTGTGGATATTGATTAATTCACCCCTCTTCTTGAATAGTAGCAGGTTTCTTGCACAAAAAGCTTAATTTACTGGATAATTTTCTCTTTAAAATATTATTAAACATAGCTGGCACTCAAGTGATCCAGAAAAATTCTTACAGTTGTCCTTAACTTTTGATGTTCTTTGTAGTGTACTGATCTACTTACAGAAGACCATTCATACTTGTTTCCTTTTTTGCTTTTGTTTTCTTTTTTCCTTCTTAGGCGTTTTGGATTAATGGGACTCTACAAAGGCCTTGAAGCAAAGCTCTTGCAGACAGTCCTTACTGCTGCTCTTATGTTTCTAGTGTATGAGAAGCTGACTGCTGCAACCTTCACAGTCATGGGATTAAAGCATTCGCGCAGACATTGAAAAAGGAACCTATGCCAAAGATTATGGGGTCTAGAAAAGACGTTCCATTTCTGAGACCAGACTGGGTAACAAAGGGTCCTCATTTTCTCTGTTCCCCTTTCCTTTTAGCCACCTTCATTTCCATTATTTGGGGAAATTTGGAATATACACTCTTGGACCTGTTGCCATGAATTCAGGAATAGCCATTCCCTACTCTTCTGTGGACACACAGTGTTAAGAAACAAAGCAGAGACCTTATTTAAGCACTTGGCATGAAATGTTAACTACAGTATGATTTTGTTGACCTTCTTTGCAAGAATGAGTATTTCTTTCTATACTTTCTTGTTTTCCCTCAAATCATCCTCAACTTTCTTCTATCTTTAGCTTCTGTCAGCAGCTGGTGGGGCAGATTTTCTTATTGTCCTTGACCTGTGTTTATGTCACTTTGTATTCAGTTCATTAAAGTAATTAATAAAGAACAAGAGTTTTGACATAATTTTCTTTTAACTTCAAGTATGTTTGTGGCACAGAATGATAAGCTATTGCCCCAAATATCTGCTGGTGAGATTTCTGAGCTTCTGGAATCTACATTACACATCAGTAGGCCTGCTGCCTTCTTGAATCCACTTACTTTGAATCTTGAACATTTTGAATGCAGACACTGGCTAGACAGGAGAAATGTAACCTTTCACTTTTTTCAGGCTGAGTACCTCAAGCAGCTTCAAGAAAAAAGTGCGCTTGCTACACAGAAATACAGGAAGTTTAGTAAGCTGGTTACTTGTGAGAATATGTAAATTCATGTGATGTTCTCATGCAGGCAGGGAGCACTCCCCTAGGCTTCAGAAGTGGTATGTACTCTTAAAAATGTCCTTTAATTATTTTTCCACTCATCTTTCCAGACACTTTCCTGATTATAAAGCATAAAGGTCATAACTGTCATCCCAGTTAATGTAAGTTTTTTACCTGGTGGTGCATGTACCCATTCAAGCCGTGAGCAGCCATGTACTTCATCTTGAAGTGAAAAACAGACCTCCTTTCTCTTAAAAAAAAATAAAAAATTAAATACTGATTGTGAGGGAAGAAAGAAGGGAAAGATGATTATGAAGGACGGCAGCAAAGAGGCTCGTCTGTCTTAGCCAGATTCCATCATGGATAATTTTGTCCTTGCCTCAATTTATAAGATTTAAATTTAATCTTGTCTTGTTCTTTCTTTTGCCTGTCCCATGTTTTGACTGAAGCTAGAAAACCCCTAAGGTACCTTAGAGATCAAGAAGCAAGTGGCTCCTCTGGGGTCTGTGATGTTTGGAATGAATTCTGCTCCTATTTGTATTCCAGACCATGCAAGTCATCATTACATAGATTGTTTGCTTGTATACATAATAGTAGAACAGAATTTAACGCATATTAGCTTCTTTTAATGTTACTCACTAAACCTTAGGTTAGAGGTTGAGACCTGGCAGGGTATAACATACTCTGTCCTAAATGACATTGAATTGCTGAATGTCAGTAAGTGTCAGGATCTGCTGCAGAGCTGGTTGTACTTTGCTGGAAGAGCTGCACCAAAGACAATGCTTAAAACCTGAAATCTGGCACTTGCCCTGTGTGGTAGGAAAACCGAGATTTACCTCAAATCTGTCCAAGAGGAATAGAGTGTGCTGTGCTGCAAAGCTTCTCGTACAGATTAATCCTTCCATTATGCATCTTCTTACTCATCTGCTTAGGAAGGAAAAAGGGAGTGCTGACTGTGCTCCTGGCTGGCCTTTTGTAGCAAAGGCAGGCAAACACATCCAGATAAAAACAGGCAAACCTTCAAGACGGGGATATTCCTGCATGGGTGTCCGCTGAAAGACGTAATTATTGCCATTGATGGAATTATCACCCAGGAAAAAACATTTCTCAACTGATGCACATAGGGCAGGAGAGTACAGAGCCGTGGGAGAGCAGGAGCTCTTTAGGAGGCCAGCAGTGCTTGTGTCTGTGGTTGGGTTTTATGTCTTTTTTTTTTTTTTTTTTTAATCAATATAATTTAAAGCACAATTTTAGATGATATCTAAACCAGTTGGTTTTATATACTTTTTAATCGCCTAATCTAAAAGACTGAGTTCTGTGTCTGCAAAGGCTTTTTCACAGGAGAGAGCAGATGGTCTTTGCATACAGACCCCACTCTGCTTCTTGCAGTTGCTGTTTCTTGCAGCACAGACCTCTTGCTTTCAGGGCATCATCTGATGGCATATCCTACAGACACATCATCAAAGTGAGTTTTCATGGTACAGAGGGGAGTCAGGTCCATAAAGCTGTACATGACTGCACAATCTGCATGAGGCTGCTCATGCAGATCCACTGTAGATCCAGTGTATAAATTCACCAGTGTGTAATATCAGGGTCTCATTTACTTCATAGTCATAGAATCATGGAATCATAGAAGCCTAGGGGTTGGAAGGGACCTCGAAAGATCATTTAGTCCAACCCCCCTGTCAGAGCAGGGTCACCTAGAGTACATCACACAGGAACGCATCCAGGTGGGTTTTGAATGTCTCCAGTGAAGGAGACTCCACAACCTCCCTGGGCAGCCTGTTCCAGGGCTCTGTCACTGGAACAGTAAAAAATTTTTTTCGGATATTCACCTTGAACCTCCTATGCTCCAATTTGCACCCATTCCCCCTTGTCCTATCACTGGTCATCACTGAGAAAAGCCTAACTCCATCTCCCTGACACTCACCCCTTACATATCTGTACACATTTATGAGGTCACCCCTCAGTCTCCTTTTCTCCCCCAAGCTAAAGAGACCCAGCTCCCTCAGCCTCTCCTCATAAGGGAGATGTTCTTTGTAGCTCTGCGCTGGACTCTTTCAGGCAGTTCCCTGTCCTTCTTGAACTGAGGAGCCCAGAATTGGACACAATACTCCAGATGCGGCCTCACCAATGCAGAATAGAGGGGAAGAAGAACCTCCCTTGACCTACTAACCACACCCTTTCTAACGCACCCCAGGATGCCATTGGCCTTCTTGGCCACAAGGGCACATTGCTGGCTCATGGTCATCTTCCTGTCTACCAGGACCCCCAGGTCCCTTTCTCCTACACTGCTTTCCAGCAGGTCAGCCCCCAACCTGTACTGGTACATGGTGTTTCTCTGCCCCAAATGCAGAACTCTACACTTCCCCTTGTTGAACTTCATTATGTTTCTCCCCGCCCACCTCCCCAGCCTGTCTAAGTCTCTCTGAATGGCAGCCCAGCCTCTGGTGTGTCTGCCACTCCTCCCAGCTTAGTGAATAATATCTATAGCTTAAAGATTTTGATGGCACTTGATAAAATAGTAAGGTTACTATTATAATTCGATTAACAATAGCAAAGAGCTCGTTTTCAACCAATGCTATACCATGCTATACCATGCTTGAAGATACCTGGTGCAGAATTAGTTAACTTCTCTGTTCTTCCTTTGGTTTGTGTTTGAAAGAAACAGACTCCAGAACCTTCTGGAAAACAGTAATTTCAAAGAGATATATCCACATTTCTCTTTGGCTAAGAACAGTTTTCTGCTGTTCATAGCAACATAGTTTATCTGCCTAAACACTGGGAGGACAGAGAAGCCACTTCAAGGTAAGAGGCAGAAGCTTGGGCAAAGATACATTTATTTCTACATCCTCTGCAACTGGGGAGGTACCAGTGCAGTCATTGTGGCAGTTCAAATCAGAAGGTTCAGTGAGACAGGTCTCTGCCCCTGTACCTAGGAGCAATGGAGTTGTACACATGATAAAAGGCAAGAACTATCTGTGAGAGGTTCCCAGGTGTCCATCTCCAGCATGTTAACAGATCCTGACATAGCACATGTGCAGTGGGCCTGGCTCACGGGGGTGCTATGGCAACACTAATGAACTACACAATTCACATCATCCCCTCAGCTGCACCAGCAGCCACAGTCTTAGTTTTTACAATCACTGGCTGAAAAATTGGGTGTATATTCTTTTAGAGCTAGAATGGTCTGGATAGGGTTTTTTTTTCTAGCAGAATACTTCACTGTTTTGTGCCTTTCATTTGTAGTGCTGCTTGCTGTGATTTTTCAAACGGAAGGAAGTCACAGGTGTGTCCAGATCACCAGGATTTTCACTTGGATTTTGGCTGCCTACATTGCATTAAGGCATTTAGGGGGTCCTCCAACCACACTGATGCGCTAGGTGGTAACTGAGTCAGAAGTCTCTTAAAAGGCACACCGTCACCAGTCACACTGGGAACAGTACCTCAAAAGAACAGATTTTAACACCAGGGAAATCCTCTTCACAATGTTGTATTTGTAGCTTTATCTCTAATGCCGAATGCCAGCTGGACACATGTACACTGGGCTGGGGGCATCTATGCAGAAGGGGTCTGTCATCAAACCCCAGTTTGGTGGGATCAGCTGCACTTTATCCATTGGAAAATACATTTTTCAGACATCAGCCAGTGCTCAGCTCACACTGGGACAACTGTGATCATTGGTGCTTGTGATCCAGCTGCGTCACAGCGCACGTTGGTCTTATTCTTAGTAACGGCTGATCTCTTCTGTACACTCACATCCAGATATGGAGGATGCAGAGTGATTAGTTGTTGGGTTTTTTTTTCCCTATAGGATTTGTTTGGAATTAGAGGCAAATGCCAACCAGGTTTTTGCAGGCTTCACTGTGGCTTCCTTAGTGAAAATTGCTGCTTTACAATTTGTGGCCTTTCTGGTCTTAATTTCTGATAGACAGAAGATTTCAGCATGTCTGGGTGGATTAGAAACGTGATGGGTCCCTGCTAAATGTCCTGTTCTCTCAGCTGAGTGATGGCACATGGAGCTAGAGCTGCTGTTTTCAACAATAAAAAAAATGAAAATTTCCCCTGTCCTGTTGTTCTTAGGAAGTTTGTTGCTCTTTTAATGACCTTGAGGAGCTGTGGTGACTTGCTGATGGAAAGGCTTTATGAAGCACTGCCTCTCATGAATGCTGATGTGAGAAAACTAATTTGATGGATTTCTCTCATCATCTTTCCTTGTGCACGTGTCCACACAGTCCTAAGCTTTGCAGTCAGCCATTGCATACAAAATAAGTGTTTTCCTTTCTTCTGAATTATTTATTCTAGGCTTCTCTTGTGGCCATGAATCAAAAAATACTTTGACACCACAGTTTTATAGTTTTGAGATTCCCTGGATTACAGCAGGTAATGTATGAGATTTTTAGATATTTTTTTCAGAAAGGAAGACAGCCTATTATCTCCCTGTTGCATTTTAACTCTTTCTGTAACATTTTGAATGATAAAAGTTGTAGACTTCATATGCTGCGTTTAAAACTCTTGAAGCACTTACTAAGAACAAAAGTGTTCCAAGCAAATGGAAGTATTGTATTTAGGATAAAGTGGGGAAATTTTCTCCTTTCCTCAGAAGCAGAGAAGAGGACAAAGAAATAGAGAAAGAAGTAATAATAGTTATTTCCTCATTGTTTTTCTCTGGAGGAAATACATATAAGCTTTATCTAAAGCTGAAAGAGAAGTCTTTTTGTAACAGAGTGGCATGTTTCCTCACCTTTCAGAAGGTCTGTGTTTGACCTTTTAAAAACGAAAAATTGCTCTAGAGACCTTGTAGCTCCCGCCTGCAAAACCTTAACTGCTTCTGTAGTGTGCTAGGAGCTTTCAAAGCTGAGCATAAACTGTATTAATTTGTGAAGCTCAGCATCCCTCAGCCCAGCAGCCTGATCATGCACCTGTTCTCTTTGGTAGGTCTGTTTTATTCTTGCTGAGTTAGAGGGAGCTCAATCTGGGGAGCTGAACGGCAGCGCCTGTATGATTTTTATTTTGGGTGTTTTCTGTTGTATTTCTTTATTTTCGGTGGATTTTGGCGTGTGCCTGGTGCAGCACAGAGATGCAGACGCCAGCAGGCGGCAGCCAAGCCCCGCTTCCATCCCCGCTCCGCTGCCAACGACCCGGCAAGGCAGGAACCAAAGCGGAGGAGCTTTTATTACCTGATTCAAAAGAAATAAAATTACGGCCTGAAGATTTTTGAACCTTAGCCTGGAGCACGCCAGAAGCTGGAAATCAGGATAAGGTCAATACCATTCTGTGTAGAAAAGCTGCCTCCCCTTGCTGAGGGAGGATGCTGGCTTTTGGACTTTGCTGGCTGCATCATACGCTACTCATGCAAATTGGTGGGGTTAATTTTTTCCTTGTTGTCATTACAGTGAATTAAAATAATAGAAGAACTTAAGACCTTTGTTTTAATACAGGTAAAATTTTTGTTTGATGCCATGTCAGCATGTTGATGCATTGAATCTGCTGCCTATTGCATTGAATGCTACTGAGAAAAAAAAATGCTCAAGTTGGGTAAATAAATCTTGAATCAAGTGAGGGACAGTTTGGTGGGAAGAAAAAGAAGTAGCCACGTGATGGTTTCAGAGCAAGACATTTCAGAGGCAAGAGTAAAATCCATGGAGTTACATGACATAGAAAAAATTAGGTTGAAAGAAAGAGGCATTTGTAAGTTGATTGTCTCAAAAGGTTATGACTTAATTCAGGACACCCCAGGGATATGGTGGGATGATATTTTTATATCACTGCCACCACCACCCAAGCCTGCTAGGCCATTTCAGTAGAATCTGTATTTTGCAGATTTAGCATGATTTTCTGAGGCAGAGTGAAGTAAGTAGTTGGGCTGGCAAAAGCAGATGTCATCGCTATGTGTGATTGGCTGCATTTTGGGCAGGTTTCTTACTAGCACTTGATTTAAAGATAGCACCGAGTAATCCCATAGTGGCAACAACAGTCATGATTTCAGTCTCTGATTTCTGGTTTGTACAATTAAGTCCCTTTTCTTTCTCCCCTGAGGAGTTTGCTTTCTAGCTGCATTAGAAAAGTCAGAGATGAATGAAAGACAAGGGCCTGATAGCTGTGGGAACATGCTTTTTCAGTTGTAAAAGCCTGTGCAGGTTTGTAGGGTGGTTGTCGTGTGGACTTCCTTTGTTTGAGGCAACAAATGAAGACCTGGAAGACTTCTGTTAAGAAAACTGCTTCTGCATCAAGAATTGTGGCAGGCAGCCACCTCTCCACTTACTTTCCAGAAGCTAGAGGGTTAGTTGCCACTAGTTATCTAGTATTGTATACACTGGAAGAAATGGGGAGGAAAAGTCAAAATCGTCCGTTAACTGGACAGCACAATGACCCTGAAATCCTTTCTTCTGTCCTGACAGATCTTAATGCTCTGTGATTTTCTGTTGATGGAAAGAGGTGTGTAGTTCTGGTAGGCAAAGGAAGGGAAAAATGACACAGCCTCAGCCTGCCAGGGCACATCAGCCAAGGGCAGACGTGCTTGTCAAAAGGCTTCTTTGCAGCACTGCTCTGCAAAAATAATCAGTCTTAGAACCGCATTAATGAATCTTAACTGTCCCTGCCTGGCTGCTTGGGCGGCTAATGTGGTGTATGATATGCTGTCTGAGCATGAAGCTTGGCTTTCTGATGCCACATAGAAAGACATCTGACTGTCCTTGGCAGGGGTGCGTGGCAGAGCCTCCCTAGACCCTGCTCAGCCAGCTGCCCTCAAGAGTAAAGGCACTAGCTTTGTCCAAAGGTCTGGCTGTAGCCCACCAGAGCAACTTCTCCTGCCTGGGGCTTCCTCTTGATTCCTCTCCTTCTCAGGCATCTCTCAGGCACAGACTGGGAGAATTGCTCTCTACTGTTTCCTCCCTGCATCCCTCTTGGCTGAGAAACCTCTGAGCCCCTCAGCCATAAATAACCAGAAGTGAAGCGGTGCCCTGTGGTGTAAGGATGACGGGCCAGCACCTGTGTGCAAGCTGGGCCATGTTGCTAATTGTGCACTCATTGCCCAACATCCAACTGGCTCTATTGTGTGATAAAAAGCAGCACAGCGCATATAGTACAGTCTGGTCTTCGTGAAAGAGATCTTCAGTAGTTCCTGAGGAAGATCTGTGGGCTACCAAACTCAACAGTGTGGGCTCTGTGATCCTCCAGCTGTCTTAGTTCAGTTCAGACCATGTTCTAATCTTTTCTCAGACGTCTCATGCTGTGTAGAAAAGGAAATGTGCTTGATTTCACAACAAAATGTGGTGCTTTTGTCTGCCTCATGATTGGTAAAATGGAGATAGTATCTGACCACACTCCCTGAGAGGAAAGGACTTTATAAAAATAATTTCCTTGCTTAGTGCTTTGGGGTCAATGCAAATGCCTTGTGAATGTGACCTCATTTTGAGCTTGAAAAGTAAGCTGGTTGAGTGCAGACTTTTGGAGCAATCACTGCTAACAGAATACTATTGGCTGGCAGAGACATGGCCACAGGGGCACGTTACAGCAAACAAAGTCTGCCTCTAGCAGCTTACAAAGCAGGTACACTCATAACCCTGTCAACACTGGTGGTACTATTGATAAGACAAAGCAGGAATTGCAGCTTGATGCTCACTTACAAAGCATTGCTTCAGTCAAGATGCAGCTGCAGAAAAAAAGCAAGTAGTCAGTGATGTGAACCCAGCACGTCTCCTGCTTTTTCTAATCACAGGCAGAGATGCTTAGAAAAGCCTGGTGTTACCACTGTGGGAGGCTTTGGGTAACCCAGGATGACAGTTTAACATCTTTCTTCTCTTGGCCATGCTGCAACTTGTGGCTGGGGGAGTGTGCTGAGCCTTCTGAGCTGGTTGGAAACCTTTAGGAGAACTCCCAAACCTCAACAACTCTGCCCAGAGATGTCTGGCATATCCCCCCTGGGATGACTGCTTTGATGAGCCAGGCTGAGCTGTTCAATGCAATTAGCTGCTTCTGGACAGGAGTCTATGCTATACCAGCACTGTTACAACTAGTAATGATTTATTCCTACTCTGTTTTACAAGGAATCTGGTAAGAGAACCCAAACGTTTGAGGGACTACAAAAGCTGGCTTCCTTCTGGTCACCTACTGGTGGTCTCTTATGTGATGCTGCATTTTATGGTGAGTTTGTATTTTCTGTCTGTTGTTGCAGCGATCACTACCAGGGAATACAGGCAAAAAATGCAAGAAATGCAAGTACAGTTTGAACTTACTTGTGATTGTTTTCAGTAGTGAATCCACAGAAAGGTGAACCTGGTGTGCTGGTTATGCAGAAGACGTCAGAGATCTTCTTACTTGCTCTTCTACTGAGAAAAGATCTGGCAGGAATAAGAACAGTCTCCATCAAGCCATTATTTTACAGTTCTGCTCTATAGCATTGATAATTTTGAAAGATCCAAACAGAAAAGGAAGAAAGGGCCTCCTTTCCTTTTTCTTGCCCTCACTGTACAAACCCCTTTTTGTCACGATAGCAGGTGGAAACCTTAAGCTTGTAACACTTTAAACAAAATGGAAAGCAAATGTGAAGTTCCTGGTGTCATTTCCCATGTGTCACTTTGCTAGGGCTGGCACTAGGCAGATAAGGAGGCAAAATACACATAGTGAAAAAATAGATTCCTTCTCGGTGGCTACAAAATAGGGGCATAATTTTTCTCTCTGCTTTTCAGTCTTAGGATGTGAGGTTGGGGTGAGAAGGAGTCAACTGGCTCAACTAATTCTCCTCAGGAGAGAATTAGTAATTTTACAGAGTATGAGTAATCTTTCCCCTCATCCTTTTTCATATTGGATCCAGAAAAAATAAAATAGTATGGGAGCTAAAAATACATGTTTTTCTAGTAGTCATCCCCACTTGGACTATCACAGCATTCAAAGGAGCTGCAGCATTGCAGACAGATCTTCCATAAGTCAAGCAGGATGGGGTCAAGGAGTGACTTTGGCTGGAATTGCCCAGCAATGGAGTGTCCCCTGCTACTTTGCTCAAGGCAAGAGGACGTGGTTTGGGATAGGAAATGAAAGACCCTGCTGCATGCAGCCAGCAAACAAGTTCAGGCTGGCTTCTGTGCACTCAGGTAAGCATCTGATGAACAGTTTTCATCTGCCCCTTCCCTGTGCTCGTTACTGAATTTTCATGTCTGACTCCCTGCACCCTTTTTCCTTTCCTCCCAGGCCTGCTACTGAGCCGCAGCAGGTGACTTGGAGAGGCTCTTGTACAACTGAGGAGTTTGCTTGCAGATGGGAGTTGAGCAGCTCTCAGTCTTGAAGGGTGAAGGCCATCACCTCTCCTGCTGCTTTCCACCACCATAGGGCAAGCCTTTCCCCAAACGTGGGCAGCAGCCAGAAATGTCAGAACACTCTCAGCATGGGGTCAGTGGTAGCTTCTAAAACTTCATACATGCATCAGAAAACAAAAGGGAAATAAATCTGTGGCTTTTTCTGGAACACACAAAAGAGCTTGGGACTATCATCTGGGTTGAGAGCTGGTCTTGTGAAATTTGGTCTTTTTTATGAAAAATACAAGATAGCTCCAATTTGTGATGCTGATTGAGGAAAGTTGTTGAGTTGGGGTTGATTTTTCAAAGCAATTGCCTCTTGTTCTCGCTCAGTTCTTAGGCAGGTCTTTGGATTGAAATTAGATAGCAGCCACCCTTCATGTATTAAACAGGATGTGTAGATCACTGATACAAAATCCATGCTGGGTGGTTCAAATACTTTTCAAATATAAGATTTGAGCCCCTCACTACAAGAAAAACATTGAGTGCTGGATTGTGTCCAGAGAACGGAAACAAAGCTGGTGAACGGTTGGGAGAACAAGTTTTATAAGGAGAGGCTGAGGGAGCTGGGGTTGTTTAGTCTGGAGAAGAGGAGGCCGAGGGGAGACCTTATTGCTCTCTACAACTACCTTAAAGGTGGCTGTGGCAAGGTGGGGGTCAGTCTCTTCTCCCAAATAACAAGCAATAGAACAAGAGGAAATGGCCTCAAGTTGTGCCAGTGGAGCTCTAGATTGGATATTAGGACTTGATGATCTTAAAGGTCTTTTCCAACCAAAACAATTCTATGATTACTCTTACAATTTCCTTGGTGAGTCATATACATGTGATTTCCACTCCCTTTCACAACCTAGACCCTGTCTCTAAGCGTTCACAAGTGTAATTCTTGGGTAGATCAGTTGTTCATCAAAGATGATTGAAGCTGGAGACAGGTGCTGGCATGTTGGCCCAGCAGTGCTGGGGGGATGGAACTAGCACAGGTGGGGCAGGAAAAGCTGTCACTACATCCCTGTAAACCAAAGCGTGTCAGGACAGAACAGTCCCTCGTGTTCCCAGCTGGGACAGGCAAGGAATCCAGTTCTCCCTTACTTGAAGGTCCTTGTGTCTTGCAGTGGTTTTGTAAAGAGCCTTCAGGGCCTCTCAGTATCCCCTTAGAGATTCCCTAGTCAGAGCAAACGAAAGAAATCCCAACAGGTCTTGCTTGCGTGGGAAGGTATTCAGAAGCAGTCGATAAAAATTAATTTCCTGACCATGGAATTGCAGGAACAAGCAAGCTCACGTGTGTCATTTGAGTAAAGCCATGTTATTCTTTAATTCCTTTCAGCTTTTGCAGATGGATGTGTCTGTGAGGGGCTGATGGCCCTGTGGCAGGGTGAGCCAGGGACTCTCCTGCTGCCTGAAGGAGGTGATTCCTCTGCCTTTTCTAAGCCCGTTCTTCTCTCAAGCTGTACTTTCATTACCTAAGTGTAAACCCCCCAAAAAACCCCCAAACATCCCCCAAATGAAAAAATAACCCCAAATCTTCTCCCTGGAAACATGCAAACATGCAAGAACAGTAAGTGAAAGGCAGCCAAAGCAGCCTTTGTGGAGACTGATTTCTAATGCCAGCAACAAAACATCGGCAGTGACAATTGCTGGTTGCCTGTAATGTGAGGATGCAGCTAATCCATGTAAAAACCTGCTGCCATTTCTACCCTCTGCTTGTACAGCTGCTGCCTTTGCCTGACAGCTCCTGCCTCTCCCCCCAGAGGCCCAGTGGAGGCCACCATCATCATCGTCACCATCACTCGCTCCCCTTGCACAATGCATGGCTCGAGGGACTTTCACATGCCCAGACACCCACCTAATGGTTTTGCAAATTACCTACTGGTAAAAGGCAACTGGCAAAACAATAAAGCCCTTGGCAAAAGCCCTCTGTGCTTTTCTTTCCCCTACACCTGGTCCATGAGCATCCGTGCCTCCTACAGCAGCTTTGCAATCGGCCCCCAAATGCAGTACATTTGAGTCATTTGGGACCACGAGGGGATCCAGGGTTTCCACCAAAGGCCATTTCTCATTAAGGACATTAAGGCAGCTGTCCCTTCATGCTTGGAGGGACCACCAGTGTTGCCAGCTCTGCTGTGCTTGAGGACTGCAGCAATGTGATGTGGTAAAAACTAAGGAGAATGGGCCTGATGCCATGTAACACTTCACGGGCCAAAGCCAGCCAGACTTGTCCAAGCCTCTGCACATCTGGGTACACAATGCCCCTGTGTGCTTGTGCCAAGGCAAACCTGGCTGAAACAGAAAAGCTGCTGTACAGGAACAGGGGCACCCTCTGCTTGAGGTTCCCCCCCCACCCTCTGTGACATCCCAAAGGCATGGTGGGGGGTGCCAGGACGCTGCCAGGTCCCCCGTGCTATGCCTACACAACTCTGCTGATGTTTGGGGAGGACCAGGTGTAGGTGGATCCTGGGAGCTGTTAGGAAGCTGTGATGAGGAGAGATCCTGCCTGAGCATGCTTCCCTTCCTGCCCCTGCTCCTGGCAGACTCACCACTCGCCTCGTGCCTGGCCGGTTGCCACCAGTTCCCTGCTCCTCTGTGCTTGACAGCCCCCTTTCCCTTGCCCACAGAGTTTCTCATGGGCTGGCTGCTCCCTCCATTCCCTGGGAGAGGTTGTTGATCCCAAAGGTGACAGTCGACCCAAGGGACACCAGTTATTTTCAAGTTTGCAATCTGACACCATGGACGTGCGTGTCCACTAAGTAGCCTTGGTAAGAGAAGATGGGTTACAGATGCAGACGGATGGGCTCCTTCTTCCAAGCTCTGACATTAAGGGACAGCTGCCCCCATCTCGTTTACCTGTTCTTAATAATAAAAGCCTTTCTTCAGCCATTCTAGCCTTCATTTGGTGCTTCTGACATTTCATGCCCACATGGCTTTGCTTCTTCCTGCCTCCATCCCAACTCACCCTCCCACTAATTCTGCTTTGTGACCAAATATTAATCTCTCAGGGAAGCAGCAGCTTCATTCCCCCCAGGGTGCCAGCAGCCCTACAGCCAGCGAGTGAGGGGTGCTTAGAGGAAAGGCCGTCTCTGCTTTAGCAGGCGTCACACAAAGAGCTGCCGGTGAGGGAGGCGCTGTGCCAAGAGGTAGGGACAGGAAAGAGGAATCTAAGTCAAGTTTTTGTATAACAAACGACTTTTCAGTGTGAGTGCATGTGTCAGGGGAGGTGGGTGAGAGCCTATGAAGCCCTTTGGAGGAGGTGCTATGGGGACTTGTTGCAGGGATTGCTGCTCTCCTGCTTTTCCCACTCATCCTCCGTGTGTTCCCACTCCCTCCCTCGTTTTCTCTCCCTCAAGTAATTTTGTGCTGATTCAGCTTCTCTTGACAGGATCTCAGGATGCAGTTTTAACAGGACCTATTAGGCCTGCTAAACATGCTGATCTTTTTTTCCTGCTGGTTTTCTCCTTTCCCTCTTCTTAGAATCATAGAATCTTAGGGGCTGGAAGGGACCTCAAGAGATCATCTAGTCCAACCCCCCTGCTAGAGCAGGGTCATCTAGAGTACATCACACAGGAACTCATCCAGGTGGGTTTTGAATGTCTCCAGTGAGGGAGACTCCACAACCTCCCTGGGCAGCCTGTTCCAGTGCTCTGTCACTCTTACAGTAAAAAATTTTTTTCGGATATTCACCTTGAACCTCCTATGCTCCAATTTACACCCATTACCCCTTGTCCTATCACTGGTCATCACTGAGAAAAGCCTAACTCCATCCCCCTGACACTCACCCCTTACATATTTGTAAACATGATCAACTTGGATCAACTTGTCCAACAGTACCTTTGGGAGCAGCTATGGGAAGGGTTGATGAAGGGGAGCTGCTGGCCAAGAGCAGTTTCTCTTCTGCTGTACCAGGACAGCAGCCACAGGACAACAACAGCACCTCAGAGCAGCTAGACAATAGCAGAGTGATTTTGTAAGCCTTTTTCATTTTGTTTATTGGGAATTTTATCCATGACATCATTGATGAAGTTGAATACTTAAGTTTAAATCATCTTTTTAACAATGAAAGTGAAGCTTATTTCCCACAAAACCCCAATTTTTTTCTTAAATTCTCTTGCTTAAAATTCCCTTTGTCTGTTATTAATTAGGTCCACAGTTTTCTAAACAACTTACTCTGTAAAATTAAAGTTTGCAGGGAAGGCCAAGATCTAGTGCATCTGAGAGCAATATTCCTGTCCCTTTTAAACATGATTAATTTGCATTGATTCTAGCAGCCGTATGAAAACAAAATACAAGCTGCACAGCAGAGGATAAAAATACATACCAGTGAAGCCAAGTAATTCATAACTGCTGTGGGCATTGCCCTTCCCCTGCCTCCTGGGAAGAGCTGGGTTGCAAAGCGCATAAACTTAGGTGCAGGCGGAAGGGCACAATAGTCCTCTGTATTTCACATGAGCAGAAGGGCACAATAATTGTCCTCTGTATTTTAAAACCACATGGCGTAAGATACAGTCACCAGCCATTAGAAAGGGGCTAAGTTGCTATTTCTGCTCTCAAGCCATTCTGCTTGGCATATTTGCTTTTATTGCATCAAAAAGTCCTTCATATCAAATGCATGAGTATTCAAATGGTCTGACCAACCCCTCAAATTGGGACAGCGTCATTATTTTATTAAGGAAATCTATTAAAAACTGAAGGGAAAGGTAGCTGTTCTTCTGTCTGAAAACACTGCTTTTTCAAAACAAGCATGAAGTCTCCCCTAGGACATATTGCAAGGCTGCTGCAAGGGTATTGTTATTTACTTTAGCAACAGAAATTGCCATTCTGGCTTCTTTAAAGGAGGGGAATCAGTACCCCAGCTTCTCTGGGATACAGAAATCAGCACGTTACCCTGCAGAACTGCTGGCACTGTAGCAAGGGACACCCCATCTGTATATTCTCTGGGCTACAGAGATGTCACAGCCAACATGTTCAGGATAATTATTTCTGAGCAAAGCTGCCCACTGGGATTTTCAACCCTCAGAGGTCAATGAGGTGGTGCCTCCAGCAGGCATTTAGCTGGTGAGGATGCTGTTGTTGAAGTGGCCCACGTGGTTTCTCAGTGGCTTTTCCTCCTCTGTGTCAGCTGAAGGGAAACTCCCGGTGGGTACAAGTGCAAACCCAAGCCTTTTGGGACACTCAGCTATTTCACCTTATTTGCTTCCATTTTTAGCTCGCTGATCATATCTCAGACTGAGCTGAACAGGAAGTTGGCTTTGCTGTGGTCCTCCACTGAGACCAGTGTCACCAGGTGCCAATGGGGATGCTGGTAGCTGATGCTCTCCAAAGCCACCCACGTTTGGGTGTGGATAAACTAATCCTCAAGCTCTCTCCTCTTCCTGCAAAGATCTGGCCAGTGCATGTCAGCTGGCTTCCCCCCCAGCCCCATTTATCACACTGTGCAGGACGGCTGATGGCAGCTGGTTGACATGACAACTGCATTTCCCAGCACTGGAAATAGTGTTTCCTGTTGTCTGTCTTTCATTTCTGTAATCCTGAGGGGAGGCTTTTTCTCTGATTTTGTTTTATTTTCCTCTTGAGGAAGAAATAAACACGTTTCTTAGTTTCCTGCTCGGAGCAAATTGGCCAAGTGAGGATGAAAACTGACTCTGAGTGCCTGGGTGAAGGGCACTCTGGGTGAAGGGGTGATGCAGTGGCTGTAGACTGTTGCCTCAGTTTGCTCCACTTTTAAATTCACCTTTCTATACTCTCCAGACAGGATTTTGCACAGTCAGTGCCCATCTCTTCTCTTATGCTCCCCATCTTTCAGCTGTTTTTCCTTGAGCTTTTGAATCTGGAGAGATCTGTGCAGCTGCAGCCACAGCTAGGAGCTTAACCAGCCCTGTGAACACCACTTCCAACCAGCCCTCTGGAGTCCTTTTCTTCCTCTGAACCCTTGCCCATCTCAGTTTTTCCAGTGAAGCCCCCTTGTCTACTTGACAGACCATGAGCTTTGTCCACTCCCCAGCGTGGTGCAGGGCTGGCACCTTGGGGACCCTCTGGCCTCTTGCTGGCTCTGGGGAAGGTGCCAGCTGCTGTGGCCAGAGCCTTGGCCAGTGGCAATGTTTGCTGGCTTTGCAGGCAACCCAATTTCAGTTTGCTCTTTTCAGAGGGGCCTTACCCCTGCTAGCTCCATTCCATCTGTGCATGTCAAAGTGCACAGCAAGTGCTGGTGCAGGCAATGCCATGAGGAAGCTGCAGCATCCATGGGAGCTCTCCTGGCCAGCACTCTGTTAGCTGTACAAGGGGACATGGATGGCTGGAGGAGGCAGGGCACAGTGGTCAAACCATTGCAATCGCAGTTGGTTTCCCCCTGGAGGAATTTCAGGCTGAGATGAATGGCTTCAGGTCAAGAGGGATGAAGGCAAGAGGTTGGATAGAAGTTGTATTTTTATAACACCAACTTGTGGTGTTTCAGCAAAAAAGGGCAGGGGAGGTTTAGATTGGGTATTAGGAAGAATTTATATACTGAAAGAGTGGTCAAGCACTGGAACAGCCTGCCCAGGAGGGTGGTTGAGTCACCATCCTTGGAGGTATTCAAGAAACGTGTAGATGTGGCACTTCAGGGCATGCTCTAGTGGCTGATATTGTGGGGTTTTTTGTGGGTGTCTTTTGATGGTGTGTGTGTGGTTGTTTGAGTTTGTTTGGGGTTTTTTTTATGTTGATGTTTGGACTCAGTGATCTCAGAGGTCCTTTGCAACTGTGACAATTCTGTGATTCTGCAATTCTCCTAAAGCTCTGCTTAATTTTATTTTATATTTTTCTAAATTCTGTCTACTCAGAGAGATTCTACATGAGATCAGGTGGCATCATTGCCATAGTGGCACAAGGGTGGTCACTGGGCCTGCTTCTCTTAGTAGCAGAGCTCTACTGCCACAGGGGAGAGGCTGGGGAACCATAATGCTGGAATGCTGGGTGGAAAGCCAGTTTATAAAGAAAATGCTGGTATTTTCTTCAGCAGACAAGCTTCCAATCTGCAGACTGATGGACAGTAGCACTGTCAAGCCTTTGCAGCTTTGTTTTCCCCTGCCCCCATCCAGCAGAAATGGATGGGCAAATGCAATTCCTCAGGTGGTGCTGATGTAATACAACATGCAGGTCCTCAAATACAGGGTTGGAGGACACAGGACTGGGAGGAGAGACAACAGCCTGGAGGTGTTTTTCTGGCCACAAGCTTTGGCCCAAAGGAGTGCTTCTTCTCTTCCCAAACAATGAGTGACTGGTACCACATCTTCTCAAGCTTTGATGTGATCATGATTAGAGAAGTCAGAAACATAATGGGGCCCAACTTTATATTAGCCCCTCTTGGAGAGATTCCCACTCAAACAAGGCATGTAGGCAAGGGCTGGCTGAGTCACGGCTGTGGGAGAGGCTGCAGCCAGCAGATAAAAGGTCTGCATCTCCAGGAGCTGTCAGAATGAGTGTTAAATTAAGTGTAAGAGAGACATGTTGTGCTTAAGGCTCCATTTATGGTTCCTTTTCACCATGAAAATTCAGACTCATGCTTTTACTATGCCCCCTGCTTTTTAACTGCTGTGTGAGGAGCTCTATCACCAGCTATTTAGCAGCAATATCTGCCAGGGGTTCAGCCCATGTCCACATGTAGGCAGCTCTTTCAGGGCTGCGGTTGAAGCCAGTGGTAAAATTCAAAAGGACAACCACATGTAACAACCTATTTCACCAACTGAGTCAGCAGAGCTTGGGCTGCAGGAGGCTCTGAAGTGAGGGTAGCTGTCAGCTGCAGCGGGCAGCCCGAAAGCCATCTAACAGGGAGCTGAACTGCAAGTAGAAATGGGGTCCAGGGCTGTGATTTGAGGGAGAGGTTTTATTAGGATGTAGCACTGCGGATGCTGTCCACTTCTGGGAGTTTTTGTATTTGCTAAGTGAATTTACCAGTGAAATCCTGTTTCCTTGTTGCTCTTGGAAACTTAATCTTTCACTGCTTCTTTCTGCCTGTGGCTCATCAGTCCCCTCAGTGCCACAAAGAGCTCTGGCTGGACTTGGTGAACTCATTTCCCCTCCCTCAGAATTGCCCTGAATGTTGCTGAAGCTGGTGACTCACACAGCTGATCCTTCTTTAACACCAGAAGCTTTTTAAGGGAACCAGCTTGCTAAGGCCTGAATTTCTGACAGAGAGGAAAAATTTGAAGATGAGGAAGGGCACTTTCCTAACCACTTTCATTCATCACTGAATGATAAAAAAAGTGGAGGCAGAAAGGCAACCCCTTTCTTTTTTATTCACATGAATATTATCTCTGAACACAGGAACATATTTGGTGGAACAAAGTGAGGCAATAATGCATATGGGTTTCTTTTGGCACATCTGCTTTTCCCACCTCAAACAGTTGTCCAGATGACCTGTGGGTGCTTGTCTGGGGTTTGCAGCCCTGACCAGGCTTCAGGACGTCTGGAAATGCTGGTATGGACTCAAATCGTGTGGTGTCCAGTGCTCACCTGCTCTGCTGAGGAGAGGCAGGCAGCACCAGGGGATTCCCATGCTCACAAGTCCAAGAAGGACTGGTCATGCCTGTGGCTGGCCATCTGGACCCCAGGGGCTGCATTCTCCTGAACAACTTTTTGTGGCAACACCTGTTGAAAGAGATATAGCCCTCTTCTCACCTTGCCATGTTGTTTTTTTTAGCCTGGATCAGTTCCCTGGTGGAGTTCAACACTTGGCTTTATAACCCACTGTGCTGGTGCTGCAGAGGTGGTGATGTGCTGAGATGCAGCTGAAGGAAGGACTGGCTGGAAGTGTAAGGGGGAAGCAATGACTCCATGAGCATCAGTGTTGCTAGTGAGGACCTTGACTCTGGAGATAATGGCTTCAGACTTCTCTCCAAAAATCTACTGCACAGGCTATGGAAATAAAGTCACAGAGATGGATCATTTTGCCCCTGAGGATCCCCATTGCTGAGCCCTTCCTAACACCCCCTTGAGTGGCTCTGCTGCTGCTGGGGACACCCCCCTGAAGACTGAGGTGCTGGATCTCATGCTGCTGGGTCATGGAGCCCCACTCACAGCTAATCCAAAACACAAATAAGCATGAACTCAAACAGCATGACCTCTCTGACATCTGTGTTTTCCTTCTTGATATCAGTAATGGAACAGCTCTTGAGCTGGTAAATATTAGAACACTTTGCCTATTTTGGACAGTGCTTGATTTTCTCAGGAGATGGATGTCAGAGCTGCAAGGAAAGAGAGGCACCCATGTTTGTTCCTGCCAGTTCTGAGCCAGGCTTTGTCCAGCTACTTCCACAGTCACATATTTACCAGCAAGCACAAATCCCATCATTCATTCACCAGTGTTACAGACCCATAACTAGCAGCAGCTAGAGAAGTGGGTGCTCAGAGGTGATGCAGGTATTCTTCCTCTACACCACAAGCCATCCTGCTGTGTATCCTTTGTTCTTCTACATTGCTGCCTCTGCCACAAAACAAAAAGGACAGCTAAATATCACAGCTTTCTGAAGGTATATGTGGCTCCTCCAGTGTCTCACCTAGCTATAAAACTGCTGACCCGGCAAGACAAACAAGCCTAGATCTTATTATGAAAGGCACAGGGAGGAATACTAATAGCTGAGTTTACCTGACCTTTACTCTTATCAAGTCTTGTTTAAAGTTCCTGATAACATTGACAAATGGCATGGGCAGAAGGTTTCTGTGTTCGTTGTCTGTTCATGGCCTGTGTTGTCTCAGGAGAATTTAAGCTAAAACAACTCAGCTATTTATTTCTTCAAACCTGACTAAGGGACATCAGCTCCCTTAGTGTAAAAAGAAAACAGCATCTTCTCTCATTAAGATTTTCTCACACAGCCCTGCCCTGAAGCAGAGACTTCAGACCTGAGGCTAGTCTGTTTACTGCTTTCTGACCCATGCCTGTTAAGACTTTTAAACCTTTAAATAAAAACGCTGAGTTCCACTGTCTTGGTTCCTGTATCTCCCTCAGCACAGACAGGCAAGGTCTCCAGAGCACGTGCTATCCTTGGATGGAGCGGAGCTTTCTCAGGAATTGTTCCTCCCAACTGTAGGATAATGTTACATTGCAGGCATTATTTTTCCTGTTTTATATATTATTGTAATAATTATATGGAAGAATAATAATAACAATAAAACAACAACAACAATAATAACAACAATAATAATGTTTGGAGAGACTATCCCTGGCATGTTCAGGGCTCCTAGTATTTATATTCAAGTGTAGGAGTTATGTGTGTGTGAGTGGAGCGGACAGAGGGATAAAAACAAAAATCAGGAGGTGTGGGGAGAAAATCAGTGGTAGAAATCTGGGGAGCAAAGGATGACAAACAGAATCTGACAAGAGGGAAGGATGGGGTTTGGGAGGGAGAGGATGAGGCAGGACTCTGTGGCAATGCAAGGGAGAGGACTTAACCCCATCTCCGTGTGCTCTGCAGGTTGGCAGGTGCTGAAAGTCCATCTCCCCACTCTGTGTTGCCTGACACAGCCCAGAGCCTTCCCCTGCGTGTCGGCAGGGAAAGAGCAGAGCCCAGCCTGTGTGGGTAGATCCCGGGCCTCTACGTCCCTCTTGGAGAAAACATGCTGAGGATTTTCCCAGATAAAAAAAACCCAAACAAACAACAACAGGCGCATCACCTGGCAGACTGTTACATCTGCAAATACATATGAATGAAAATACCCTGAGAGAGCTGCCCTCGAAGCAAAATGCATGAAAGCTCCAGAACACAAACAGGAGGGAAACGAGAGTGCTGGGATGGTGGCACGTTCCTGTCACCTGCCTCCTCCCTGCCTGCAGCCACTGTCCTGCCCTGACCCAGAAGCTGGACAGAAGGGTGGGCACTGAGCCAGCTGCCTTAGGTACAGAAACTGGAGGAGTGGGAAGGAGCAGAGCAATGGCTGGGCATGGTATGGCATGGTTGGGCCCTGCCATGGCCATGCAAAGCAGGGTGGTGTGGGGACTTGCTGTTTGGCACTGTGCCATGCCCTTTTAAAACTGTCATCCCACTTTCCAGCAGGAACCTCAGGCCTTCCTCCTCAAAGCACAAACACGGAACAATGAGTGCTCATTGATTGCACTTTTGTTTGTTTTAACACCCAAAGTTTATACAGCTTAAAGCTTCCATGTACCACTTTCACGGGTGCCTCTGCAGCCTGGTAACTTGTATGTGACAGGGAAAAATAAGCAGCAGAACACTTTAGCATGATCTAACAGCAGAGTTATTTGATCGGAGGCTGGGTACGTACTGAAAACACCAGCAGTTCTGTAGTGTGGAGATGGCGCAGCAGCTCTTCACCTCCCCACTCACGCAGCAACCAACGCTTCGTAAAGCTGAAGAGGATGCTCTCTCCTTCACAGCATCTGTCCTGCTGGCCCAGTGACCAGCCTTGTTTTACATACTCATCCACTAAAGCACAGCCATCGGTATACAGATATTTCTAGCCTTCATTTTAAAAAAAACCTTCATCAGAAAAGAAAGTCCACCTGGGGAGTTCGACTTTGATCTGTTTTTGACTATTAACCTGACTTTAAATTTCCATGTCTTCAAACATTTGGTTTAGCTCCTGCT
This sequence comes from Chaetura pelagica, assembly GCF_000747805.2. Lineage (NCBI taxonomy): Eukaryota > Metazoa > Chordata > Aves > Apodiformes > Apodidae > Chaetura > Chaetura pelagica. The sequence continues at coordinate 309,532 of NW_009952976.1, read as the reverse complement.
ACAATTTTCTAATACAGGGCATAGATGTGAAGACTATTTCTAGTTCTGTCTGAAGTTTTAACATTTCCTCCTCTTGGACTAAATACACTTGATCACTTCTGCTAAACCCCAGGACCACTCCGGTGAAGAGAGAACACTGTTGATGTGAAAAGCAATGATATTTTCTCAGTTTCAGACCCCTGATCTGCACAAGACTCTTACCCAGATCAGACTTTTTTTTTTTTTTTCCTCTCAACAGGGAAAGGAGAGGGAAGAAAAAAACAAATAAAAAAAAATCTGTAATAAGACTAATCACTTGAAAAATTTATTTGCCTCCATGATTGGAAGAAGTACTTTTTTATAGGCTTTTTATTTTAGACACGGAAAATCATGATGTGTCTGTCCTCTATGTGTGATGCCCAACAGAAGATTGTGCCATTCACTTTATGCGTCATTTACTGAACGTGCCAGGTTTCTGTTCAATTTTAATTTACTGCTTCTGGGGGGTTTCAGCCTCTCCCTTTTGGGAATTACTCAAATCAAGCAGGGATTATTGGTGGCTCTTTCCATTTTAGGCAGCAACCATTACCATTATTTTTTTTTTTGTGATTCCCATATAAAAACTCATAACAAGAGTGAAGCTCGCAGAGAACTCAATGTAGTATCTGGTACTTCTCTTTCAAAATAACTACTTGGAGGAAAGGATTTGTTTGGTTTCTTAGGCTTTGTACAGTTACTTAATTTAGGTTGCTTTATTTAGTTTATATTTTTGTTCCTTGTACTGAGCCAAGGTTTTCTTTTTCTCAAATTTACTTGAGTCCTCCTGGCTACCATACAGTATCCACTCCTCCTTCCTTGACATTTATATCCTCCAAAATTGCGTGAATTATCATCACATTCTCTTCTAGAGTTGTCATTCGACCAAATTATACATCTGATTTGTTTAAACATTTCAAAGCTTAGATTCATCAGGGAAATGAAACACCCTTTTAAAGTATCTATTTCTGGGCTCGAGGCACCTGTACTCAATACTAGATATCCCCTTTAGATCGAATACTTTTAATCATTGGTTTGCTATCTGCCTCCTGGCAAAAGTGTGGTCAGTCTCTGCCATTCCTGGGCCACTGTCCTGACAGAGAGGTCCAGTGACAGCTCTTGCAACACACATGTACATGGTGGGACGAGCCAGCTTGGGGTACAGTCCAGGATGCTGGGCATGTTTCAGGTGCAAAAGCAGATGGGGATCAGAAGGTGTATGTATCTATGGTAGCAAGTGCTATGGTGCCCAGGAGGTAGAGAGGACCAGATATACAGCAATTGCAACTTGTGTGGCCCACTTCACCCTCGTCTGGGCACGTTGTTGGACAGCTGGGGCATAAAAGACTTAATCTTTCAGAGTATCTGCAAGCAGTCGACACCATGTGAGGAGTGAAGGTCACTAAAAGTTACAGAGCAGGCATGTGAATGCCAGAACCTCTGGCACCATCAGGGCCTGGATAAACCTGCCTTGGAGCCAAACCAGGATAATGCTGATGAGGACATGCCCATATGAGGCAAATGACCAAGTGAGCAAGAGGGAACTTCCAGCATCTTAGGGAGAAGATTGGTGAGCAGTAGCTAAATATCAGCCCATGGACACAGTGGTGAGAAGAGGAGTGCTGGGGAATTGCTGATGTCCATAGCAGGAGAGCAAGCATGGGGTCTCCCAACACGCCAGACCTCACTGCCCATATGCTGACAGCTGCTGAAGATGAATTGCTTTGGAAAAATTGAAGATATGTGAAATATGGTGGCACTAGAGAGGGTTGGATTTCTTCACTACTGCAGAAATGGCAATAGAGATTCAGACAACATCCAGGAGATACATGATGCCCAAGATACAAGGTTGGACAATATTAACCTAAGAAATGCTCTGAAGACTGGGCTGCTGTGAAAAGAAGCATAGTCTCAAGAGACAGATTTAATATTTTTTCCTTATATTTAGTACAGAATCAAGAGGTAGGAAAAACCCATCAGTCAGTATATCTCCATCTATGTCTGTCACACTGTGTTTTTCTGCCAATGAAAGTGGCCTGGAAGGAGTCTGTGAAATTCCAGCTCCTAACTTTAATAAAAACACCCCAGCAGTAACAAACATACCCAAATAAATACCCCTGCAGGCTACTTTACTTTCCCATCTGTGACAGAAACCAGCAGAAGATTACTTTCAGAGAAGTTCAAGAGACCAACAGGGTAATTTGCCCACACAAAAAGATACTTCTAGCCATGGGCTTTCTGAGGTTGCTCTCTGCCCTGAAGCTAGTGGGATTTTATCCCTCAAACATGAAAGAGAGAAGAAAAGTAGCAAACTCTAATTATGCTCTTTTTTCCTCCCTCTAATCTTACTTAAGACTTAAGCTGAATCTTGTTGTCAGTGATAGTCTGTGAAATTCTCACAAATAGCCCTATTCTGTCATAAATACATTTCCTCTACACACCTAACATTATTCTGTAATAAACACAACTTCTGTTACCCATTTAAAAATGGCTCAGTACAAGGAACGAAAGTATAAACTAAATAAAGCAACCTAAATTAAGTAACTGTATGAAGCCTAAGAAACCAAACAAAACCTTTCCTCCAAGTAGTTATTTTGAAAGAGGAGAAGTACCAGATACTATATCGAGTTCTCTGCAAGCTTCACTCTTGTTATGAGTTTTTATATGGGAATCACAAAAAAAAATCACCTTTCAGGTTCACTGAATCCTCATTCAGTACAGGAGCAAGCAGCACCCAACAGAGCATCTTTATAGTCTTCAGTGTTTTCTGCTTTTCTATTACACTCCCTTTTCTGGATATCTCCCTGTAAATGAAATAATCACAGGGGGCTTCAGCATAGCAGTCTCTCCCTCCCTTTAGTCATATATGCCCTTCAATTCCCAACCTACACCCTTTCTCCAGTATCCAGTTTTTTGAAATGAGATCCCCCAGATATTTCAGGCCAAGCTACCTCCTGACATTATATATCGGCACCACACACATTTCTGGAGAAATCAGCCCTGCAGAGAGCACTTTATCATCAGATCCTTTAACCAGATGTTTAACTCTGACAAATGGCTCCCTGTGAGCAGAGAGTCGTGGAGTGTTGGCATCCAAGATGCTGAGCAGCCTTCCGTGCTAACAAACCACCCACAGGCTCTTCTCTGATTTACGTGGGCTCCATCAGGAGAGCCCTTGCCAGCAGCCCGTCACTCTTGCTACATTGCCAGCATGTGGAAGAGTCTTTGGTGTCTGCTGGGTAACTCTGTCACACAAGGGCATCTTTCTTTGGGAACAAACCTGTCTGCTCAGTTTCAATGCTGTGCTGGAGCAGGGGCAGGGGAAAGTGGAAAGCAGCTCCACTTGGATTTAATTCCTACTTCCTTAGTTCATGCCTTTTTCTTTTTCTAGGATGCTCATTCCTGGGTTGGTTACTTTGTAGGGACAATCAGGCCTGTCTGAGAGAGGCTGCTGTTCTCTTCCCCAGATGGCATTAAGCACTTGTGTTTTTTTCTTTCATTTGATCCCTCTTTTCTCAGTCATAGATCAGAATACTCAAATTTCCCCCAGAGCTTCATTCCCCCCTCACCACCCCCAACCCCCCAAACATTTAATATATATTTTAAATCACATTCTAAAATGTTTATTATCACAATTGTAATTCTTGTTATTAAGGCTGGAAGGCTCAACGTTATGTTAACAAGCCCTACCCAGACTAGGGAGAGTTTTAGAAATACCAGGCATGGTAGTTGGTTTGAAGTGAACAGATAAAGGTGAACTGAGGCAGAAGAGGAGCCTCAGAAGCAGCAGCCGAGCTGGTGAACATGGGTGTGCTCTGCCATTGTGTCCCACAGTGTGGACCATCTTCATCTAGGCACTGCCAAATACCTGCTCCAGGGACTACTGAATGCAGCTAAGCTATGTAAAGGTGATTGGCAGGATCAAAACACCCAAGAAACATTTTCCCAGTGGATGGTGGTTATTTTCCTCTACTAATTTCTGTCTCTGTGGTCTGTTTGCTTTGAGGCCTGTGAAGTTGTGGCAGTGTCCAGTTTTTACTGAGCCTCTTGGACACTCTTGGACAGGATGCTCTTTGTCCAGCACCTCTTCCAGAGAGTGGGACCCCACAGTGCAACTCCTTCGAGCTCCAAAAATAGCTCTGAACTTTCCCAGCCTCTGCATGTGTTCCTTGGAGCTGCAGCCCTGCTGGATGACTCAGCTCTTTCATGATGACATCGCAGCTGAAATCAGACCTGGGCTTTGCAAAGAAAAATCCAAAGATCCTCTTGTACTCACTTGCTCCGCGGGAAACATCTAAACAAAGATGTTCCTCTCCCCATGCTGATTACTCACATCTCTGGGGACACTCAGGGTTGTGTGGGGATCAAATCTTCTCTTTTCAAATCCTCCAGGTGCACCTTATCTAGCAATGAAAGGGAGCTGGAGAACATAACTCCTTCAAGATGAGCCTTTGGAGTCCGAATGGCAGCTGGGAAATCATATAGTGCTGATGAGGATGCACTGAACCAGAGTGGGCTCCAGCACCTCTTACTTGTTCATAGCAAGCTGCTGGTGGAAGAGGAGACTCCATTCAAAAGACTGGGCTGGCACCAGAAAACCCTCCTCAGCTTTCTCAGCTGTCTGATTGTCACAAGCCCTTGCTGAATGCCACATGCCACTGTGAAAGGGATAAAGTATAGTGGCTGCTGCAAATGCAACTGCAGGCACAGAACCACAGGGATATAAAACCTGACTCAGAGCTCATCTCCAGTTAGTTGCACATTTCTATCACTGGGACATTACTGACACATAGTCTCCGTGTTTCAATTCATCTTTCATGATTCAGTCTGAAGGCTGAAGAGCAGGATAACGAGACTGGCCCTTCAAATGTAATGGTCTTTTGAGAAAATTATCTGCTTTGTGGTCTTGCTTAAAAATAAAAAGCTAGCAAAAGAGAACTCGGTCTATACAGTAAGTTGCCTCAGATGTTTCCACAGCACTATCAAATCCAGTGTAACAAAAACCTGTTGCTGCGTAAGCGAAATCAGTGTGGAAATATTTACTCTCTCCCCTTACTGGGACATGAGCAGCTTTGTACTTTTCTGAACACAGATGTGAAGACATCTTCTTTGGCTCTTGAAATGAGCAAAGAACTTTAAGTTGCTGTCAGGAGGGTATGATTTCTTATTCCAGAAGGCTGGAAACACTTGCTCCTCACCCTGAAATATTCTTATCCTTGTTTGGCTGATAATTGAGCCTGTTCTCCTTACACATTTTTTAATTAAATTGCTGTAGAGTCCTCCTCGCTGTTCTCCACAGCTCCTACTTTCTATTACAAATCATTACATTGATCCGAAACATTTTGCAGTGAAAGGCCAGAGTCAGAAGACCTGGTACATCATGATTTTGCCCAAGATTGCAGTGTGGCAATGGAAGGAAGAAGCCTCCAAAACATCTTCCCTGAAGCCCTAATGCCTTACCCATTTAATATTCAGAATAATAAACCAATAACCAAAGCTGTGATATAATGTGTAGTTAAAGAGATAGTATTTGTAACATCTGAAAAACATTTCTCCTCAAGCTCTGTGGGAAGGTCAGTGTGGGATTAGCACTTCCATGTGTCATTGCCTGTTGCTGCTGCACTGTGGGAACAAACCTGGGAGGCAGTGAAACAGTTATGAGGGAGTCAAGCCTGGGAGAATGGGCAGGAAATGGGGCTTGGGGACGCATGACGAGCTCTCCTACTGTATCTCTCCTCTGTGGCTTTGGGGAAGTTGCATTCATTGCTGGTGAGTCACATGCAGCTGGACGCTGTGAGTTTGGCTCCATCTGTGGGAAGCAGGAAAATACTACAGTGACCCCAGAAATGAGCGGGTGGCTGTTTCAGTCCGTTCAGACCAAAAGATGATGGTCAACCTTCAACTTGCCTCGTAAAATACAGCGTATCTTTATCACTGCACTTTTGAACCCATGAGTTTGTAAACATCCTGTTTACTATGGCAAACACTCTTCTACCCATGTGGATCCCAACTTGGAAGCCCTAAGTTAATAATTCACATATTTATTTATTTTTTTGATAGAAGACACTTTAATTATTAAGCCTGAACTCTGATACTAGTCCACACACTTTTTACATGCACTTACCACTTCCTTAAACAATTTCTTTATTGGAAATACTTGTGCTTGGTGATTGCCAAAAGGACATATTTTTACAGATATTTTAGTTCCTTTTGCTTTTGTTTTCCTACGTGTCACTCTTTCTTCAAGCAGTTGAACACACAGAATCCTCTTTATTAAAAAGGACAGATAGAAAGGTAGTTCCTTTGCCCAGAAGAGCTTACATTAACAGAATTATGTTGGTGTTTATCAAACTAAAACTGTTGACCCACTTGAAAACTGAAAATCCTTAGCAAGACAGGAAAACTGGTCATTTCTAATGCTTTGAACACAGGCATTGAACTGCCTCTCTGAGATGTTTGTCTTCTCTCACCTCCTTTCTCACTTGTACTGTGGGGATTATAGGACAGCAACGGGAAAATAAGAATGAAACCATGTAAAGAACATAATTCAGTTTAAAAAGTGCCAGCAACTGGCCTCTCTAATGACAGGGAATCAGGTCAGGCAGTTACTCCAGTTGCCTCTTATTCTTGCTTGTCAGGACTTGATTAAACAAGGCTGGGAACTTAAAGTCTCCTCCTGGTTTTACAACACAACCCTAAACTCACCTGCTGCCTTTACAGCTCCCACAGGTGCTCCAAACAGCACAAGAAGGTGGCACCACCCCAGGTGCTTGCAACAGCTGCCTCCTGAGAGCTGTGCAGAAGGGTGTCTTCACATCCCACTCCATTAGGAGCCCAGTCTTCAGCATCTACAGCCCACTACTCCTCCTGTGCATCCAGCTAGACATGCCTGAGCTCCAGTGCCCACTTCTGCACCCTCCTATTCCTTTCCCAGCCCATTCCTGTCAGGCACACCCTCCCCACCAACCTCTGCCCTGCAGCCTGAGAAGGAAGCGTAGGCTCTGGCTTCAGGCCATACACAGAAGCCGAGCTGATCAAATGATTGATGGTGCTTGTTCTGGTGGAAGAGCTCATCCAGCCCCCGTGCAGGCAATTATGGCTTGGTAGAAACCATCGACGTGCAAGTGCTCACCAGAGCTGCTGGGGGAGAGGCCACAGAGGTGGTTTCCCTTGCAGCCCAGGTCAGCATCTTCCAGGAGCCTGGCCAGGGCAGCTGACACCTGAGCTCAGGGCTGGCAATCACCTCTGCTTGGCCAAGTGCCTCTGGCAGGAGGTTCCCCAGGGCCCTGGAAAGCCCCTGTACACTCTCTCTTTTGAGCAGACACAAACACAAGCATCTGCTGCTGTGCCCAGTGCAAACCACTGGAAAACTTGGGATCTTGCTGAGCTGCATGTAATTAGTCAGAAGCCAGGTTAGAAGAATTCACAACTTTTGCAGAAATTAAGCTGTAACAGTTAGTGGTGCCAACCCGGTTCTTTCTCCATCAGGAGACAATTTGTCCATCAGCCTAATACCAAGACAATGAACATAATTAGGCATGTTCTGAGTTGCTAGGTCATTAAGGTTTCTTTAATAGCTTACGGTTTTAAGCAGAGTCATCTCTAGATGGCTGAAGGCCATCCAGCCTTTAAGGTTAAGCTGAGCATTGAGCCATTTTAAGAACTTTATCCTTGGAAACACTCTCAAGAGCACCTTTTTAGCTTTGTTCTCTTTTGGTGTTTTGCCCCCAGCCTTCCTGCTTTTCTTTAAAGAGAAGGGAAATCCAAATGCAAAACTGAATGTAATGCTAAGCCAGTGATGACTCAGACATCAGGTTAGGAAAATGAAATATTTTCTGTGCAAGATTCCAAGCTTATTTGCTCATGGCAGGCACCAAGTAACTTCATTTTGTAATTATGCAGTTGAGTTCAGAATTAGTCTGCACTTAGAATTAGTCTCACTGTCACTAGATTAAATTCTGCTGTATTCTGTTATACCTCACTGGTGTTTTCTTTGTTCAGTGTGAATCTTCACCTAACATTAAATAAAATGGAAGGAATTTAATGACTTGATCTGCTGCCTTTACCAACAATGCAGACTGCTCTTATGTATCTGTTAATGAAATCTGAATTTAGTTCATTCTTTTTAAGTCTTAAGGAAACTAAAAGCTAGTGAAAGCTACTGAAAATAACAAAGAGGCCTTCAAAACTAAAAAAAAATAATAAATCACAGCTTGCATGTAATAAGTGTTACTTTTTATTATTCTTGGTGAAGACAGGAAGGTTTCAAGGGCAAGCATGTTTCTTACTTTCCATTTTTTCCTACTGTACCTTTATCAAGGTCTGTAAATACCTTTGGAACTTTAGAAAAGTGTAGTAGTAGATACTGAAAGCAATAATTAATATGTAGAGTATGTAAATCAGTAGAGACATTAGCAAATCAGTGAAACCTAAGCACTGAAATGAAGGGAAAGGCTTCCATCCCTTAAAGAAACGTTCATCTTTTTGAAGGAAGACACAGGCTGGTGAGTAGGTCTCTGGCTTGTGAACTGAAAATCCAGGCATAACCATGAGCTTTGCCATCAGTTTGCGGGATGCCTTTGGACACATCATCCCTCTGTCCACGCTGTAAAAAGAATTATTAACAAGTTTCCTAAGCAAATGATTTCACGAACAAGCCCTGCACCATTCTTGCTAAAACCAGCAATACAAACCAGAAAGACATCCATGCTTTCTCAACCACTCAGAGCATTTATCTGTGATCCCCAAAGACCTGTTCTTAGAAAACACTGGAGAAAAGAAAGGTAAATATTCCTGAATTGTCATTAAACCTAAAACTCCCAGAATTACCATCATCCATGGGAATGTTTAATGTTTTTGACTTTACTCTTTCACTAAACCACCCCTGGAGGGCTAACCCTGTCAAAGAGCATGGACAAGAATTACATTACATCAAGATTTATGTGAATAGACAAAGCTGAACTGGATCCCTGGGAATGAAAAGGAAAGAGCTGTAAATGTCAGGGTTAGAAACCAGGGCGAGATAGTTGCTGGCTGGCACTAACTGCCTGTTTGGTTCTCTTCAACATTCTTGTATCATCAAGCTTCTTATCGTTAATTTCATAGGTTAATTCTACATGGCACAAACATTTTTTCCTAACTACTTCACATACATTGCTTTTCAGTTATATCATGTCCTGTAATTCTTTGACTATATGTCAGGAAAAAGGCCAGCCTGGCTTTCCTTACACCATTATTTTATGCCTTCCCCATGTCCCCCTGTTCTTTGCTTGGAGAGGGAAACCTGATTTTTTCAGCTTGGCTGGTGTGAGACAATCCTTTTAAGATAAAACGAGCAGAGGTGAGACTGACATTGCAGGTGGACGTTCAGCAACTAATTCTAACAGTTTAACTGTGCCCCTCTATCCTGCCCTGTAGGTTGGGCATCATTCCTCTAATTCCTCAGCAATCTTGTTCCAGTAAACCCAACTTTTCATGACTGACTTTCCACCAACTTGGAACTCATTTTCCCAGCTTCACCTTAAACCAAGAGAAAACACACTTATACAAGTGAAGGCCACACACTGTCCCACCAGGCACCCAGAGGCAAGGGCGGGGATGGGGATGGGGATGGGGATGGGGATGGGGATGGGGATGGGGATGG
>NW_009952976.1:288739-299140 GCF_000747805.2 Chaetura pelagica | reverse complement strand
AGCCGGTTCTGCTCCCGCCGTCCCCGCCGCGCCGCCGTGTGTGGAGCGGGGTTGGTTTTCCCAGGGGAAACGATGCTCGTCCGTGCTCTTCCCAGGGGCGTTTTTGAGGTGACATCCCCGCGTCCCGGGTGTCTGTCCGGTCCGGGCTCGGCCTCCCTCTCTGCGGCTGTAAAATCTTAAAGAGGGCTGTGATTTCACGTATCTCCTGATCAAGGAGGAGAACTGAGCGTTTCCCTTGTGTGTGAGTGGGAATAACCCTCCTGAGACCTTTATGTCCTGCACCTGTGTGCCCTTGTACCGCATCGTGCAAACCGAGTGCTGACATGGGTCTGTTGCACGAAATGAACCCTGGGTGGGCTGAGTAAGGGGTTAGAGCGTCGCTGGTCCTGCCAGCCCTTCCCTTCTTGTATCTTGTTAGACCTGACAGTATCAGGGGGTCTGCCATGAAACTCCATCTTAGTCCGCCATCGGTAGCACACACATTTTGAAGGCATTAAAAATGCTTCTGTTTAAGCCTGGAAAGTCTTTGCTGGGTTATGGAAACCAGAATGTTCTTTTTATATTCCTTGGTAGGATTTGAAGGCACGGCTCTGAATATTTTGGAAAATACAAAATGTAGTTATTCTGGACTGAATGTGTCTATCCCAACATTTCCAGTATGGGCACTGAGGCAACCCAGTATGCAATTCCATCGTTATTTACATTTGCACTTTATATCAGGACTAGTTAGCTGTGGCATAGCTGACTTACTGAAAGTGTGTTTTGTAATTGTAGGTTGGTTTTACTCTCAGGTAAGTGTAGAAACAAACTTTCAGCACTGATTTCAAAGTGTATCTTGCTGCTTGCACGAGACCCACTGGTCAGCTTTTGTAAAGACACTGTTAAAATCCATACTGTAGAACTGCTAAAAGTGTGATGCCTTTAAGTCTTCAGAAATACTGCAAAAAAATACTTCAATCATTTCTGAATATGAAATGAGAGGGACACCCATTTGTTCCCATTTGCTGCAGTGATTAAATGAGTGATCTAATAGTTGTGATTAAATAGTATCTAATAATAGATTTTAAATAAGTGTGTGATCTGAAGCTGACTGTGAACTCCTTTTCTGTTCTTGAGGTTCGTGCTTTGTGCTGAAAGAAGGAGACTCAGGGCTGAAAGCAAGTGCCATCAGCTTTTCACAAGTAGGCAAATTTGCCCTTCTTAATTACCAGATATTAACTCACTGAGCCCTTTTCAGTCCTTCTTCATGTATAATTTAGATACCAAATGTGATTTCAGGAAAAGAGTGAAATGTTGCTAGGTACAGCTTCTTGGCTATCATGTTGTTCTGTGCAGAATGTAAGTAGTGCTGTGTTTGCTGGTTCCAACAGTTGCAGAAGCATGTTTGATTTCTATTTAATTAAGGCCATCAACTGTAACATAACATGGGAGAAGACCCACAAATCTTCAGGCAACAAGCAGATAATCAAATAAAATGCAAAAGGAGAGAGTACAGAAGACGACATTTTGACATAGGGCTTAGGCAATATGGGGGTTTTCCAAAAGCAGCCTTCAAATTTTCCTCCTGTTGAATATGAAATAACAGGAAACCTTGGATTTGGGCAGGAGTCCTTGCCTGTGACTGTTTTTTATGACTCTGGGTTCTGCTGTCATGGTAAAGCTGTAGCATTTTTCACAGGTCGTTTCATCCTTGAATCTCCAGGTGAAATGTACATTCAGGCAATCAAAATACCCCTGAATGTATTAATAATAAAAACCCATACTTGATTTCCTTCCCTGTTGCCATGATTACATTAATATGTGGTATCTGGTGGGGGAAAGGGCAGCTGTACTAGCTATAGAGGAGGATCAGAACAAAAGGGGTTTGAATGTTAGAGCAGAAAGCAGATAAACTCTTAGGATATGTCAAAACATTATAACAGTATTAATTATTACTCTTATTTGGAATGTGCAAGGTGTCTCCATATAAACTTTTTACCTCAAAACCATAATTTATAGCAATTCCAAGAATCTTCTCTCTTTATACTCAGCTGTCCTTCCTGTGTTGTAGATGATATCATCAGACTGTCTCAATGACTGTTTACTTTCTGATAACTCAGTATTATGATTAAGATCCCCTTTGAAGAGTACAGTTGATTTCCTCTCTGTAAAAAGAGGTAATGTTTAGTAAACCCTATTATAGTTACACAATGCTTTTCCTTTAAAGATTTTTTTTTTTTTTTTTTAACCAACTGTGTCCTGAGGGTCAATGTCTTTTCCTGAGAAACTGTTGAAGAGGAAGCAGAAAAAGCAACTGCTCAGTGGTCTGAAACTGTCAGACACCTACTCTGGGAAAGCCAAATCTAATTATTTCCTGCTGGACATATTGCTGAATTGAGACTGAAAACAGAGGATGTGGTTACACAGACGTTTCTTTTAGTGGTGGGGCCGTCTTAAACTGCTCATATTCCCATCTGCCTTTTTTTACCCCCCTCCCCACTGTGTGCTGTCACCTCAGTAGTGATGATACGTCTGTGGGGGTGGGTGCTGAGCCAGGTTATTAGAGATCTGGTTTTCAATCTGTACATGCTCTAGTCTTCTCCCCTTCAGCCCCCAAAATAAAAGGTGGGGGAGGGCTGTAGGAATCCACAGCCAGAGTAGAGGGGAGTGCAGTGCAGAGGTAGATGAGTAACGTCTATAGCTGAAGGGAACATTTTTGGACCAGTAGTTTAAAACTCTTACTGTGATCCTTCTTTTATGTGTGTGTGTCAGATAGGTGGAGTGGATGAGTTTGTGTGAATTCAGAAGCTCATTTATTTGTCAAATACTCTGTTCAGTCCTTCAGAAATATAATGTGTGTGGTTAATGTGCCTGTTTTACCTTCCTTCCTTTGAGTGTTTGGTGGAGTGCAAACAGTAAGTGGCTTCTTCAAGGGAAATGGATGGCATTGGGGTGAGGACAGTTTACATTACCAGGCTTAGGTATGCCATAGTGGTCAGTCAATACCTTGAGATTTTTAAGTGCAGGTTGTCCTTGTGGAGGGCAAATGGTGCATGCAGTTTACACAGGAATCTGCCATCCGTCTGATACTATGTTTTCAGACATTAAGCAACAATGCTGGTAAGAGTAGCTCACTTTGATCCTTTCTGCTTCTGATGTGAGACACTTTCTGCACAGAAAAATCTGAGAATTTGTCACTGAGCAAGGTACTGTAGTTGTTTAAATTTATTGGTTTGCATTTCAGAAACTGAAGTAATGAATATAGTTTGTGCTGCATTCCTTTCCCATCATTAATCTTGTGTGAAGAAATATTTTGGATTTAGGCACACAGCCTTATTGATAACATCTCTGGAAGAAGGTGAAATTTAACACACAGTCACAAGTCTTTTAAATCTTGAAAGCTGAAGTCTGAGCTTTTAATTGGGGATTTTCTTTTGTACCATAACCTCATGCCATCCATCTGCTTTTGCTCTCCTAGCACACACTAGCATGTTGACTACTACTTATCCTTCTTAATTAACTTGTGCTCCCTATTTCAGCATTTTTTTGGCCCTGCTGATCCAGAAAAGCAGGGTTTTTGTGGAGCAGAGCAGAAGCAGCGTGGTTGCTGCTGCTGCATGTGCCAGAATGTTTTCAGTTAACAGCTGATCATTGGGGTCTGCCTCTGTGGAAGCTGTTAATTCACTGAAGTAAAAAATTTTTACACTGGTTATGGTCAGGAACTGCTGCTGTCATCTCTGCTTGTCATGAATGCATATTGAAGTGTGTATGTACCACAATGCAAGAGCCTTTGGCATAAACTGGGGGTGGGAACTACATGAGGCCCCTTCTAACTCTTTAAGGCCCCTTCCAACCCAAACCAATCAATGATTCTATAAAGCAATGCAGGAAATTCCCTGTTTGTAATTGTGAGACAAATAAATGCACTCACTACACATCATCTTCAGAATACCTTCATGTTAGGGGAACAGGAGACTGAAATGATACATCTAGTTTAGTGAGATTAATTTTGTTTTGGGATGGGAGTCTACATCACAGATTGTTTCAACCTCAAATTAATGCTTGCTGTAATACATGGCAATTACGACAAGTTCTAGCTACCCTAGGGAGGGAGTGTGTGTGTACTGTGGTTCCTTGTGTTCTACCCTTTCTGTGGTTTAGTAGAGACACTGAGGAGTGTCTTCACTGTATGATTGATCCATATGGTCTACACCCTATTTAGGCTTACTCAAATTAGATCATCCTTTTACACACAGCCATACCCATGTTATGATGAACTCATTCTTTCTGCAGCTGTTTATATGGGTGAAGGTAGAGCTCTGAGCAAAGAGGAGACAGGATTCACTTTCTATCAATTGCAGGGAAACTTTTCCTCCTTCAGAAAGAAACTTATGGAAAAGCATTGAAAGACTGCTCAGATTGTTATTATTATTTTTAAAAATTATTATTTTGTCTTGTTCTTCTCATCTTTATGGCAATATAAGAAGTTTCCCAACAGAATGTGTTTATGGTCTTCGTTGTAGCTTCATTTCTATTCCATTGTGTAAGAAGGACTCAAACCTAGGTGTGAGGTTTCTCTGAGTGATGGGTAGGGCCAACTTAATGTTAGGCCTAATATAACTGTCTCTAAATTTGCTCTTGAACATCCTGTCAGGCATGCTTTACAGCAAGCGATTGCCTGGAGTCTGAATCTTTTCAAAGCCTCCATCTGAGAGGTAGTGTGGTTACTAGAAAGGTGGGATAGGAATTCTGCATTGCCATGTTCAGGTCAGACTTGTGAATCATGTCAGTGAATTTCTGTGTTGTTCAGACGTGCTCAAACTTCCAGTCACCAGTGAAGGCAGTAAGCCATTGTAATCACTGGAATAGCAGCCATTTGGCTTGAACATGTAAACACTAACATATAAACATTTCCATTGGATGGAGAAGTTTATCAGCAAGATGAGACTTCTGCATTTCTTAGAGATGACACTATTTTTTCTTTAGAAAATCTAGGACAGTCGAGTTTTGCCTGCATTGATAGTATAGTGAGAGGGAAAAGGAGGGTTGGAGGAATGTTTTGATTGTGCTGTAAGCAAAGAATAACAAAAGCAATTTAACTGTGGAATTTTGCCAGAAAACGTTTCAGTTATCAGATTAATCTTTGCTCACTCACTGCAATAGAGAAGGAGCAGGAAAGAGCTCGTCTCTCGTTACAGTTGTAAGGCTGTTCTGCTAAATTTTGTGAAGTCTGACTTGTTGTTTTGAAGGCAGGGTGTGTCTGCATGTTCTGTTGTTCAGTCTTCAAACTGGATTGAAGTTTCATGGGGCAACTGAATAAGGGTAATGATAGAAATAATGTATACCTTCAGCATCTCTTAGCTTAGTGGCACACATCTTAGAAAAAAACCTGATGGCTGTCTATGCCCATTGGAAACCAGTTTATCTCCTAGTTGGGGTTCAGATGACTAAGCAGTAAATTGTAGGATTCAGTGTTTTGCCACCTGCTGCCTGAGCAGGAGCTTCATTGACAAATAGGACCAAAAGTTGACCTTTTATTGGCCAGAGTATCTGGAATAAAACTTTAGCTCTTAGTAGAGAAAGAAAGATAAATATATGCGGTCCTGGAGTATGAGTTATGTGGGGGAAAACAAGGATCTCTGGACACCAGAGAAGGCTAATGGAATTTCTGAAAACTCAGAAACGGTAAATAAACTGGGGTGAGGAAGGTACTGTAATAATATTTCCAGTTGTCTGTGTGTTTGCATGTACACACACACACATGTTCTCTTCTGAAGGGTAGTGCTAAGTTTTTGCAAAGATGCAAAAAATCACTGAGTATATGTGTGTCTTTATATATATATATTTGATTTTTTATGCATACCTCAAGGGGTAAGACTTCAAAGTTTTCATATTGTGCCAGGTGAGATGTTTATCCAGACTGGTGTCCTGTGTTGGCCAGTTGCTGGTAATGAGTGCCTTGGAAGGGATGTAGAACTGGGGGTGTACAGAGAGTTTCTTCCGTTTTCTGCCTTACCTTGCCAGCTGATTAGAGTTAGCTTTGGTATATTCTTCAGACCTGGAATATTCAGCATCAGAGAAAAACACATGTAAGAAAATACAAAGATTTTCTGGCTGGTTATGGGGTCACAGTTTGAAAGTTTTGCAGATGCCCTCTACCAGGGGGTAGGGCAGGCAGACCAAGAAAATGCTCAGTGTTGAAGCTGTCCTGACACAAGTGAGATTCAGGAGAATGTGGATCTTAAGTGCTGGAAATGAAATGTAGCAGCATGATGGTTGTTGAGCTTTATCAGTGTTGTTACAGTCTTAAATTGGACGAAGGTATCCAGTGAACCAAGATTACTGGAAATTAGGGATTGACTGGCAGAAATCTTCAAATGAAATGCATCTCTAACTTCTCTGTACTTTCATGTGTGACAGGCAGTTCCAGGGGTACTTGTCTCAAAAAACCCTCACCAAAACCAAGCTAAAAAAACCCAACCAAAACAACCAAACAAACCCATTCAAAACTAAATTATGCCAAAAACTTCACTCACTTATAAAAAACAACACCATCACAAGCAAACATTCCGTGCCTAAATTTTGATGTTATGTGCCTAATGCTGTCAGAAGACTGCTCCAGCAGAATTATTTAATCAGATGATACAAAAAGGCACTTTGTTAATCAGATTGGAATATTGAACTCTTAATAGTAGTTGTTAACTATCTTTGTGTAAGAATTTCCTACTTCTAGAGGCCTTTTTGCCTTGCCTTTTAGGAAATCTAGGATCTGCGATTCTGTACAAAGCACACTGTAAGTATGTACATGGCTTTGTAGCCTTGCATCACTATTTAAATTACAATTGTATCAGTTTGGCTGCTCTATTAAATAAAAAAATAATTACTTGTTATGGATTCTCCCATTAGAACTGCTTAAATAATTAATTTAAGCAATTCTCAATATTGACTTGATGACAAACCCTGTAAGAGTTGACTGACTTCTTGATTCTGTGGTAACACCAAGATTAATGTGTGCTGACCCATAGTATGAAAAGAAAAATTGAAGCATTCTCTGAAACGGATTGTGAAGGAAGCAGTAGTATCCTTGTTTTTTAAATATGTATCAGTATTGTACATTTCTTCTCCTGCAAATTGTTAACTGGAGGAGAGTTGACCAAGTAGATGTGCAGTTCGTTACCTGTAGCTGCTCCAAAACAGCTTTTTTCTTCCATTTCGTGGGGATCAGGGAACTCTCAAATTTTGCAGTATGCTGATTATCCAAGGATGTAGCTGTGCTCATTCTTTCTTCAGAAGAGATTAATCAGTCCAATTGGTTTTATTCCTTCTGATCTTGAAGTAGTAGTCAGCTCATTCTGTTTGTTTGGTTTTTTTTTCACTCCAGCAGTGTTAATGTTCATGTCCTAAGTCCATCTGGTCTGAAGTTTGTATTTGGGGAGGTGCCTAGATTTCTTTTATTTTCTCTTATTGACATAATATCATTACATCTTAACTGCAGCTCTGTGCTTCTGGTGTCTAGGGAGTCCCGAAGTCTGAAAAGCTCAGGGGAGGTAATGACACGGAAACTTTGTGCTAAAACCTTCATTTGAGGATTTGTATTTCTTTTTTTAAAGGTGGCTAAGGAGGAAGGAGTGGCAACTACAAATCAACTTCTGAACCTTTTTATTGCCGTTGGAGACAATTGTCTTCCAGAGCCTCTGAAGTAATTATTTTCTAGTAAAGTACTGCTGTGCACACCTGTTAAGACTGCATTGCCAGAGAAAAGTGGTGTGTTACTTCACTACATTTATGAGTTTTTAAGATGTGCAGGATGCTTACCTCCCACCCCACCTCCAAAATGGGATTCTCATTGCACTCTTGACAAATCTCTGAAATGTACTTGTTTCCTTTCCCTGTTTTTGTTTGGATGGATAACATGGTGTAATAAGCTAGTCATAACAGTCTACAACTTCTGCTATGCAATGTTTAAGAATTATTTCAGTACAAGGACAGGAAGATTGAGCATATCATTTGGTGAATATTCTGGTTTAGTAAATCTCAAACAATACATTCTTCAGAACTGACACATTAATAGTCCTAAAGTAAAAGTTCTGCTCTGCAAATAGCATGTGTATACAAGCGTGGCAGCCTTTATGGTATTTCAGTCCAACTTCTGTGGTGTATGCCAAATGGGTTAAAGATTATATGAAAAAAGGATCCTTGATGAAGGACTTCACTCCTTACTCTTAAAGGAGAAAATGTGCTGGTTTTGTTGTTTGGGTTTTTTTAAGATCTCTGAGGATTTGTGTTCCGTTTTCCCTTTCAGTGACCTGGGAGAGAGCTGCTGGCATGGAAGTGAGCTCGGTTTGTCCGTGGGAACTGTGAGTAAGGTATGTAGTGTGTTCTCTTTCTGCACCTGTTGTTCTTATGTGCTTTATTGAAAATGGATTGTGGTCATTAAACATGAGGTGTAGTAGTGTGTTAGAGATGGAATATTTTGAATTTGTACTAGCATCAGGTGTGACAGCTATCCAGGAAGGACGTCATAGTGTAAGAGTACTAATGGCACACTTGTGCCCTTTTCACTGCTGCCTATCCATTAGTGAAACTTGTCACAAATTAGCTGGTACAGTGTTACAAACATTTTTCCTGTTACTGTTACAGGCTTCTAGACTGGTTTATTCAAGTATATAATGGCAAACAATTGCATCTATACAGTAAAACTGTGATGTCTGCAAAACTGTAGCTGAGCTTACCATGATACAGTAGCACTCAAAAGAGAGGATGATACATTCAGACATTATCTGTGGTCCCAGGCTGAGTCTCATAGTAAAGAATAGAAAATGTTTTTATCTATTCTAGCACCAGAACTGAAGTCTTGATTTAGATGTCCTTCATGTGCTGGATCTTAATATTGTTGCTGCAGAGAAAGAAGTATTGAAGGTTGAATTTGATATCTTTTGAATTGGCAAAGAACAGCAGCAGTACCAATTCCCTACCCTTCCACCATGTTCTTTACTCACATTAATTAGATTTACATGTTAGGGAGCACCTCTTGAGTACCTACTACTCTTTTTCAATAAACTGGTTAGCTTAAACAAGACAGTAACATTAATATATGCTTCTTTATGAATCACTGAAGAAAATTCTTACGTACTTTTCAGTAGTGGGGAAATTCAAGGAGGGGAAGTCAGGTCTTGTAGGGCAAGAAGGGAATAGAAGATCTGGTAAGTCAGTCACAATTGCTGGAGTATCCATTTAAATGAATGTCATGCTGGGTACCTGCATTAGGAGATGCCAAAAAATTCAAATAAATTTGGATTCCACACAGTGCCCGTTGATGGGGAGGAGTGTACAGTAAATTCAGATGGGTTTAATTTCTGTAGACAGTTTCATACTGTCATGACTAAAGAATGTGTCTGGGGTCAGAAAACTTCTTGCAGACTTGGTTTCAGGCTTTGGTTTCACACTGTACCTAACAGGTAGCTGAAAGCGGTCACTTTTCAGCAGGCCCTGTTCCTCTGCTTCTTTGGAGTTTTTGTTTTGCATGAGATCTAGTGAACCTGTGGTTGTGGGGTTCAGGTTGCTAGCACAATGGGCTAAAAAGCAAGTTTTAAGGTGTAGCTTTCCTTCCGAACAGCAAGCTGAATTGACTTGGTCTGTGGCTGCAGAGCCACTAGATTTGAAGGAGAGAAGGTGAGAATTTTGAACGAAGGGGAAGTGATACAATATGGACCTGTACTCTCAGTTACAGTCAACAATCAGACTGAATTAGAGAAAATGAAAAACTACTTTCTCAGACATACAAAAGTTGCCAAAAAACCTTGCCATAAACTCCTAAATATGCAGTTGAGCCTCCTGCTTTGTGTTGACATGAATGCTTGTGCATTCAGCTGTCTGAAATCTAACTACCTTTGGTTTATTTCTTTTTTTCCTTAAAAAATTTCTGTTAGTGTAGATTGGTTCCCTGAGCTATCTTCACCTCCTTGCCCAAGTCACCACTTTGTTATGCCCTGCATCATCCATTTTGTATCTCAAAGTTCAAATCTTCTGTGTCTGAAGGCATATTGTTTCTTCTGAGGTCTTACTTCCACTCTCCTTTTGTCCAATGGCTTTCTTGCCCCATCTACCCCAAGTCCTCATTCAACACGAGTTCCTTCATACTTTCTCAGCCCCTCAGTTTTTCTGCCATGAGTTTCCAAGTCAAAGCTCACATCTGGCAGCAGATTGTCAGCATTCCCTTTTCTAGTTTGCTGCAGCCTCCCTGCTTCCATTGGTTGTTGGCATCTGCTGCCACATGCCTTTGCTACTGGCTGAGTCTGTTGCTTCATCTGCTTGCCCCTATGGGGCAGGGAGGAATGCTTTGCCTCTGCCATAAAGGAAACTTTAAAAAATGCATCAGACAGCAATTGCAAGGAAGTCAGTCAGAAGGTGGTGAAAAACAGG
>NW_009952976.1:283969-288626 GCF_000747805.2 Chaetura pelagica | reverse complement strand
CTGTTCTAGACACACTGTGGTTCATCATGCATTTCTTTGGCACCAGTGCAGGCTGAAACAGCTTGCTCCCTTTCCCAGCTCGTTCTGTTTTGCTGGCATAGCTGTTTCTGTGGCCATGGTGAGCCACTCTGGGGAACAGATCCTCCTGGAAAGAAGGGTTTTTTTCTAGATTATTTTTCATCTGGTCCAGTACATGTTGTCTCTGTAAGATTTATGCTAGTTTCACAATGAAGAAGGTATGAGAGTGGGAATGTGTAGCAGACTGCTTAAGTTGGCACCGCTGCTAGATATTTAAGTGTGCTCTTTGACATTACATTTAAGTTGATCTTTTGGTGAGCTGCTGCTGTAAAGGCTGCTCAAGCCTCTATGCAGTTCTGCACTCCTGCTTCTTCCTTTATGTCAGAGCTAGTGATTGTGCAGCTGTAGGGCATGTCCAGCTAGCTGACCGATCCTGTAGGAAATGGTTTCTAATCTTTTGGAGAGTTAATTGTCTGCTGGTTCAGCTGACCTGAGTCACCCCTTGGGTGCACACTCATTAGGTCAGATAAAAAGGGAAGCAGCAGGAGCCAATAGCTTGGTAGCAGAAGACTGGATACCTCTTTTAAATATGATGTTGAGACCAAGGCCTAAAATACGTAAGTGTACCCATTAACATGTGAGACCTGAACGTGGCCTCTTATTTTTTTTCTCTCTTTTTGTTCTGTGAACTTCAGTCGATACAGTTATTTCTTCAGTAGCTGCCATCCTTAGCTTCACAAACTAGATGATAAATTCAACATGCTGAGCGGTATGATAGAATTATGTGTCTATAAAATGCTTCGCCAGTTTAAGGCGCAACATCCTTTGAAATTAGAAGAATGTCTTCCTCATTCATGCTTTGAGCTTAAATAAGAATTTCAGAAATCGGTGGGGAGTTAATTCTTTTTGAGGAAGGATTGTTTATTATACATATCACTGTGATTCTCAAAACTAGCTTTGGTATTATCAGTTCTTTTGTGTACCCAGAATTCCATGAGCTTGAAAGCCACAAAGCTCCTCCAAATACATACTGAATCATGAAAAGTATTTCTTAAAAAACATCTGGAATGCCAAACTACATTTCTTAGCCTCCTAATTGTGGTTTTAAGAAATGGATGTTTGATGATTTTTCAAGATCTCTTAAAGACTGAATGAAACAACTGCTAGTGTCTAATGAAGGATATACTTGGGGCTAGGGGAGCATGGTTCTTGATGAGTGGTTGTTAAAATAATGGGTGAGGCCATGCTTGTCTACAGGAGAAATTATACATTTGATTGCTTTACACTACATGTATTCTTTGTTTCTTTTCCCCCTCAAATCCTAACATCTCCATACAACTCCTTCATGCCTGTCATCTGATAAAATTTTGCCATTTTCTTGCTTGTCTGAGAATGTTTTTTGACTCTTGTAATGATAAGATTTGCTGGAGGTGGTAGTGAAGAGACTTCTGGTGATGGTTAAAAGATGTCCTCTCTTCCTGTAATGATACTGGCATAGTATACATTCAGATTCTTTAGCTCGAATATAAACTTGTGCTTGTACATGTTTTACCAGCATCTTTGTTCCATGTATTGCCATCTTTCCATTTTTAATACGGGCTTTGTAGGGTAGGGGCTTGTGATCATGGTAAGATGGATGGTTTATACCTTCAAATCACTGGTTCTAATGCAGAACAAATTTGGTTACTTTTTGGCTTTTTTTGCTCCACTCCCCCCCAGCCCCCCAGTTACTGTGAAAGTAAGGGCAATTGATGGCTAGTGGTTCATTTTGCAGAAGACAAATACATGTTGAATATATATGTTAAAATAAAATTCTCTGCATAGTTTTGTTTCTTAAGATGGTTCCTCAAGAACAAGCTATTACATTGCCAGGGTCCAGTCTTTGTGATGCTTGCCTTGTTGCTTAATGTATTGTATATACTTTATGGGCAGTGTCATTAGTTAAAGTCTCAATTAACATAATTCTACCAACAGCTGTGTGCCTGGGTTAAGCTGACTGACAGGCTTTGGAGGCCTTCGTCTTGGTGGCTTTTCTTTGATATCAAAAGATAAAAGGAATATATCTCACTCTGATTGTTACAGCTTTTCAAGCTAATATGATGCTTTAGCTTCCATCTGCTGCAAAGTTTACTTCTCCTGGGTTATTTGTTGTGTGGGGGGGGGGGGAGTATAGTTGCCTTTGGGTGTGTCATGGCATTGTCTTCCTCTCTCCTCGTTCATTTCAAAGATTCATCCACTTAAAGCCACTTTGCCCCAAGATTGCCTCTTCTGTTGGCTGGGTGATCTCAGCTGGCATAATCACTTAACAGAAAGCTGATCTTAAGTTTAAATTTTTTTTAAAAAACAACCTGTCTTCTCAAAATAGCCCAGCTGCACGCACATGCTGTTGCTGTTAGGTGCTAGAGGTTGCTTAGCAATTCTTAAATTGGTAGGAAATGGCTATTACCGTGGCAACTCAGCCCCAAAATGCAAACATGGGAGAGCTGTTTATATAGGTGTCCTTGCTTGATTTGGGAATTGTGCTCTGTTAATTTTTTAATTATTTTTTTTATGTGCCTCTCTTTTTTGTTTATGTATTTTAAAATTCCTTTTGCTTCATATATTTTGTTGTTCATGTTTCATGTTAGGGAAGGTGATACTGTTCTTTGGTTCATTTAAATACTGACTGTCAAGATCTTGATGATGTCATGAGTATGAAAATTGGAAAAATGAAGAGAAGTCTAAGAATACATGAAGACCTAGTGCATGTGTCCATGTCCAACATGAATATTGGATGGATTAAACTATACAACAACACCTTAAGGTGACACTGCTATGAAGAGAAGCCTCCTGATTTCTTTTTTATTTCCTTGTGTCTCATTCTCCCTCATGCTCCCTTAAGGTTTTGTGTGGCTGGATGGCAAGCCAGATCAGGAGCCAATTAGTTTGTGTGTGTGGCCAGGTCAAATTTAATACAAGTCAGTTTCTTCATCTGGTTCAGCCTGTGTTGTCCCACAGGAGGTGAGGAAAGAGCAAGCTGACTGTTCTTTTTGTTGGCAGTGCCAGTTAGGTGTCTAACCAGAGGATGTGGTCTTATGATACACCTAAGTTGATCTAAGCTGGCTCTTGCCAAAAGGGATGGTCTTGGATGCATGCCTTTGTTGCTTCCTTGTGCCAACACTGGTGCTTGTCTGGCCTTATGATGGGATGATTAATGGAGCTAAAATGGCAGTGAACTAATCCTAATCCAGTCTCTTCCTCCCAGTTTTTATTTATCTCTGTGAACTAGTTTACTGGGGGTCAGGCAGGTTTCAGTACTGCATGTTTATGTCTTTTTTATTTCCCTTTCATCTCTCAGGCTTTGAGCTTCAGTGATTCTGGACAAGCAACTTTACAAGAAGTTTCTAGAAGTAATTTTGTAATATGGTAAATGCGAAGTAGAATACTTTTTTCACCAAGCAGTAAACTAATCAGATTTACTGCATGTTTACTGCACTGTGGTGTTGTGATGGCAAGAGGATGCACCTAAAAATCTGCGATGTAGAAGCTGCAGAGCAACTTAGTCTTTGTAGTTTGCAGATTTGATAAACATAACATTTTTCTCAAAATTCCTGTTAGGTATGATTTTTAATCTTATATCCTGTGCAAAATTGACTCTGCTTTGTTTGTCCATCTGAAATGGAAGTTTCTTAGATGCCTCCAGAAGTCAGAAAGGGATAAAAATTATTTATATATTTACAAGTAGCATCTAATGTTTCTGTTGAGCAATTCCATCTTCTGCCTAATGTTGTGGTCCATGCTTGTATTGTTGTGGCAGTGCTTTTGTGCTTTATAGCAACATAATCTGAGCACCCCTGGCTCCTGAAAGCTCACTGTTGCCCCTGTATTATGATGAGAAAGCCATGTGTGTAGTTGGCTTTGGACTTGACTGGGGAACTGATTTTGCTGAATGTCCAGGAAAAATGGCTGTTTTTCAGCTTAATTGATTCCCCAGTTGAGGAAGGGGCAGCGTAGGGACAGAAATGAGCAGCTGGACAGTGAAGGAATTGAGGGTTGCTTAAGTTGGTGTTGCTGCTGTAGAACATCTGTGGGATCACAGGCACTCTAGTCCTGGAAACAGCTGACCCAAAAGTAGAAAAATGCCATAATGCAAAGCTTTTGTCTGATTAGGCAACAGATAAAAATCCTTGAGGGCGCTCACCCTGAAACCCTTATTAAGGATAAAGAAATACTTGCTCTTAATACTGTCCGTCAACTTGTGGATGACTCATTAAAGGATCATGGGATGGCATGTTTCTTTATGGGAAAGTTCTTAGTTTGTTCAGAAATTACAGGAAAACAAACATTTAAAAATTTAATTAAGTTATAAATATGAGTATGTGTAGCTAACTGATTGATCATTCCATGATGACAGTTATAGAGTGGTATAACTGTCTGGAAAGTCTAAAAACAGCCTTACTGTTGGTTGCAGAAAAGGATTCTGTGCCTTTCACAGGACTTCCAAATAATGCAGCATGGATGATTATAAATCCTAAAAGCATCTTTCAAATCCCTCTGTCTCCTCATCAGACTTTTTAGTTGGAAACATTAAAATCACACTCACCTAGTTATAGTTTTACTGTAGTCTTGTGGACCGGATGCACTGTTTTTTTTTTTTTTT
>NW_009952976.1:274326-283941 GCF_000747805.2 Chaetura pelagica | reverse complement strand
CTTTCCCTTAGGTAGTGGCTAGGTGTTTGTATGTACTAATAGCATAAGAAAGTTCTCTCCCCTGCGCTGTGCTGGCACAAGCACTGGTATGGCTGCATGGCAAACTGCACCAGAGTCCTGACTTAGCTGGAATATGAATCAGAATCATAGAATATTAGAGGTTGTAATGTAGCTCTAGAGATCATCTAGACCAACCCCCTTGCCAAGGCACGATTACCTAGGGCAGGCCACACAGGGAAACATCCAGGTGGATTTGAAAGTCTCCAGGGAAGGAAACTCCACAACCTTTCTGGGCAGCCTGTTCCAGTGCTCTGTCACCCTCACAGTGAAGAACTTTCTCCTCATATTGAAGTGGAACTTCCTGTGTTGCCCTTTATACCCATTGTTCCTTGTTCTATTACTGGGCACCACCGAAAAGACACTAGCCCCTTCCTCTTGATGTCCACCCCTAATATATTTCTAGATATTAATAAGATTCCCTCTCAGCCTTCCCTTCTCAAGATTAAATAGCTCCAGTTCTCTCAGCCTTTATTCATAGGAGATGTTCAAGTCCCTTAATCATCCTTCTAGCTCTGCATTGGACTCTCTCTAGTAGGTTCATAGCTTTTACACCTGGGGCAGTTTTCTTTTTGTTTTATCATGTGTCACTGCAGATTCTTGTGCTGACCTTAAATGGGGGGGGAGGGGTGATGTGGAGGAGAGAGAAGGCAAGATTTCCTAATGCATTTAATAGTTTACCCTGGTTTAGTTTAATTAGAGCTGCAACCCTACCTGGAGTAACAAAGTTGTTGTCCAGGCTGTTTGAGATGCACAGTCAGACTGTGATTATTTGCATTTTATGTCAGTATTTCCCTGTACTGTGCTGATTCGTCTGTGTCTTGTATGGAGGAATTGATCCAGCTGAAAAATAACCTAGGAAGAATAATAGCATTTCAGCTGAATCAGCCCTCTGATAGGATTCACAGTGTGGCTTCTACAAGCAGCACCACTGGCACAATGCAGGATATGGTAGCAGGGACAGAATGAATGTCAAGGCAGTGCTTCCTTAAACTGTGTTACCTTTGATGTGTGACAAACATTGAATGACAACTAGGATTGTCAATTGTTATCCTAGTGCCAACTAGGATTAAGATGATACCTTCCATCTGTGTTGTCCTATACATGAGTTAGAAAACTTGAAGGTCCAAGTCCAACTTTAGTGATAATGCAGCCCCTGTGCTGAAGGTCCATTGGACTAAACTCTGATTTATAATCCCACTACCAATTAACACCGCTTAGTATGGTGTTACTTAGGGTTACACAGCAAACTGGTGTGTGAACACCTTTCTCCTGCTCTGCTCTCTATGATGGCTGGTTAGGCTAGACTGCTTTTACTGTAGCTTGGTAACTGTGCTTTTACAGAAATGATGTAGTTTAGTGGACTGGCTAATATGAATATATCTAGATGAGGAAAATAGGTTTTGTTTTACAACACTGTTGTTAAAATGGTGTTTGAAATGTGATTTTTCTAGTCTACGCAGGTTACAAATTTCTGTTTAAAATAAAATGCAGTCTATCAGAAGTTCCTGAGTACATTTGCGCTTTAGATGAAGTAGATCTTGTGTATTGAAGACATGTCAAGGTTTTTTTTTCCCCTCTGGGTAAAGAGGAAGGAGCTCTAGGGTAGATTGAGGAGGAAGGTTGAGTCTCCTGCCATTCCAGATCCTTGCTGGATAGGTGTTAGATATGTCTGTCACCTATTTGTGGATTCAGGCCTAGCTGCTCTTGTCCTCCTGCATGATCTGATCTGGTACTAGGCATCATGTGGTAGTAAGCAAAGTGTAATGTCTCCAGTACTCCTCCTTCAATAAAGCAAATTTGCTTTGGCTCCTCTAAGATGGTGACAGAAGTTCTTGCCAGCCAGCCCCCTACCTGAGCAATTACTCTTGCTTTTAGCCCCTTTCCACAGGCCACACACTGCCACAAGGGTCAGGACCTGAGGCCAGTTATGTTGGTCCTGATTTAACTCTTTCCAGTCTTTGCAAGGATTGTTGCAGTTTACCAAGCTCGCTTATTCTAAGGATATCTGTGTCCAGGCTTTCTGTATCCATTGTAAAGACAAGAAGGGCACAATCCCTTTTTTTTTTTTTTCTCTCTGCAGATTACTGTTACAATACATTTGCTTTGGACAGGAAATATATCAAGGAGGGAGGGGGTAGGCACTTCCTAGCCAAATTGTAACTGAAGTAAAAGCAAATACTTAATGTGGCAGCAGGGTTTGACTTTGTTTTGTTGTAACAAGCACCAGCTTCGGTTGGTGGTTTTTGTTGTTTTCTGTTTCTTTTCTTCACCCTTCTTTTCCTTACTTCACTTCAAATTATGACATAGGGTGCTGGGAATTTGTGTATTTATTAACAGTAAATTTATCCTGTTGCCTTGAATATACACAGAACAAACTTTTGAACAAATGTACTACCACTTATAGCTTTGTTCTGAGTGTTACAGAGAACTCATTACTAATTAATCAAAGTACCAAAGTGAAATGGAAGTGGAGAAATTTGGGCTACTTTATCAGCTATTACATGTGTTGAATGTTGTCACACTCATTGAAGTTAATAATGAGTGCTGAGTGAGGAATACTTCATAGAAAACAGTATTGTTAAAAATGTTGCTCCAGTTTACACTTCCTGATTGGTTTCTAGAGGATTATCCTGATGGTTTTTACTACTTATCTGCTGCTTGCTTTACCTGCATATTTTGAGGATTAGCCTCTGGATATAACTTTTGCTTGATAAATGACTACAGTGCAGTGGCGTTATGTGGAAGCAGGAGAGTTCTATCTTCATTCATCAAAACCAAATATGATTGCCCTTGTATAATGTCCATTAATGTTTAAATGTTGACACAGTAACCATTTCACTGGAGACTTCCAGCTGGTTGGTTTGTTTAAATTACTGAACATACAATAATTTTAATTATAACATAGTGGTGGCTTTCAAATACTTATTTAAAGAATTACAGAAATATCACAAAACATTTAAAATTGCTTATTTCATTAAGGCCCTTTATATATTGTACATTTCAGTTACTAAGGCTGTTGTTTTATACAGGAAAGCGTTTTCCTTTATGTGGAATATTCTTGCATTCATTTTCACTGATAGTGAATGGGGAAGAGAGAATGGGCCAAGTGCAAATTATTTTATTTAAAAACCTTCATTTGTTTTACTCAGCTGTCCTTCCAGGTTTCTTATGAAGGATTACTTGACCTGACCAGATTTTAAATTTACAGTTGTCCTGTTAAAACACTATTGTTGATATAAAAGGACAGTAACCAAGAGTTCAGCAAGGTTTTAGATTGGCTGACTTCACTGGAATAACTCAATCTTTGTCTTCTCAAGATCGGGTTTCTAAAGTACCAGAAGCTGAGAATGTTCTCCTACTTTTCAAGAAAATGATAATAATCTGTTGTTTCACCAGTAGTTTCTGCAGCAACACTGTTGGAGGTTTATGCAAGGTTATAAACCCCTGAGTTTAGCAAGTTTCAATCACTAGTTGGGTTGGAATTGATGATGATAACGCACACCCCGTGTGGGCTTAAAGAGCATGTTTCTCTAGAATATGGAGATGCCGTGATGAAGTGGACATATGGGTTAAGACTCTCCTGTGAGATTTATGGTGTGTGTTTTTTCTGGTTTCCCTTGCAGGTTGCCATCACGAAAGCCAAAGTGGATTTCTCGGGCGTGGTGTGCCTGCCCCCTTCCGTCATTGCTGGAAATGGGCTGGACGGAGGAGGGGCTGGCGAAAATGATGACGAGCCGGTGCTGGTGTCCCTTTCGGCGGCCCCCAGCCCTCAGAGCGAAGCTGTTGCCAATGAGCTGCAGGAGCTCTCCTTGCAGCCCGAGCTGACCCTCAGCCTCCATCATGGCCGAAACCCCAACCTTCCTCCCCTCAGTGAAAGGAAGAATGGTGAGTGGTACAGGGCACTCAGGTCTCATGTAGCATGTTCTTCGCCAAGGAAACACTGTGGTGTTGTCATGGTATGCGTTCTGGTGCCCGGGCTGCTTCTTGCTGCTTCCTACAATGTCTTATTTGTATGAAGAACAATAATCTGGTATTGGCAAAGCTGTTACACGTCATTCAGTGGGAAGGAGTGATGTTACTGGCTGTGGAAGAGAGAGAGCTCCAGTGGTAAATGCTGTAGATTGTTGTGTTAGGTGAATGCCAAAAGCAACTTCCATGTGCTCTGTAGTGACTCGAAGTTGTGCAAAGCTGAGACAGTCAGTGAAAGAAAGTGTTAGGTCATCATCAAACTATAGCCATCTTTAAATTCTTCTTTGCCACCTTGGTCTGTATTTACCAAAGGTGAGTCAGTTTCTCACTGCAAATATCTGAAAAGTTCTGTCACACTTGTTAGAAGGAGACTATCCCTGTAGTCTTCTAATCCTAGAGTGAGAATGACCTGCCTGTTTCTTGAGTTGCAGGTAGCTTATGGACAACTATGGTACAAATCCCTTGAAACATTTGGTGAGTGACAGTGGAGTGGCAAAATACAGGGTCACTTGGTGACCAGAATTCCTGGTTTTGGAAGAATGTGAACTGTGTGAAGCTCAGTCAGGGTCACCAGTCTGCCATGAAAGCCTTTAAACTTTCAGCTACACCCTGTAACAGACTGATGAAACAATTTTATAACTGCTGGCTTCTGTTTTAGAATTCCTCTTGGTGATCCCCTTCACTCTGCCATCTGCAGTATATATTGGTGGCTCTTGGCTCTTGGTCTTGACAGAATCTGAATTCTTGCTATCAACTTTACTTGCAAAGTACTATGGATTTGACCATAGTTGGTCCTGGGTGCCTTATGGTGTTCAGCATCATGTTTTGTCTTATTTGCATCACATTGAGCTGCATGGCATAACATACTGGAAATTCTGGGGTGCTTTGGAGTGTCTTTCTTGCTAGAAAATAATCAATATGGTAAAGAGATTTAGAACATGTGAACTCTAGGACAGTAGTTTAGACTGGAGGGATACCTTGCATCACTTGACATGCCTGGTTCTTTACCTCCAGAAACTGAGCATGCCCTTTTCTGAACAGTGTTATCACTGTTTTGCTACCCAACGTACTGTTTTTTTAAGAAGACAAAAAGAGTTTCTTCATTCATATACATTATACTACATTATATAATTACAATCATGTTTACAGGCCTTAAAAATGGAGAGGCTCGAAGCTGCAAAAACAGGACAAAAAGCTTCTAATCCTTAAGGTTTGCAGTGCTCTAAATATAAGATAAAAGTCAACTGAGGGAGATAAACGTAGTGGCGGTAAATAAAAGAGAAGAAACTGGAGTATTTGTCAGCATAGTAGACTGTGATCTCAACACATCTCAACTGGTGGTAGACTTGGGCATTTTATAGTTATGAAAGCAAGGATAAAATTTAACTGAGGCAGTTTTGAAACTTTTAGAAGGCTTGAAGGCAACATGGGCAAAGCTCATGAGCCTTTGTTTTCAAAACCTGACAGCTGACCACCTGAAGGTGACATTGTGAATTTACTGGAGGCAGGGTTCCTCTCTTCTTAGTGAATAAGACATAATTAAAAGTCTTGAATTGGGAAGAAGCAGTTGGTTTTGATACCACAGGGAAAGGGATACTAGTGTTGGGAATGGGTAAGAGTACCTTTTTAGGAAAATTAAACTTCTAGCAGCATTTTTAATGGATACAAGCACGTCAAAACAGCGTTTGTTATGGTCAGGGAAAAGCGTATTCTGTTACAGAAATGTTAGTTCTTATATGATTAAGTTGTTTGGGTAGGTTGAAACATTCGTATCTTTGGAATATTTTACAGAAATAGATTATTTTCCTGTATCTGGATAATGTCATTTTTGCGGACTGAACCTTGAATTGATATCATTGTGGGTTGCAACTCTGCTTGACTGAAACAGGTAAAATAGTTGGGTTTAAAAAGTATTTGACAAGGAACACCTGTGCCCATACCTTTTGCCAACAAAATAAGGATATTCCCGGAAATGACTCATTAGGTGGGTCTCTTTAGAGCTGATTCTTTATCAGGGCTCAGCACAATAGTGGGAATTTTACTGCTGGAGGTGCAGCTTTTCAGACAAGTCATAAAGTCCAAAGTCCCTGATCTAGTCTATCTGAATATTCCTTATCTTCAGAGGTATACAATGCTCTTTTCTCCTAGGCAGCAATATGTTATGTGTTGTTTGTGTGTACTTTCATTTAAGTATTATGGGACAGAAAAGTATTGTTGAAATATGGTTATCTGCAAACTGTCACAGCATAAAAGGAGACTTGGCCTAGCGAGCTGTATAAAAGGGAACTTGGACTAGTGTGCTGTTGAGAAACGTAGCTGATGCTTTTTAAATTAATAAACTTATTCCCTCAAATGGGAACTTTCCAGTTATCTTGGGGTAGAGGTTGCACAGCTGTTGAAAGCTGTTGAGCTTCTTAAAGCTCCTTTTTTTAATATGCTTTATCTTTGTTGTTTTGCCTTTGGCTTCAAACATGTTAAAATCTTTAGAGATTATCTGTCAATTGAGATGGCAATCTGCTAAAACATTTGAGCAATCCAAAGTGGTTGTAGAAGCGTATCTTGTGCAGTGAAACTGTTTCTGTGACAACTTGCCAGATTCAAGGTATGAGGAAGATTCAAGCTGAGTGGCAGTGGGAGGAGAGGAGATGGTAAATAAGAGACTTGCTGGAAGCTGCCTATCTGTGTCAAAGGGTCTCCTGTTTGCAGCTCTAGACAGGCCTTGCTGACTCATAGCTGAACTCACTACTTATGCTGAGTGCTTCTAGCAGGTTAACCCTTTGTGTAACTTTTGCTTACAGAAGACTTGGCTTATCTGTAGAAAGACATTATATGGATTTGTACTGAATTTATTACTTCAGGCAGTGGTTCTGGAACATCAACTATTAACTGAGTTAAAATAGAAATTTCTTTGGCATGCGAAGCATCGTGGAATTGTGTATCCCATGTGAGAACTGGGAGTATAGTCTTGTATGCATATACTGCCATATGTTCTAGGACACTGAATTCCTTTTTTTTTTTTTTTTTTCTCCCTTCCTGTCCCTAGAGAACTGAAGAGCAGCAAGAGACAGTTTCTGGGGGTTTTCTTGTTGGTTCTGTTCTTTTTCAGACCCAAACTCCTCTTCATACTCTTGTCTCTTATCACAGCTACACATTATTGCAGGTGTGTGTACCTGCAAGGTTAGGTACACCTACACAGATGGCTGTAAAGACCTTAGACATATTGACTGAATATTTGTTACTAAGTTACACTAATTTAAGATCCAATAAAAGCTATTAAGGATATGTGTGATGTATTGGAACATATGAGATAGATAGAAAACAATTTCTTGTCAATTAAGTGGAGGGAAAACTTACATAGCAAGGTGTTAGTAAAATATTTTGACACAATTATTAGGTTCTGTTTGGACATCAAGCTTAATGGAAAATTTTAGGTGTAGTTATTTGTCGTGTGCTTCTCAGTGAATTTCCTACAAAAAAATTTGCATTCCTCTTCCTTTTTTTACTCATGATCAAGGCCTCAACTTTCTTTAACTCTGAGCGATTACCTGTGACTGACTCATTCGTGTCCACCAAAGCCAAAAAAGGTTCATTACAGAGTCATATGAAGTTCTTAAGTGTCTCTTGGTTTTTTTCAGTTGGCTGTACTAACATGCCAGGATAACTTTTCCCAACCCTTAGGGCAGGGTTCGAGCAAGGCCTTGATGATTGTGGTTATAAAAAAGAGAAAAGACAGACGATGACTACACAAATCTTAGGCAGTTTGATAAATGCTGATCAAAATTGTCCTATGTAACTTTCATTTGAAATTACGATAATTGCTCCACTGGTTTGTTGACGCTCTCTCTTGACCCATTTTCCCCAGATGAATTCATAGTTATCTTTGTCCAGAGCTCATGAAAGTTGTTGTGTTAGAAACCTGTGACGGTCCTGACTTTTTCTTGCTGTACATTTGTTTAAGATGAGGTAACATTCTTTCAAATGAACTGTTGATTTTTATGATTACAAGTTCGGACAAACTTGTACCTACTTGTCAATTTTTGGGGTTTGCTCCATCTGGGATGCTTGCCTTCTATAAAGTACCGTGTGTGCTGGGGCTAAAGAGACTAGTTGGAATGTGTGGAATTTCAGTATGACTTGAAGTCATGTAGCAGGCATGTGCTTTAGGTATCAGGAGGTGCTCCTGTTACTGTAAAGACCGAGTGCTTTACAAAGCACAGGATTAGTTTGCTACATAAACTGTTGGTGATTGTACTCACAAATTGCAGAGCTGAACTTTTAAAATGGTTCTAAGGAGCTAATTTAGTGCTTACATGCCTATGATCATTTACTGTTAAAAGACAGGAGTAATATGTTTATTAGGCCACCTGGTTTTATGCTAAAGAATTGTGTAGGTGATTGCTTTTTTTTTTAGGTTGTATGTTTCTGTCTCCCTTCCCATCTCTCCCTCTCCCATCCTGGATTGTCATTACAGTGAATGCAGTCATACTCAGAATTTACTTCAAATATAAATTATTATGGTGGTTTTGCAGATTTTATAGCTGTCTTCTTGCTACTGTGACTTTAAAAACATGAATAATGTTTTCTTCAAATAATGTCATTTAAGAAATTGGGCATGTTTGCTTATCAAAACAGGTAGTGTTTTGTTCCCAAGAAACAGTTTTAGAGAGACAGGATTATTCTGAAATTATTTTATCAGGGTTTGTTTCATTGTTTGTTGGTTTTTTGGTTGTTTTTTTCCCTAGTGTATATCTGACTTCTGGAATAGTGTGACTTAGAGTTACATTTAATTACCAAGTGGTGCTTACTGCCTTATTCAGAACTTAACCCATGAAGCAGATTGTCTGTATTGTAATAAAAAGACCAAGATAAGAAATCTATAGTTTTTTCTGATCTGTCCTTCACACACATTCCAATGAGGTGTGCTGTTTTTCTCTTGTGTGTGAGTAAGGGGAATGGTTGTTAAAATAAAAACAACCAGTCTCTCTTGGGTAGATTTATGTTAAGGGACTTTATGTCCCAGGAGACTATAAATTTAGCATGCTGTCTGAAAATTTCTGATAGAAATGACTGGCTTGTTACTGATGGGAACTACTAAAAAGCTGGGAAGTGGTAATCTTTTGAAAGATTTCAAACAAACTTTTAAATAGTGATGGGGGAATAGTTGAGCTGGAAGGAGTGATGCCAAAAGCAGCTTTAATGTGATGGCTTTAACAAGTTAGCTCTCAGCACAGTTTTTGTTTGCTCCTGATCAAGTTAACAAGTTTATAATGCTCTTCTCCAACCACTGGTTTGTAATACTCCTCTCTCTTCTGTTTCTCCTTTCTAGTTTCTCTCTTATTTCAGTTTGCCTTTGAGGTTTCAAGGTTCAGGGGTGATGGATGAACATTAGACATGTAATTCAACAGCTATTTAAAAAACATTCCTTTTTCATGAATTTAAACTGCTTGCTGAACAAGTCAGGTCCAGATCTGGGCAGCTGTTTTGTCTGTGTGAGCTAGGACTTCTGTTGCTGGTTTTGCTGTTTTAAATATCAAGGTTAATAATGGGGAAAGAAAGTCTGGTTCTTTAAAGGGAGAATGCCATTCA
>NW_009952976.1:202010-274130 GCF_000747805.2 Chaetura pelagica | reverse complement strand
CTTAAACAGTGAGTGGCTTCTCCAGGAAAGATTGCACCATTTCACAATAGTCTTTTGCTGCTAGTACTTAGCAAACAGAATCCTAGCTTTGGATGATAGCGTGCTTCTGTCATGTGTGGATTTCCTTGTGAAAATGTCAAGTTTTCTGTAATTCATTCCTATTGATGTATTGTCAGCCACTTCTGCAGGCTGTAGCTCTCCCTCTGCAACAGTCAGTACATTACTAAGTAATGAAGGAATGAATCCCTGTCCAAAGACATTTGCAAGTACAGTTTTCATCTTCCTTGCAGGTCAAATAAGCATCATCCTGGTTAATGCTTTAGATTTCATGTATCTGTTCATGGTCACTGAAAGTGCACATGTACATACTTCAGGGAGTTAAGTGATGTTCCTGGATGTTATAGGAAAGATGTCCTTTCGTCTTTCCTCATACTGGTTCTACTTACATTTAAACATATCACCACAACAATAAGCATATATTCTGCTGAAAATGGATGGTTCCGTTATTTATGATGAAAGTAGATATTCAAGGTAGGTGTTAAAGTGACTTATTAAGGTCCGTAGTGTCTCTAAATTCTTGGGCTATAGCACATTACTGCAGTTCCTTTCCATAAGGATTGCACAGTAAGAATGAACGTTTAGGCCTGCAATTTTTGCCTAGTCTGGCTGCAAATCTAGAGCTGCACAGGTGGCAGTTGAACATGAAAGGAGCCCAAATGAGCTGATTCTTGTCCTTTTGTAACACCCTACTGATGCAAGGAGGATGGAAATCTGATAAATAGCACACTATCATCACGATAAGGGATTTTCCTGTATTATTTAAAGCTGCCAAATGGATTTCTGCTACCTTCTTTGAAGTCCTAGATGTGGTTGTGTGGGAGAAGGAGGAAACCGTTGCTAAAACCTGCCATGCTCCTCTCTCAGCTGTTGAGCAGCTGTTGGGGAGTTCTTGCATCTGAGTGCTAGACAAGCCCTGAAGTTATTGAATATTGGAGGGGTCAGAAAACAGTGCTAAAGCAGTTCTGTGCACCCAGTTACTCATCTTCATGAAAACTGTGGTGGCAGGAGAGGGATTCTGACTTGCTACAAAGGGATTTTAAATCTAAAAAATGTTCTGTATCTTTGTTGCAAAGCTCAATGTATTTTTGGGCTTTGTTGCAGTTACTTAGATGACCTAATGAGAAATGATGACGAGCCTTGCAGAAAGATGGGGAATAAGGGAATGGTGCTCTGGGGACAGAACTGTTTGAATTAGTTTGTTAAGATAATTAAATTGTCTGTTGGGCAAATTACTCGCAACTCTTTAGAGACTGAAATTGAATTTCCTTTCTGTTGGGAGCTGGAATAATCTAGTAAGGAAAGACTTAATTCTCTTTATCTTTTACTCAAGAAATATTTGACTGTAAAAGTTTTGTCCACTATCCTAGACAATTTGAAACTAAGCATCTGGATGTGGGAAAATGGCTTTATTTTATTTTATTTTACCTCTAGACAGGTTGGGTGGAGGGTGTGATCCAAAACAGGAAAAGTCTGAAGGAGAAAGGACATTTTGTTAGTTTTTAAGAAACAGATGCTACCATCTCTTTGGAAGACGTTTCAGTCCTTTGTTACAGTAGCTCAGGTTTAGTGATAAGCAAGGGGAGTTTGTAGGGATAGGGGAATAGTGCAGTTATGAAGAAAAAGGGCTGGTAAAGACTGAAGAAAAGTGACTGATTTATTAGCAGGATGTATATGGTTTTGGCCATGTTTTTTCAAAGCTGAGGATGTCTGCATGTTTATGTTAATACTGGGTCTCCTTGTCCTTGGAATGAAATTGCCTCATCAGCAGAGCCCCTTAGGGGATTGAATGTCTACCCAAGACGTCATCCTTCTCTTTTAAAAGGGGAAAAAACTGCCAGTTCTGGTGTGTCTGACTCCTTTCTCCCCCCTCCCTTTTACTTACAGAGCATCAAGGGGCGGACCTTACTTCTACAAACTACACATCTTGCTCTCCCCTTTGAGTGTTCATTTTTCTCCAACAGTAACTTGATTCTAGGCTGTTCCAACTTGCCTGTAGTGAATAAGCAGAGAATTGCACGTTGAAAGACTGAGTTTTCTCAGTAGGCACAGCTTTAATCATATAAAGATAAGAATTTCTTGCAAATTTTGAACATGATTAAAGTTGAAAAATTCTCTTGGATTTTTTTTTTTTAAATGTATGTATATCTCTCTATACATAAAGAGAAGTCTTTAAGGATTCTAACAGTTGAGAAAAGGATCAACATGACCCTGCTGGAACCAGAAATGCAGATGACAACACTCCAATCAGGTATCACCCCAAACATATCCCATAGATAAATTTTGCTGGTGAATCATGGTTACTGAACTACATAGGGAGTGCCAGGAGGTTGTGTGACTGAGTAAAGGCAAAATAGAGAGCTGTGGTAACTTTGTGTGTGCAGGTCGCAGATGGATGCGAACTGGATATGAAATACTGATCACTTTAGAGCTTCATCAGAGATAAAATTATCTTTCTGTTCATCCTTTGTTGGTCCCCAATGTGCCCCCAATGTGCTTAGGTACCTTCTGAAGAATAGACAATCCTAGTCAAATCTAGGACTTGTTCTAAGTACATTTCCTCTGTTTAGCATTTATGTGGTTTTATTGTTAACTGTTTTTCTATGAAACATATTCTTTATACTTTGGAAAAAAACACTTCTTCTTTGCAACACCCCAATACTTGTTTTATATCTTGAAAAACTGTTTCCCAGAGAATGACAGTGGCATTATGTTTATGTGATTTTGTGCTAAATAGTAGTATTTTTGTGATACTGAACTTACCTGTGAAATATATATACTATATACTTACCTGTGAAATATATATACTAAGTTGCATTGCTGGTATGTGAGACATACTAGAGTAAGAATTATCTGTTAATGACAGTGTGGGTACTTGTTCAGAACATGTTTATCTGAGGCTTTAGAACATTCTGTAGTCATGAAACTTAAGAAATGCGTACAGATGTGAATGGGAACAGAGACCGACTGTAACCTTCATAAGATCTGACCACAAACTAGTAGTAGCCTAGGAGTTTGGGGCTGAGTTTGCGTACTCTTAATCTCTTGTACAGCATTGCCTGAAAAGCAGCACATATGTAATGCCAAAAAAGTTGAGATAGACTTGTTTCTGAAAGTTTAATGCTTTTTCTTTTCCTTAATCAGTGTCTTGGAAAAAGATGAGTAAACCAAAGACTTCATTGCTTAATATAGTTTGGTTTTGTTTCAGAGAATGCTGGTTTTTCCCCTAAATTTGTAGTGTTGATTTCCTTAACTTAGAGTCTTAACATTTTGTAAATAGCTCTAAAGATTGTGTATGTCTATAAAGATTCTGAATGACCTTTACTTTATAGTTCTGACATACGGTTGTATTCTTTGTTGCTTACAGATCCAAAGTACTTTTTTTCACCTCCTGTTGTAGATAGAAAAGGCAAGAGAGTTGTTACGGCGGGGCTACAGCAATATGGAATACATAGCTACCCTCTGTCTTCATAGGGTGTTTGGACACAATACATCAGTCTTCTAGTTGTACTCTGACAGTCTGTAAATTTTGGAGGTAGGATTTAGACATTAGCAAGGTGTTTGGTATTCTACAGGATGTTTATGGCAAGACAGTATCTAATCTGACTGTTGTAAATACATTTTTTTCTTAATGTGACAGTTATACAAAGGCCTGAACAAGATTTTTTTACCTCAATGTGCTTTGTTTCTGATAGGTTTTCTAATCACATTAACTTTTTTTGCAGACAGGAAAGAGCCATGGAATTTACATTTCAAGGTTATTGTACCTGAATTTTTGCCTGGTATTTCAGGGGAAGTCACAGAATAAAGTAAGACTTGTTAAAATTAGGGAATCAGCCTTCATATTAGTATTACTTATTAAAAAACTTTCTTTGTGGCTGTGTTTCTTGTTTCTTCCAAATTATGAAAACTCCTGAGGCCTGCATTGAATTTTTAGGATTAGAGTTTCTCCCACTAAAGAGTAGTTGTATGTTGCTTTCGCTTAAGTCAGCTAACCCTAGTCCTAGGTTATGCAGTGCTGTTCTGCAATGCTGAGGCAATTTCCTGGCAAGTTTAGCTTACCTAATGAGAGATACAGATTTATTGCACCTCTTCCATCAGTGGAAGCTCTCTTTTCTCCTGGATCAACCACTGCTGGAAAAAATATTAAGCAAGAAGCAGGCAGATATTTACGTAAGTGGATTCATAAGATTAATGGGGAAATTAAGTATGACAACGGGATGGAAACATATGCATAGTAGGTTTTAAAGATCAGTCTTGAATAATGGAAGTGTATTGCAAGTTTCTAGATAAGGAGAGTGCCTACTCAATGTTGAGAACAAGTTTTTCAACATTTTTAGACAAAACAAAAAAGTTACATTTAGTGACTTCAGCTGCTGTTGGTTGCTACTGTTAGTTAAATTAGTGAGGTAATTCAGTTGTCTGGCAATCTACCTGAAATTTTTTAAGACTGAGGTTGAATCTCCTTTCTATTGAGAGCTAGAATCATCTGAGGAAAGACTTCTCGAGGCTTCTTGGTCCATATGTTTACCTCCAGAAGCCCAGCTGGAAAGATGGAAGCTGGAAACAGTTGTCCCAGTCAACTCATCAAGGTTTCTAAACGGCCATTGAAGAATTAGGAGAGTCATGGCCTAAGCTGGGTAAATAAATTATCCTTATAGACCTTACACAGCTTGCACTCCAGAGGACAAATGTTCTTAAATCACATAGGTCATAAGACTGTGCTCATTTAATACAACACCTTTGATAATAAATATGAGAAGACATTCTTAATATTTGAAAGAAAGAGCTGAAGGGGAGAATACAACTTCCTGGAGCAGAATAACTTAAGCAGGGAGGGACTCTTTCTTCAGAACAAAACAGAAGTGAAGCAGGAGCAATATGAGCTACATGTTAACCAGAAAAATTTAGCACATTTGTGAAACCAGAAAAGGGAACTGTAAAAAACAAGTGATGAAAGCCAAGGAAGAAAAAGTAAAAGTGGAAATCAGGCTGAAAAGGCATTTAAAAAAGGCAGTAGACACAGAAAAAAAAAATCACAACAGCAAGAGCAGAAACTCAGTTGGTTTATTTGACATCTCAATGGACTACTGAACTTGTTTGAAGAACAGTGGTATTACTGGCCCAGTCCTTCAAAACGCAGTCATAAGCAGTTGAGGCAAAATTCTGCATTCATACTCAAGAGTGCAGCTTTGGAAACAGCCCTGTGCCACTCTGCCTGCCTTCATTCTGCTGAAAATGAAGCTGATGTGCAGATCTATACCAAGCACTTAGCAGTGGGAGCTCCCTCATTAGCCTTTTCTCCAAGAGTTGTTTTTGTTCCCTTGACTCTCTAAGCATCTGACTCATTTGTTTTCTTTATATTTATTTGCTGATTCCAAAAGCTGGCTGTTTTCTTCCCATTATCTACTTTAACCTAAACTCCCCATGTAGCCTCTTTTTGTGTTCCCCTGAAGCTTTTGTATTATTCATGTCACTACCTAATTATCCCATATGGAGATCTTGCAACAGCAAAATTCTTTTGCTGTTGGTCACTATTCAGCCAAGATATGGACTGAATAGCTTGTTGATATGACCTGGCTTTGTTCTGTAACAGACTGCTTGGTCCATTGAAAGAATGAATCATGAGTATTATTTCCCCCCCCCCTTTTTTTTTTTCCTTCTTTTTTATTAAGAGGGAAGAGTGCTAGAAGAATACATTTTTCTGACAGAATCCACAATCCAGTTAACACTTAAAACTGTTTCTGAACAGCCACATGAGGGACTTGTACAAGTTAGAGAAATCTCAGAAGTCTTGGGTGTGCTGCTGGCTTTTATATGCAAATTTTGTGCTTAAATGGCAAACAGAAACTTTGAAAGATAATGTAACTTTATTTTTTTATTTTAGTTATTGTTCACAAGTTTCTTTTTTATGACTTCTAGCAGGTGACTGGGCAGCAATGTGTGTGCAGTACACAGACAGA
Source organism: Chaetura pelagica (assembly GCF_000747805.2). NCBI lineage: Eukaryota > Metazoa > Chordata > Aves > Apodiformes > Apodidae > Chaetura > Chaetura pelagica. Next base: position 268,110 of record NW_009952976.1, on the reverse strand, counting down.
GGTGCAAGCACCCAGGTGGATAAACCTGAAATATCAGATGATTTTTTGCAGACGTTTTGCATGGATGGATGAGAGTTATGGCCACTTAAGCTCACTTAGAGTGTAAGAGTGCATTGCCAGAATTAGTGGATGTTATCATTTGGCCAAATGACTACTGTTGTTAATAAATTACATTTCCTCTAAGTATTGCTCTACTTAAAAACCTTCTTTGTTTACTGTTCTGGGTAGCATTGCTTTATTACTGTGCATGAGAGTGTTGTTTGCGCTGTCTTGGTATATGTTGCATGTTAATAATTGTTTCTGTGTAATTTTTATTTTTTTAATTATTTTTTTTCTGTGAGTATGGTAAAAAATGAAGATCTCTTCAACACAATGATCTATTGGATAGCATATTTGGGTTTTGATATGTTATTCCATTGACCTGCTGAAAAAAAATATCTTCGAATCTATTGGGAAATCAAGATGGGTTTGCACAATGCAAACCAGAAACAGGTTGTTCTAACTTCTGTTAGAAGCATGGTTTACATGAACAACAAGGGTTTTATTCCATGCATATTTAGAGAAAAAAAAGAAGTGTTGTTTTAAAGGCAGCACTGTAAATTAGCATAGAAATAATTCAGTTCTCTCTAGTGGATAAAACTTGACTTCCCTGGTCTGACTTGCTTTGTATCCAGTTGGTTCTGAAAAAGGAGCAATTGTTTCAGCTGAAAATCAGTGTTGGCTTGAAATAAATGTAAAACTTTACTCATTTTCAGGTGAAAAGCTGCATTTTTTAGCTACTTTAGTGGATTAGGGATATATTAAACTCAATTTAGGACAAATTGATGCTGATCCCATTAATTATTTTTTTTCAAAACACAGCTCCCAAGCTCCTCCCTCTTTAAAGGGTTTAAGTTGAAATGCTTTAGGGTTGCCAACCGTTAAACTACATTTAATGGGAAGAAAGGGGACAGCATGTCTGTATATTGATAGAAGTGAGATGTCCCCCTCTTCAGCTCTTTCAGAAGTAACAAATGTCAGAGCTGCAGTTTTTGTGTTTGGTTTTCTCTTTTTTGTATTTTAAATAAAGTATAAATTTGGTTCTGGCTTTTGATACTTGAAAGAATAGCCTCTCATTCATGCGCTGAAATGCCTTATAACTTCATCTTATCTTTTTCAAGCACCTGTTAGTAGGACTTCTTCCTTACCGTTGCTTTAATTTCCTAGTAAGAGCTTTTCTATCTGTGAGATTTTTCCTGTAGTTTTTGACTTTTCATTTTGTTTGAAATTATTTTGTTTTTTAAAAATTTATTTTTCTTTCTTCCTTTTTACTTTCCCCCCACCCCCCAAGTTGGAATTTCAAGATATTAATGAGTTCTGGAATCAACACAATCAAGATTTTGGTTTTGGGTGGAGGGTGGAGGTGAGGGGAAAACATTTCTAGCTTTATAGTTTGCATCATCAGCACTTTAAAAATAGAACTTTTAATTTCAGTTTGGAATCTGTGGCATTTGGAAATGTAAGCTTTTGTATCTAGGTAGCAAGTTCCTGGGGAGTGTAAAGAGTTCCCTGGTTGCTGGTACATTTCCTTGAGATGTGTATATTCTGAGTAGTGATAAAATGACTCTTCACTGGCTTTGAACCAGAATCCTGCATGTGATCCAAAGACTGAACAAAGTTATTTGAGCTTCATCATCATCATCATGCAGTGGGAATTCTTTCCGAAGCAGCAAATGGGATGTTCCTGAAGTCAGCTTTAAATATGGAAATTTTTATGACACACCTACTAACTGCATGAAGATTTGAGCTATTGTAAGACTCAGAGCGAGAAGTGCACAACTGTAAGCTGCACATTACTGAGTTATTCCATTCATAAAAGATTTGAACATAACCCTTTGCTGCCTTTTATCCCTGTGATTAACTATTGAGTACTGAAATAACTGTGGTATTGTGTTGGCCAAACTAGTATTAAAGTATTGTACTAAAAGATATAAAGGATGGTTTTCATTTTTTTGAGGGGGTCAAGAATGACATCTTACAATAAAGAGTACTGATTAGAATAATTTACATTTAATTGAAAAGTGTCTATTGCTACTGATAACTTTAAATTTAAACAAGAAACTGCTGGAAATCTATTTAAACCTGTAGTAAGTACTTGAAGTGTTAAATTATCTTGTAAAAATAATATATTTTTCTCAATCTGGTTTGAAAATTCTTTGTTCCTTCATTTTATGCAACATTACACTACAGGTTGAGAAAGAGGAAGGAGGAGGAAAACACCCAGGCAACTTTTTGTCTTTGTCCATTCTGTGAAGATGAACTTGCAGGGGCACACACAGACTGTATTTGTTCTATAACAGCAAAGATGTGGTAGACACAAGACAATTATTAACCTGTTGCTTGTTTCCTGACCTTTCTTATGGCACTAGCTTACTTCAAAATGTAACTATTAACAAATAACTTCAAGGGAAGGTGTGTGTGTCCATGTTAACCAGTTAACAGTCTACATACTAAGATTGTCATCATCACATTGCATTTTTTCACCAATCGCTATTAGAAGCTAAATGAGAGTATAAAATGCATGCAAACTCATATCAGATTTGATATGCTGCAGCTTCAATCAAAGCAGAGTTTTCTTTGCTGTGAAATTAATGTGTTATGTAAAATGGGCCCTGTTTAATTGCTGTCATCATATGCTGTAGGTTACCCGTTCATTTGAATGATGAATATGAATCAACCTTTCTTTAGAAACATTGTTCGCGTGCATGAGCAAAATGAAGTAAAAAAGAATTCTTTAAATCAGCTCCTTATTTGGGGTCTTTGGGCACGATTGCATAAAAATTATTTAATGATTATTTAAATAGGCTCAAACCTAACGTTGTTATCTTTGTGGCTTAGACTGGTCATAGTCATCTTTGTGGTCTGCCACTCATTTAGGTTCTGGACTTGTGTTATGCTAAGTCTCTAAACTGGTGTGGTGATAGCACCACTGATGCTTTGCCTAAAGGGACACAAGTGCAGACACACAGCTGTTCTGTCTTCCAGTTACCTGGTTATTCCTTACTATCTCATGTTTGCCAGATTTAAAATGTCTAATGTTTAACAAAGTGCTCAGGTTTCCATTCCTGTGTGACAGCAGAAACTTATATTAGGGTTTATGTTCAGTATTATTATTATTATTATTATTTTAAAATAGTATGATTCATGTCCAGCCTACCTCCTTATTACAGGTATTAAAATATACATTTTTTATATCTAAGCTTCAATATGAATCAGTCTGTAATATATACCCAGAGTGGTGAGGATTATAGGTAACTGTTGAGGTTCTGGGAATGTCTCTGATCCTGTTGTTTGATGTTATGTGGAAACTGACATAGATCAATTTTAATTTTTAACCGTTTGCCATCTGCTTTTACCAGCCTCAGATGACTCCAGCAGCACAAAAAAACCTCTTAAACCCAAACAAAACCCAAACAAAAAACGCCACAAAAAACAAAACCCCCGAACCTGAGGGAACCTACAGCTTCCTGTTGAGTCTGGATGCTCCTTGTCGCTGAGCTGATGCATCTCAGTTCGGACTTACAGCACCCTCTGCTGTTCTGACCTTAGGGATCTTCCAAGAAGAAACTGACACTTGGTTCAAATGGAGGAACCTCAGCTGGTTATCTTGAGGCGGTCTGAACTTTATTCATTTGTGACTAAAGAAACATGAGCCCTGCTTTATGGAGGTGCAACTAAAGTCTTTATCTTAGTGGAAGAAATATTGCCCCCTTCTCCCCTCAATTTCTTTGTCAAGATAATTTTGCTAATATAATCAATATAGGAAAGTAGCCTAATTATATTGGCACAGCTCCCTTTTTTTATTACCCTTAGTGTGGATTAAGAATGTTGTATAATTTAGCAATGGTTCAAGTAGGTAAGGAATCATAAAGAAACAGAACTGGAACTACCCTTCAGGGTCACAGAGCCCACTCCTCTGCTGTTCCAAGTAATCAGGTCATATACTCTTTCATGATTTTATCAAGCACCATTTCTCACTTGCCAGCAACTCAAACTGGAAAGCTGTCCTAGAATTTTTCTCTCTCGTTAAAACTCTTCTTGTTTCCAGTATTAAATGACTGTGTTTCTCAGTGTCTTTTAGTCCAAAAAGCTGTTTGTAGTTAAACTGATGCAAACCTTAATGTAGGCAAAATATTTTCACTAGAAGAAGCTGCATCTCCTTCAGGCAAGTAGGCAAGTGCATAAGTAGTGTCTGCTAATGTGACCTGCTGAATAGTTTTTTGTATCTTTCCATCATAAGGCTTATTTTAAATTGGATTCACTAAGTAATGTTAGTGATACTTCCTAGGCATCATGCATAGTGTTGGAATCCTGGCAGGTTAGGAACCTATTAATTATCCAGTGTGAGAATTAGGCTAAGAAATGTATTTATGGTTCTTTTTAGTCTTTCCATTTTCTTTGCCCTGATTGTTTTTTCTTAGAAATGAGTGTATCCCAAATAAAGAAGTTGCAGCTTCCAGTGAAGCACAAGTTGGTTTGATCTGCCTGTAATAAGTGACCTTGATGTGAGACTTTTTTGTTGTTGTTTTGTTTTTCTGGAGGTACTCTGGTTGAAACTGATATTCTGATATTCTGTATCTATGTGTTTCAGTATTTGAGATCTGGATTTTCCCTTCACTGATGTCAACTCAGATTATAGATATATATACTTTTTATGAATAACTTTAGGAGTTTTGATTTATGAAAGTTACTGACACTGAGGTACCATCAGTTAAAAATGACAACTCCCAGAATTTTTGGTTAAGCTCTTCAGAAAGTACTTTGAGCTTCACTTAATGCAAAACACTTCCAAGCCTTAGAGCCTTCAGTGTTCTTTCACTAAAAGCTGAAATAAACAGAAAACATTTTTCTGAGCCCATGTTACCTCAAACTAAGCAAGAGCAAGATCCAGATTAGTAGGCTTCTTATGGAGAAACCTCTATTGCTAATTTTATCTTGACAACCCAGAGACTAACATGTCTGGAACAGTGTAGTGTATGAAAAATGGTCTCTCAGGCAGGAAAAATTTGTCCATTTTAAGATTTAAGCATCTTTAAGATGTAATGGCAATGTAAATGGAGCAGAAAAGAGTAGCAATTTTAAACACAAATACAGTTTTCTATGGATGTTTAAGTTGTGGGGTTTGGTGGTTATATTTTAAAAATAATTATTTCCATATAACTTTAAATGTAATACACACAATTTCATTTCTGTTTTGGTTGGGGGGGTTGGTTTTTTTGTTTGTTTGTTTTGTTTGCTTGTTTTTTTTGGTTTGGTTGGTTGGGTTTGAGTTTTTTGTGTTTGTTTCTTGTTTTTTTCTTTTGTGTTTTTGTTAGGCTTTTTTTTTCTTTTTTTCTTTTCCACTGTTAGGCTTTTTCTTATCTTCCTTGTCATGGACTTTTGCATTATGGTGGCAGACTAAGTGACTGCTCATAATAAGAGACTGCTCCACTCCTCCCAGTTTTCCTCAGAGAGAGGTACTCACTGTTTGCTGTGGTTGTTGATTTAGTGCCTGGGAAGAATGAGGTTTTTTGGACCACTTCCTCATCACTCTCTCGCTGAGGGAGCCTGCGTCATTGAGAAATGTTTAACCTTCTGGCCCTGAAGCAGGACTGGAAACTCCGCTGCAAAATCTAGAAGCTAAAACTAGATCTTGAAAATGTTATTTGTGAAAACTACTCTTCCCTTTGATTTAATTAGGACACGATATCGCAGAGCTTGATTTAGAGTTTTGAATAGTTGATAATTTGGACACTGAGCAAGTGGGAAAAATTAGTTCTTGGTAAAGAATGATAAATAACTGGTTTGTTTAGGGGAGGAAGAGAGAAAAGTTGGGGGCAGAAGATGGAAAAGTGTGGGAGGACTGTATGGCTAAAGACTGTCCTAAGATCATAATTCTGGCATTGTCAAGTGCTTTTCTCCCTAATTTGTGTAAGGAGGCTGGGTATGCATTTTTTATTCATATAACACGATGGATTCAAGATGCCGAAAGCAGAAGCATGGCCTGAAAAACATTGTCAAACATGGCTTTTCATACTTAACCTTGAAGCGTGAGTTGGTTAAGGAGGGTTAGGGACCTAAATTGTGGTGGGAGATCTTATTTCCAGAGGTTTGAGCTAATAATAACTACTGCCTTTCCCTGTAAATGTTGGTATGGCTACTATATGTCTGATTTTCGCAGACTGTCCACTTTTTCCCCCCGACTTCTTCTCCGTCTCCCATCTGGACTGTGGGGGTTCTTCTAAGACCTGTTCAGACTTTTCAGATGTCTTGCTGCCCTGCTGGAGCTACACTCCAGTAACTGACAGAGCAGAAGGCATTCAGAAGTCCCAGGTATTTCTGCAGCTTAATCATAGTACATGTAATGTATCTTGAAAATGTTGTGCTTTTGTAAATTAAGTATTTAGTGTGATTGTAGTAGAGAGAGGAAATAACAGGAGATGGTTTGAACTGACCCAGTGAGTTTTCATGACCAATGGTAGGGAGGTGGAAGGGGCTGTACTTTTCTTCAGTCCTCTGGTTTTCATCATTAGCAATTCAGGGAACCTTCTGCTTTAGACCCAGGTAGCTTGAATGTAAATTGGACAATTGGACTTTTTTTGTGAGAAGTCTCATTCAGTTTTGAAAATAAAACAATTTTAAAAAATGTTTTGGCTGGATCAGTGTGCTGAATTAACTAACTAAACTATCTTACGAAACCTAGAGCCATCAAAAAGAAGGAATGATGAAAAGTGGAGCAAGATGCTAGATTATTTCACCTGGCTTGGGTAACATCACTCAAACTGTCTGTACTGACTAATGGAACTGAATAAACTAGGAGAGAAACAATTTGAACTCTGAAGTCATCAGTAGGATGAGAAAACTGCTGAAAACTAGATCATGGTACCAGTAAACTGTGCCAGTGGCTGGGCAGTAAGTCTAGGAAAGGGAAAAGATCAAGCAGCAAGGAAGCATATACAGTGTGTCATAGACTCAAAGAAACATATGAAATTAGAAGTTAGTTATATTTTAGGAGAATATTAAAAATATGTACATTTCCCCATTATGAGATTTGTTGAGTTATATTGTATTTTTGTTTGGTTTTACTCTGAGGTTGTTACTTACCTATAACAACAATCAAGCTGCTGGAAAAAGGGTGGTTACGCATCTATCACTAAATGGCTGAGGTCAGAAAGGATTTCTGGAAGTTATCTTCTCTAATGCTGCTGCTCACTTAAGGGGCACTTAGAGCAGGTTGCCCAGGACCATGTCCTGACAGTTGTTGAATATCTCCATGGATGGAGATGTCACAACCTCCTTGGGCAACCTGTGCCAGTGCTCAGTCACCTTCTCAGTAAAAAGTGTCTCCTGATGTTCGGAGGGAACCTCCTGTGTATCAGTTTGTGCCCATTGTCTCTGGTCCTGTCCCTAAGCACCACTGAAAAGAGCCTGGCTCCATCTTTCCACCCTCCCTTCAGGTATTTGTATATATTGATAAGAGCTCCCTAAGCCTTTTCTTCTCCAGGCTGAACAGTACCAGTTATCTCAGCTTTTCATCACAGAGATGCTCCTCATGTCCCTTTGCTGGGCTCTTTCCAGTAAGTCCATGTCTTTTTTGTACGTTGGAGCCCAGAAATTGACACAGCACTCCAGATGTGGCCTCACCAGTGGATCACCTCCCCTGGTCTGCAGGGAATATTCCTCCTCATGCAGCCAAAGATACCATTAGCCTTCTTTGTCCCAAGGGCACATTGCTGGCAGGTGTCCAGCTTGGTGTTCACAGGGGTCACTGGGCTGTTTTCTGCCAAGATGCTTTCCAGCCACTCGGCCCCAGCACATTCTCTGGGCCTGGCCATTCTGCCAGTTCTCAGTCCATCTCAGTGTCTCCTCTCCAGCCCCTACTTCCATCAGCTTCTCTATGAGTATCTCGTAGGGGACAGTGTCAAAAGCCTCACTAAGTCAGGGTAGATGATATTGACTGCTCTCTACTACCATGTCTGTCTTTCCACATTGGAGCACAAACTTGAATAGTTTTGCCCAACAGTTGTCTTGTTTGGGCAAAAATATTTTCTTGTAGGAGAGAATGGTGAATTTATAGTAAATTCTGGAATCACTATAGCATGGTTGCCAAAAGTAAGCATATGGCAATGTATATACTGTTGTAGTTGTTTTTGTTCTAAAGAGCTTGTTTGTAAGTGACTTCTGTTACGCCAGCTGTTAGCTGTATTGGGAGGAAGCATCCAAGTCCTGTCAGATGATAAGAACTGGCAGGCATTTAAAACCAAAGCTTTTTTACTTGCATGTTCATCTGTTCAATTAGATCATCAACCTGTTGCTTTTATGCAGTCCCATTTTAATTGTCCCTGTTTTCTGTCTGGATTCATAACAGATTTGGTAGCCAAGGAAGGATGCTTGGATTTCTAGTTCCAGTTATGACACAGAGACTCTGTGTTACATGTAAATCCCTCTACTTGTTTTAGGCCAGGACATCAAGCCAAAAGATATTAATAGAATTGAATTGTCTAGAATCAATAAATACAAGGTTTCTGACTTTGGTAATTGATAGCAAAGCATCAAAAGAAGATCTTGAAGGGGTGCCAGACAGCTGAGGAAAGATAGTGACCAAAGAGGTTTCCCTGCATGTTGTTTTGGGTGAACTCATATTTAGAAAGAGTGAAGAAAAGCTGAGGCCCGAATCAGAACGTACTGTTCCAAGCACAGTTATCTTGACAGCTATAAGCACTTAGGCTACGTGCCTTCCAATGCTTTTAAGCCAGTTGGGGATTAAAACTCCTAAAACTTGGCAGGTTTTGCTTGAGCAACAGAAGAGGATATAACATCCTGGGTTACTTGCCTTTTCTCTTTGCTTTCATGGCTGGGATTACTAGCACTCTTGGATCTGAGAGCATATTCATCCACCTTCCAAAGGTGGCCTCTGTCATCTTCCCCTCCCCTGTCTTTTGGGTAACCATATAGGGTCAGATGAAACCATGTGCATTACTTAAGTCTACTTTCTCTGCCTCTCTCAAGTCTCTTCTTCCTTAAATTTTTGCCAGGCATGGTAGTATCATGGGCACTTAAACAATTGCAGTCACATACGTGGAAAGGTCTTTGGGATAGAGATTTGGAACATGGATACATGCAGGCTAAATTTAGGATGTAAAGGTACAGTGTTATGTTTTGTGGTAATTCTCCAAATATGTGACACTGAGGTACCAAACGGTAAAAACAGGGTAGTTGACCCTGACTTTCACTGAGGGGAGCTCTTGTGTTTGTGGCTTAGTCAGTGAAACTCACCTGGTTTTTGGTGAGTTTTTTTCCATCTAGAAATTGTTCTTTTAAATACTTGAAAAATGGGATTTTTCATTAAGTACATTAATATTTTAGGTCAATTCAAATTGTTTGGGAAAAACCACCATGTTTTGGTTTGTTCCTGTGAGTATTGTGACCAAATCACTGGGGAGAAGTACAAATTATGTGTGAACTGGGAGAACTTGTACATTTCACACCAGGAGTCTGTCTTCTGTTACAGCCTTGGAAAGCTCCAAGGAAAAACAGCCTTTGGTTTGGTTAATGCAGAACACAGTTTACTTAAAAACAGTCTCTGGACACATAAGCTGTCACAGAATCACAGAATGTTAGGGGCTGGAAGGGACCTCTAGAGATTATCTAGTCCAACCCCCCTGTCAGAGCAGGATCTTCTCGAGGAAGGTTACACAGGAACGCGTCCAGGTGTCTTTGGAATGTCTCCAGAGAAGGAGTCTCCACAGCTTCTCTGGGCAGCATGTTCCAGTGCTCTATCACTCTCACAGTGCAGAAGGTTTTCCTCATGTTTATGTGGAACCTCCTGTGCTCCAGCTTGTACCCACTGCCCCTTGTCCTATCATTGGACATCACTGAGAAGAGCCTGGCTCTGTAGTCTATGGAATAGTCTGTGGAATACCATCAAACTCACATCATCTTGAAGCAATAGGCATATGAATTCCATCAAGTCACTAAAGGGCTTCTTCTACCATAGCATAACCAGGATTCTTTCACTGCTAATCAAAAGCTGAGTAACATAGTGGCAGGCAGGTAAAAACTATCCCAAATCCCATCTTACTCTGTCTGTCTTGAGGCTCATGCTTTATGTTGCACTTGAGGTCCGAAATGTCTGCTTGTGTGTAGGGGGAATGAGTCCATACTAGAGCCTGGAATCTCTTTGCAGGGTCAGTGCAGTCCATTCCAGGAGATTAAGTGGTTTCGTGCCTGGACATTGTCTCAGGCTTATTTTATGTTGTAGCTAAAACTCCAACGTACTACACATTTTTATGTTGAAAACATAAATTCAGTTATTGAAGCTGCCATGAAACCTTGAGATTAGCACCTATCCAGGGGATGAATGAGTTTCAGCACCAAAGGAGGAATGTGAGCCTTTGACACTGGAGGTGATTTATAGCTTTGGCAATGCAAGAACTGAATTTTACATTCTAAGTATGAAATTATTTCCTGTATCAAACAATCCTGACAAGAGCTATTTTTTATTGTGGGGTGAGATGTCTGTGACAATGGAAAAGGAGACCAGCACTTTCAGTGGCAGCTAACCACTGAATTGACTTGTACGTATCATAAATTTTTGTCCTACTCTACCTCATTCAAGCCTCCACTACTACCTGACTGTGATGAAGCACTTGAACCATTTTTAGAGAAAACAATGAACAGTGGAAGAAACCTCTAATCTAAAATTATTAACATTGGCTACAAACATAGTAGGTGAATGGGATGGTTTATGGCACTTTTAGAATTTTACCTCCATTAGTGCATAGTTCTTCCAACTTGGGAAGCAGTCTTCTGCAACCATAAAGTGTAAACAGACATTTTAATAAAAATCTAGATTGCGAGATTGCAATTCTGTATCAGATTAATCAACAGTAATTGTCATATCGAGCTTCAACAATGCTGTTATTGTCCATGTGGTTGATGTATTTTGAAAAGGAACAGTAGTTTTCTGGTCAGAAGTCATAATCCCATAGTGAGGGTTTATCTAGTAGCTATCTTCCTAGTATAAACTGTGAAGCAAATGAAGGGTTTGCTAATCCTGTCACAAGTAGTGCGTGAACATCAAGTGCAGCCTGGCTGTTGCCTCTCTTGCTTGGGTAGTTTAAAAATAGACTGCATTTTCCAAGTGTTTGCAGGTAGCCCCTTTGTACAGCAGGAGAGTTTGGTAGAGAAGAAACCTTTTATTGGCAGAAGCTGAAAGGATGTGGGAGGGAGAGGTGTGGGATATCTTCTGCTAACAACTACAGGAATTAGTGACATAACTTCTCAAACTCTTAGGCATGTCTTAACATGAGGGGAAGGGTATCTTTCTCCTCCTAGTTATTCCTCCTAAAAAGAAAACGCTTAAGATAAATTAAAATTGTGTTGTTTTCATCTCTGTCCTGCTCACTACCCATCTTGGTCTGGAAGCCTGAACTTCTTCTTTCTTTCCACTTTCAAGAGCAAAACCAAATGTTTTGGGTTTTTCTGTTTTAACTTGTTCATAGTAGTTTAAATTAAAGCCTGGAATATCTGCAAGAGGGAATGTTTTGAGAAGTCTGGCCCCTTGCACTCCATGTTTTTCACAGTACACAGTGTATACTCAGTCTTAAACCTATGTGTGAGGTGGTGGTAGTGGGGGAATGCACATCTGCATGCAGGTGAGCACATCTCCCTACCCCTAGTGAGATTAAAGTTATTTGGGGTCCATGTGGGTGAATTAGCAGGCCTAACTGTAGGTGGGAAGGCTGAGAAGAACAGTTTTAATTTTGCTGAATCTTGGATGACTCTCACTGGCTTGAAGCCGTTGACTCTTTACTAACAGGTAAACTACTGCTCTTAGGTAAGAGCAGGGAACTATTACTCTTACATCCTTTGCTCTTAAGTAATTATTTTAGAGCAAGATGGGTAATAGCTGAAGGAATATATGGGAATTCAGTTGCAATTCCAGCTTACATCTCATTTAAGCTCCTCACTGGAGATACCAACCACACATTTGAGGTACAATACTTTATGTGTAAGTTCTCACTGTGGAGCTCATTTGCTTAGCAAAGGTAATGTGAGCTAATCTTTCTAACTTTGCACTGGAAGAGAGTGAGAGCATTCACACAGCCAGTTCTGGGAGCTCAGCAGGGGGTGGTAACTTGAAGAAGGGCTAGTAACTTCAAACTATAAAGTGGTACATGACAGTGTTTGCATCTAACTAGAATTTATCAAGCAAAATGGTAACAAAATGTGGTTTGCTTTGTGTTTTTAATTTACTTGCTTTTTTTTTGTTGGGCTCATATGCACAGTGGACTGCAGCTGTTTGTGAACTAACTATAAAATTTCTAGCTCTTAATCACTTTGCTTTCCTCCTGCCCTCTCCTGTGAAGTTTTCTTTTGTGGACCATCCTTCCACTACATATGCCAGAGAAATCTACCTACTAGTTGCATTTTTTCTCTTGGATAGAAATCTCTACATAGACAACACCATTCTGTAGCGTCAGAGTGTGTATATACAGCTTCCTAGAGGACAGCACTGACAGAACTGTTGCTGGTATTAAAAAGAAAATCCAACTAAAAAAAAAATAAAGAATTTAACTAGCTTATCTTCTAAAGTTGCATGGCTTTTCTTGGCTGTGTAGGCGACACGTTCTGAGTGGGTGTAGCACTCCCATATAGTAAAACTAGGAGCATGTGCTGCATAATGCTTTTGTTTAGGTATGATCTAGAGTAGGGTAGACTTCTGGACCATTACCTTCTCTTCACCTCACCTGGCTTCCTTAGTACAACAGGTCATTGTGGGAGGGAGGAAGGCAGAAAGGCATGGACCAAAAAATGAACAAACACTTCTGCTTCCCTTCCTTTCCTGCCTTCCCCTCTTTTCTTCCTTGTAGCAGCAATACTACTGCAGTCTCTTTGCAGATAACCTTTGGTCAGCAACACTGACCAAGTGAGCTCCTGGTCTGGAGAAGGGAGAAGTGGGAGAAGCAAAGGTTTTGGCTTCCTTCTTCTGCCTCTCCTTCCCCCCCAGCTCTGCAGAACCTGGGAGAGAGGCAGGGCTGAGGGACTCGGTGCTAGGGAGAGGGGGATGGGGCATCACTGCTGTCTCTCCACGCCTTACTTACCATGTTGGCGTGCCTTGCTGGTTGGAAACTGCTTATCTTTGGAGTTAATCGAATGCAGATCAGCGTTGCATTCCTTGGGCTGAACTGATTCTTCTTGCTCTTGTCTTTTGCAGATAGGGATCATGGATTTCATGTTCGTGTTTTCAGGGAAAAGCAAAGTGACATCTTGGCTGAATCCCAAGGAATGGAGTGGGTGGCAGAGTTTATATATGTGCTGTGGGTTCATGTGGTTCTAGCTGCTGTGTAAAGTTCACTGTGGCAGCTGAAAGATGCAGAGAGAAGCACTTTCAGAATTAGAGCCAGTGAGGTAATGAGAAAGTGACATAGGAAAGGAAGTGGGGAGGGGAAGGAGGGGGAAGCTCAAAATGCGCCTTGACATCATCTGATAGGTTTTCCAGCCTGTGCAGCAGCTATTTTTATGCTTTCAACTCGCAGTATTTACAGCTCAGTGACAGCCAACTTGCCAAAAGTGGGAGTGTAGGTATATCCCAGAGTGGGCTGGGGGACTGAAGAGCCACTCAAAAGCTACGGCAAAGGTCCAGGTTCCCAGGCGTGCCTGCTGCTGTTGCCTTCTTTTACATCTGCACCGTGGTTTACCTTTGGCTACCTGTCATGTCTAGGAGCTTTCTAAATGCTGACTGCAGCACTAGCTGTCTCCAGCTAGTTGAAAAGATCAGAGTATGTAAACTTCAGGCTTCTCCTGAGGGATGGAGAAGCAAGAGTGTACAGTGCTCCCAGCCTGGTGTTTCTGCTTCTTCCTGAAGGTCATTGCTGGTGGGAGGCAGGATCCTGGGAATATCCGAAGCAAACTCATATTACATAAATGTGATCCTTAGCTGAGAAAAAGTAAGCGACACAATTGTCAGTGTGAAGTCTGTATTTATTTTGAAGTATAAAATTAATAAAGTAATAAGATATCAAAGCTTTACCTTGATGTAGGTGCAGCATTCTACTGTTTTTCCAGCCTTTGTCTGCTTCCTAGAAATATCAGAGACATCTTCAAATACAGTGGGCTCATCCTTCTTGCTAAGGGTGCATCTGGCTTAGACCTTGACTGAGGTCATTCTCGTGTTGCCTTGGTGTGCATATATTGCAGCTGTTTGCCAGTTTTTAGCAGGACAATGTTTGGATTTCATCTCTAAATTGTGTTCATGCAGATCCCTGAAGATACTGTGTTGTCTGATACTGTGTAATGTGAGAGCATTATTAGCGGTGTAAGGAAGACAGAGGACCTGCTGCAGTGAGGAATGGAGGTGAAAGGAGCAAAAAAAAAGCACATTTTAATTTGGTGTGAATGGGTTGTCAGAAAATTTTTTATCTGCTCATTCATTTGAATTTAAAGAATACATTTGGTTTTGGTGAATTAATGATGCAAGTTTTATGTTGAAGTTTAGCTGATCCAAAGTTTAGCCTGTGTCAAGACTGGTGTTGTCTCTCTCTTCCCAGCAGTGTTCACCAGTCACAAGTGTTGGTGCTCATCCCACCTGTTGGTATGTTGTTTATGCTGTTCAGTAGGTTGAATGAGGTCATTAAGATACCAGATGAATGTCAGAACTAGTTTTAAGGACTGTATGTGTGTGGCTGGAAACAGGACAGGAGAAGGTGAACTTGGAGGGAGGGTTCTTTTAAGCTGTAGTACTGTAGCATCTTAGTCTGATGCTAACTTTGCAGAGGCAAAATCTGATGTGTTCCTGGAATTTAAGGTCAAATGTCTACAGCAGGGTTAGGACTTTACTTGAGGGGGGTTCACTCTTCCTTATTTCTCTTCTAGCACAGAATGGAAATTTGAAAAATATGCTGCTTGTCTTAGCTTGTGGGGATAGAAAAACAGAAGAAGACAAAGTTGATGAATCTGTTCAAAATAATAATTAATTATAACTGGCATTCAAACACAAATACTGCATTCTTTGTCCACCAGGCCTCAGAACTAGCAGCAATGTCTCTGCAAGCCATATGTGCACCTGATGTTACTTTTTACTTCTGTGTGAAGGTATAAATAGTAATTAACCATCTTGCGGAAGAATTCCCAGTCTGTATCTGTACATTCCCAGTCTGTATCTCAATTTCATGCTTAAAAGTCAAAGAATGTAAGGCTCAATAATTGTCTTGTGGATGGATTATGAAATTTGGGCCTGCTGTTTTCCAAACCATAAATCTGTGGCAAATACCTAGGTTCTGTTCATAAAGATGATCTTGCTGTCAACAGCACTACTGCCAATCCCAGGGTAAAGGTTGTGCAAGACACTGAATGTTGGAGATGGATTGGTGTTTGCTGATCCTACTCTTCTGGAGTGGTTGCACAACTGAAACACTTACTGGAAATCCTACCTCTGCCATGAAATGGACCTTCCTTTCTGTCTTGCTGATTTCCAAAGTAACTGTCAAAGTTACTCATCAGGACTTGTCAATGCACTATAAGAAGTGTTTCTGTCTGTGTGATCATGGATCAGACTTTCAGATCTCTTCCCGGTACATTGGGATCAAATAAAACAAATTAAGCTTTTGTTTAACTTCTTGATGCCCATCAATGTGTGGCAGTAGTGTCAGTGTTTCATACAAGACAGGTTGCTTTTGGTCTTTACTCATCTGTCAGAATCAATATCTTGCAAGGAGGTACTCCACAAGCACTTATTTGTGTTGAATATTTCCTTCAACATGGACCCCTTGCAGTTTGTCCTTTTACAGCATGTAGGGCATTATCCAGGTCCTTCTCAGTGTTCTGGCCCATCTTTTTCTGTTCTGGATAGTTGCTTCTTCTTTCAAAACATTAAATAATTCTGTACAACAAATATGATGGTGTAGGAAAAAAAAATTATGATATCTTGGTCAGGAAAGAAAAGATTTATCTACCTGCCATTGAGCCAGTCAGGTGTTTTTCTTTCCAAGCTGTTTTCTGCTTAGGAGGAAAGGTATGTCTACATACTTATCTGCAGCACTGCAATAATACATTGATACAATAATACAATCTTCATGAAGTTGGAGTTGTCAATTATAGCAACAGAGGATTGGTTATATCATCAGATCGCCAAAACTGGCAATATAATGTATTATTAGTTGTTTGGTGCCTCTCTTTCAGTACTTTGGCAACATCTTTGTGCTGTTTTGGCAATATTTGGGTCTTGGTGAGTCAGCTGGATAGAGCAACTGGTCCCCATTTCCCAGGCTTTGTACACTGTAGTGAGCTGCTAGCTTGGAGACCCTGGTTGGCAAAGTAATAGCAGTATTTGCTGTCTGAGCTGAATCTTGCCATTTCCACCATCCAGATGGTGTACTGCTTGCTAGAAGAAGTAGGACTCAGTCTGGCACAGAGAGTTGTTCTTTAGTTATTACAGTAATTGTGGGGCTTGTCTACACAGCGTGTGAGGCCTGATTCAAGATGCAGTTCTGTGTTGCTGCTGAAAGGGGAGATCTGTACAGTGTGTTTCCTTCTCCCCCATCTCCATCCTGGCTCCAGCCCTCTTGTGGTTTGCCAGGCAGCTTTCTGAGGCAGCTTTCCACAGCGTCATGACTGCTAATGCTCGTGCAAAAGTGGTCTCATCTATGTATGCAGTAATTTGACCTTATTGGCCAAAGGTCATCGTGAAACTGAACCTTTACTTGACTTTTACAAATCCTAAATTTAAGATGAGAGTTTGTGTTGAGTATACACTTGCAATTTAGGAATAATGAGATTATGGAGCTTTATATTGTCCCCAAAAGGATTTTTTAACCAACAGGAACTTTAGAGTTTGGATTCTTTTCTGAGAGAAGGTTGAACATTTTGAAGTAAGAAGAGTATGTTGAAGGTACTCAGAAATGTCACTGATGCCATCTGGTATTGTTATTTAGTAAACGTGTAAAATTTGGTATATTAGTTTTTAGTAGGTAACTTTAAAATAAGTCAGATTGTTTTGTTTCTCTAGTGCAGCTTATGGCAGAGTTAAAGTTGTG
Source organism: Chaetura pelagica (assembly GCF_000747805.2). NCBI lineage: Eukaryota > Metazoa > Chordata > Aves > Apodiformes > Apodidae > Chaetura > Chaetura pelagica. Next base: position 251,056 of record NW_009952976.1, on the reverse strand, counting down.
GGTTTTAAATTTGGTTGAACACCACTTTTCTTAAACAGTAGCTTTGTTATTCGTGGTTGTTATTCTAGCCTTGCTTTATAAAATTAATTGAATGCTTCTCAAACTATTTAGAGATGAGAAATTTTTGTCATGATTGGTGGTGGTGGGGGGGCAGGGGGCACTGGAGACTGTTCCAGTAGTGTATAGAGTATTCACCTTCTTATTTTTGTAATGTCCATGTGGCTATCTTTTCTTCAGGCTTGCAGGATGACATAGATTTTTTTATTTTTTAATTTTTTTTTTCCCTGGAAAGATATCATAATACTTATCTTCAGGTATGTATATTCATTTGACAGCTCTCTTGGTTTGTTTTCTTTTTTTCCCCCTTCAGAATTCATTGCACCTTTTAAGATGCGTGCTCGGCGAGATGAAAACACAACAAAGCCACCAGCTGTACTGGTGAGAGTACCTCCTGGCTGTTGCTTGAATGGAGTGTGCTCTTTCCTGGCCACTGGCAATTCCAGTGCCATGCTAGGTGTTATGTATAACTAAAGTTTGTCAACCATATGACATCTGTTCATGATGGACATTAAATAAGCTCCAGGTGAAACAACTGCTTCCATACAAACACAGGTTCTGAAGTTTTACTGAAATTTTTGTTTTAGTTTTTAGATTGGAGGCTGCTGAGTATCTTCAGGTAGGTGTTTCTACTAGGTTGGGAGAAAGGATTTATTGATGGGAGAAGAGATGAGAATGTGTGCTTGTACAGAAGTTGCCTGCTGTTACTTATATGTGGTGTCAGCAAATGCATATAAGAAGTCTTGTTTTCCGTATCACCATTTTGGCTTTCTTCACAACTAAAATTCCACTTCTAATAGTTTAAACAGGAGGGGACAAAGGGCAGTGTGGCTTCTGCAGATAGTGTGGTGGTGTTCTCTGAGCTGTGTGCACGGCGTGCTTACAGTCGGGAGTGCAGGGGGAGAGGGTAGTTCTCAATCACATGATATTGCCTGTCTGGCAGGTGTCTGTAGTGTGAGTAGAGAAACCAACTGTTCACTATTTTGGGTGAATGAGGTTGGCTGTTACAGCAAGTGGCCCCACAAAGAAGTCCACACATCTGTTGATAAGCAGCGCTCTGCATACTGGGATCCTAAATGCTTATAGCTGCTTGCTGAAACAGTGAAGTTTCTGTCTGAGCTTTCAGACAGTAGGAAGAAAAGTGTCGCTAAGAGCCTTGCTGATTTTAATCTTTAGATGTTGGCTGTTAGGATTTGTCTGTGCCACAACTACCTCTCTGTTCCTATGCAAGCACAGCCTTGGAATTTAGCAGTAAAATAATTTATTTTTTTTTTTCCACTCTCCCACTGGGTGCAGCCACCGAAACCTGCTAGAGAGGCATTGTGATTGGGTCTCTTGAGAGGATTAAGCACCCCTTCCACTAGCCTGGGACGCCTCCTGTGTTACAGAATCTGCCTTCAGGTCCAGGAATTTCCTCTAATATGTTGGATAAAGCCAAGACACTTCAGCCTGCCTATGTTGGGATTGTGCCGCTTGCAGAGGCTGTGTCAAAGCAAGGGAAGAGCTGTTCAAGCACATATCAGGATTCATACCACAGCTTACGAGAAGGTTAGCAGGCTCTGCTTTCTCCGTTGTAGGCACTGTGTAGTTGGTCTGTGGGTTGTGTATTTTTTCTTTCTTTTTTATTTTTTTTTCCCTCTTGCCTGTTGAATCTGCCTGATTTTTCTTTTCTGGGCAGTAGTCCAGATTTTGGGTTTCCCACTGACTCCTGTGACCTGTTGTCCCTGAGGGTGCTCATAAGCCTGTCAGAGGATGAGGTTGGAGCTCTGTATGTAGTGACTTGTAGTGCCTGGACTTTGGGATGATTTCACTTGCGTTTGGAAGTTTTAATTTCAGAGTTTAAATTGCTACCTCTTCCCTATGTCTACAGGGCTCTTGTGAGCAATGTTTTAAGGCTGTTTTATTAAAGATTTTCTGGAGTGGCAGCTCTGAAGGGAATAGAGTATCATGTTTTAAGTTTCAGAATGTCGATCTTCGGAGAGTGTGGGAAGAGTGAGGTCTTTATATCTAAATGTGATTCTGTTTTAGATAATGATATTCTTCTGCAAATATGTATGATTTTTATGGGGGTTTGACAATTCTGAAAGGCTATTTAGACAGAGGTCATATTTCAGGGAGTGGTATCTACGAGGGAAGAAGATCTGGAAGGACAGACAAAAGATTAAGATGAAAGCAGACAGTGATGCATGCATAGTGAATAGCAACAAACAGGAATGGGGAAAAGATTACTGGGAAGAATGACAGAACATAACAAAATGTTAATAGCAAACATAATAAGATTTATGTTTTATCAGAAATACTGGATCTGTCTAGCTACAGGAACTTGCAAGAGAGTGTGAAGATCTTTAGCACAGTGGCCTCAGAAATAAAGTGATTATTAATTTTGTGAGCAAGTAATGTGATCTAAGAGGAATGGAAAATTACTTGCAGTGACCTTTTGGACAGAAAAGTAAAGTAAAGGGTGATGGGAGTTGAGGACGAAGAACCAGATAGGAGAAGGCCATGTCTGTTGCAGAAAGATGGCCAGTGTGTGGAAGACAATTTTAACAGTTCCATTTAGAAGATTCTTCTTTCATGTGCAGTTCTAGGCCTGCTAAATATGCCAAACAAAATGGTTAAGTTTTTACCCTCTACTGTCACTTCCCTTACCAAGCCTCTGTAACAGATATTGAGATTTAGGTTGTTATGAGATTTTTAAAAATATTACTATTTTTGTTGCTTGTTTTCACTGGAAGACTCTTTGATGAACAAATATGGAAAAGGAAAACTGAAGTCACAGTCCTCAAATTCAAGTTTGGGAGTCATAAATCCGTTAGTATAGGCAGTGTTCCCAGATTACTTTGTCAGCTCTGGAGGCAAAGAACTGCAGCACATCAATCTTCAGAGGAAAAAAAAACCAAACCAAATTTAAAAAAAAGCCAGAACTTGCAGCTGTCTTTTATTTGCAAGGCATTGATTTTCACAGAAGGTGAACGTTATGCTTTTGGATGTGCCAGGATACATCTTTCATCCTGTCACTAAATATCACAAGCTCTGCAGTGGGATAACATGTAGAATGAGGAAAATGCAGTTCTCTAGTACTGTAATCAATAAAAAAATGTATTCTAAGGTCTCAAGTTGAAGTGAATTAAGGTCATTGAATTCTTGTACCGTTCTGATTATTGAAAAAGCTGTGTTGACTCTGCAAAGTCTAGCAATATCATCAGCCTACCCCATGTCTACTTCATGATACTCTAATATCATATGTGATGAGGAAAGCTACTTTCTACCAGCTACCAAACAGGAAAGGCAGGGAAGATAAATAGGTGCTGGCAGCTTCTTTCATGTCAGAAAAGAATAACCCTTTAGCTTTGCTGCTGCTGCATTCAAGTCTCCTGCAGCCTTGGGATGCCCATTTTATTTATACTGTAGCGTGCACTGTATTTTGCAGAAACAAATCTTACAGGCAGTGGAGAAACAGGTCTACTCACATTTAAATCCTTTTGAAAGCTCTGGAATTACAGAATTAGCTTTGAGCTGAAACAATAACTACTGTTGTACCTTAGTTTTGGTCTCCCTAAAAATGGACAACTTAGTTTTTTTATTGCCCAGGACAGAAAATTCATGTACTTCTCTTCCTCAGTCTACCACCCACAGGTGGATGGGGTGCCAGTCTACTTTCTCCTCTTTATAAAGCCTGGCAAGTAAGGGATGTCTGTATTATGCTGACAGTGCTCAGACCTATTAATTAATCTCATGAGAAGTGGCTATCTGGAATAGACTTAATGTTTTTTCCTTGCCTCTGGAAAACAGATGGTCTCCTAAATCTGATTTATTTTTTTGAATTGGGACTTGACATTGAAGTTTGTGAACTACTGATCCTTTCCACACAGAAATGCATGTGTCATGGGGAAGTGAAAGAATACAGCCTGTATTTTTTGAAGTGTGTGTTGTGGCAGTTATTTGTAAAATTCCTAGAATTCAGGAATCCATAAACATGTTTTCTATTCAAGAATGCCTTGGAGTTATTTATTTTTCAAATACCACAGCCCAGTTTGCAGTTCCTAGACCAGTTAACACAACAGTATTGTCACCCCTCATGAAAGATATGAAGAGGGAACTGCAAGATTCAGAAACTTTGAAAAACTGATTAGCGTTCATGTGAGTATAGCTTAGAATTAAACCCTGCCTTCAAAAATGTGGATTGTGACTCGGAGGCTTTCAGTGAAACTCACCTGTCTTTTTCCAAGATTTGTGTCTCAGGGCCCAGACACACGAACAAGTTCCTACATGCCATCCGATCTGCAGTAACTGTGTGGACATTCTTGGTCCACAGCAAATGTGAGGTAATTTGAGTTAGCTTAGCCTTTGATTAAACTATTAATATCTGTTCAGTACTTTGAAGAGATCAAGAGTCATGCAAGTGCTTGTTAACATACGGCTTTCTTCACGAGTGATCTAGATCTTATTGTCATATAGCCTCCAGACACCTGAAGGTAAAGCTGGATGGTGGCTGTACCTCACCCAGTAGAGGGCAGAAGAACCTCCACGTGTAGACTTGGAAGCTCTCCACACCAAGGAGATCCCCAGCAAAGAGGGCAGCCCCTGCAGCTGAGGCATCTCACAGGAATGCAGGGTGACATTTTTCTGTAAAGGCTGATCTCCATCTTCCTAGTTCAGAGTGGACCTGAAGATGATGTGGGAGACGTCAAAGTGATGCCTCATGCAAATTGCATGGATAAGAGACATCAGAAACCTGTCACAAAAAGCAACAGGTGCATCTCTGAATTATGGCTAGATTCAGAATTATTTATGCAAATATTGTTCTGACACAGAAGAATATAGAAAATGTGTTGAAGGTTTGGGGAGCCAACCCAGTGTCACCTCTTACAGTGTATCAAGAGGTACACCAAAGGTGTGTAGTTACACTCCCTGTAAGCTCATGTTGCAACCACTCTTAAGACCAGCAGTGAAGGTATGACAATGATGTATTAATGTGAGGTAGCTCCAAGTTGACAGTAAGATGCCTAATTCCCAGTGTGCCCTCTTTGACTGTGAAGACTTAAAAGTGTCTCAGGGTATTTGTTAACTTCCTAACATGAGTGTGAAGCTTAGGGAAAGGGTTAACACTGAACCACCAGGGTTTTTATAAGCCAGTCCTTATCAGTGGGAGAGTCATAGCATTATCCCTGGACTTGAATTCACATATTTTTTCAGTCTTGCTGCCCTAATGTGGTTTTTTTTGGTTTTTTTTGGATATGACATGTTTTCCCCTCTTGGAGTTTACTGAACTATTCCTGTCAGTGTAATGATCCCCAGCTGTTGCTTCAGCCCTAGCTATTTTCATGCTGGGAATGGGAGGAGGAGAGGATCAGAAGCTAGCTTGTTTACCACACTGTGATCTGCTTAATTTGTCAAAAACCAGCTACTATAATTCTATAGCACAAAGTAATATTAAAAGGAAAGAGTTGTAGACTCAAACCTGGAAGAGCAAGGAGTTGTAAGGACTCAGCACTTGCAGAAAACAAGAAGAATAGAAACTGGGTGTGGTGCAATGAGTGCAGCTGTCAGTAGCATTTATGCAGACAATGCTTTGAACTAGTAAGGATACCAAGTGAAAACTGCAGTAAGTACTTTCCTGCCCAATCAACTGAATTCTCTTCACAGTTAAACTGAGTTTTGGGTTCAACTGCAGTGGTTCTGGGGTATTGATAATCCCAGCAACTGGGAAACGTGTTAATAAAGCTTGAAAAAACTTGAATGACTTTCAAATTATTCATTATCTGATAATTATCTATTGTTTATTTATTTAAGAAAATATCTGTACAAATAAACAGCAAATGACTGATGCTTAGACTTCCCAGGAGCTGTGGAAAAGCGGATGCTTTTTTGAAAACAGAACTTAAGTTCAGATTGCCTGTTTTGCATCCAGAACCAACTCCTTGTTCAGAGTCCTTGCCAGGAAGACATCCCTGTGAGAGTCTTCTGCCCAAAGAATATAAGGGTCAGTGACAATTGTGGCTCTGGTTGTGTTTTTGGATTCACATCAGGCTGCCTGTGTATATCTTATCCTGGTACTTTTATCATCTGCAAGATCTGTCACTAGTAACCTCAGATTTTTCAGCATTCTGTCACACCTGCAAGTCATTGATCAACAACTTAATGAATATCTGTACCAAAAATAAGTGCCTGCTTAGATCTTTCCTTTCATGCCTCAACTCCCATCTATCCAGTCTTTTCTGAGCATTGAATTACTGATCTTGTCACCTGCTGCATCAATAAATTTTGATCCAAAATGTTAAAGCAGCATGTTTCCTGGCAAGAACCTCTGCACCCTATGGCAGAAACTGGGATATGGCTCCTGATCTAGTTTAGGTTATCAAACATAAACATGCAGTGAGCCTATGGGGCAAATTGTGTCCCTTTTTCTTGCAGAAGGTCTGTAATCTGCATAATCTGCTGAGTGGCATTAACATGGAGCAGAACTCATGGTTTTCTTTTACCTGGGCTAGTGGAATGTTTTTACCTAGTGCTATGTAAAATGTCCTAACCTGACACCTTTCCAAACTAAGAGCAGATCTACAGTAGCTGAAGTACGTTGCAATATGGTGATCACTAATTAACTACAAAATGGTTTTTGCTCATCAGTGTATTCAGGATTTTTCCTGGCATTCAATGAGATGGGTAAAGCAACTGTGCAGGTGACCTAGTGTCAAAGTTTATTGTGTAAGCATTATTTCAAGGAAAGATATCAACTTTCTACTCTGCAGTTCTGCCTTCTAAAGTTAGACTAAGCCTGATGAAGCTAACAAGAAACATGTGAGGTCAGTAATAAGGAAGAGAATATATTGCTTTGGGACATGGATTCATGCAAAAACTGGCAGTGAAAATTGGTGAAATCCAGGTTTTCTAGACAATCTGATTTTAATACAGCCTTTCAGAAGTAAGCAGCTGTAAAGAAAATATTTTGTAAAAAAAATTAAAAGTTTTAAATAGAAGTATTCATAAGAGATTTTTCTTCATGGTAAGGATGGGGATCATCTGTTGCGGCCATGCTTATAAAGACCTCATTTTGTGCCCTGCATCCCGAAAGGCAGCTCATGGAGCTGAAGCACAGACAGGAGTCTGAGGGTCTTCTGCCATTCTGAGGGTGTTTCCTTTAATGTCTCTGCTGCACCCTACAAGCTGACACATTTAACATCTTTTTGGTCACCTTCCTTACTGAAACACTTGTTGGGGCACAAACATTGTGCTGCCCAGCTGGATTGTTGTGGGGGAGCAGAGGGATTACCTCTGGGTAAGGCAGAAGGAAGACATCCACCATTGACTTCCTTTGTGTGGAGTTTCCCCAACTTCATGCTGCTAATTGTTTCTGTACTGTTAAATGCATGGAGACTACAGCTGTGGTGTTTGCAGGAGTTGAATGTGGCAGTAGCTCTGCAAATTTCACAGCAGTACCAGCTCCCTTTGTGCAATTTGTTCAGTATTGTGAGCAGCATGTAACCTGTCCCAGTGAGCAGCTGTGTGTTTTCTTTCTTGTTTTAGTGAACACTCTTTGTGATGCTCTTTGGATGCTGTTTTTCTCCACTTTTACTTTCCTAAGGTCATTCCTCTTTTAGTATTAAACTTAGATGAGAAAGCCCTTCTGAGCCTGCTTGCAGCTCGCACCCTTTTCTGTGCTCTGATGTCAAATTCTCTCTCTTTGGAAGTGGAAGGCAGCATTTTAGAAGTAGATGCTAAACTACTAGTGTCTTTGTGCCTCACTGAGAGACTGTTCTGCTGCTGCTAATAATAGTTGTCACATTGACTGCAGGCAGTCTAGAATGAGGATTGTGTCTTTAGAACTGACATGTGACCATGAACCTAACTACAGCAGTTGCAAACACTGTCACCACACAGCAATCTCCCGTGCCTCTTTGCTGGAGGGAAAGGAAAGGTTTCTGCCCTTCGATTGCTTTTGTTCAGTTTATTAGCAAAAGCCCACCTCAATTAGCAGTTGGAGAGAATCTTCCACTGTGTGTAATGAGTGTGGAAGTACCTGCTGCTGCTGGCAGTCTCCTCTTGTGCCCTTGAGTAGAGGACTGAGCCAGCAGTAAACATTTTAAACATCTGCAGAATTTGCCATCCGGTCTGAAGTCAGTGGTCATGCAGGCCATTCTGGACTGCCGAGTTTTTTTAGTTTGCTGATTGACCTGTTACACAGAATTATATTATTTAGATATTTATAGCTATGGTAGCACTTAAGAACCATGATAAGCCTCCTAGCTGGATTTGTTTTCAATGCTGTGGATCTTCCCTCGTGGGAAAACACAAGAAAGTCAATTCTGGAGATTCATAGTCTAGGGTTTTGAAAGAAAGTAAATATCCAAAGAGAAAGAAAATAAAAAGTAGTAGATAGATGCTGCATGGTTGCATTTTAAAGATTTTGAGGGAAATGTATGTGCATTTTATGTGTAATGCAAATTCCGGGGATCAGCTTCCATACTGGGCTGCTGTGAAGGAACTGATTCCTCATGTAGAGGGATATGATTGCTGTAGCTGAATTTTGTAGCTGTTTTACCAGTAGAAACAGAGTAGTATTAGAATTTGTACTTAAACTGTAAAGAGGGTGTCAGTCTGTTGCAGTATAAGAGGCCAGGATTTTTATCTGAACCTCAAATGCCATGACTGTGCCATGTGTTCTTTGCTATCTTTGAGAAAACAGTAAGGATGTTTCTCCCTACCATGAATTAAAATAAATAGGGTAATTCCTTGTCGCATCCACCTGAAGTACTTACTAAGAGAGGATGCTGGGGCTTGGACAAAAGCTGGTAGCAGAAATACTAGCCAGGTAGGGAATGCTCTGAGTCTTCATTTTGCGTGTAACATGCATATTGGCCCAAACCACTTTTGTTCCATGTCACTTGAAGTAACTGCCAGCAAAATAGACCAGCTGATGCTGGGAGATGCTCAAACTACCTGATTTAAAATTAAAAGGGCCAGCTTTCTGAGTTCTCTATTTAAATGGTTTTGTATTTAAATTTGCATACTTTTAAGTCCTTTTTTCTACCACTTCTGGAAAAAGGCATTTGCCCTCATTTGCATTTGGTTTCAGTAAACCAAACGTCTTTAGGTTGTTAACAATCTGAAATGCTCTTGGAAATACAGAATTATCTTACTTTTAAGTGGAAAACCCAAAAACACAGCTTGTATTTCAAGGTGTCCCATCTGCTGCCACATTTCTGTGGTACCTTCTCGACCATTAGATTCTTTCTGTGAAGGGAACTTTTAACTTCTATCTGTAGAGGGTGCCCTGTGGCAAAAGGTAGACTGAATCATTGGGCCAACACCAGTCTGAGAGATGTTTGAAGAGGTTTTTGGCCTTAATCTGAGGGGCTGTTACTACACTGGAGTGCTGTGCTGTAGCAGAAAGTTCAGTATGGGAGGTGAACTATTAGGGAAAAATATTAGACCATGTCTTTTATTGCTGGAAAAGGCATGGAAGGATTTCCTTATCTTTTTTAGTATTATAAACAAGTCTAATCAATCATGTGTTTCATAGATGTGTCTTGGTACTGTCTCAAGGCTTGATTCTTTTCTGTTTATTGGAAAGACACAAAAACATCTTATCCCTTGAACCCAGAGTTTTAAATAAAATGAAAAATTGTTCAGATTCTGATGTATTACCAAACAATGTTTTTTCTTTTTTTCTTCTCTCCAATTTTTCAGAAAGAAAGGTGAACAACTCATACCTGATTTTTAAGGAAAATAAAAAGGCTTGCAGCCTTTGATAATGAAAAGGATTCAGACTTGTTTTTCTCACATGTAGCTTGCCTTTTCTGCCATCATCTTAGTAGACAGCTGTAGATCTGTCAGGATATATCTACCCATTCCTTCCTTTTTCCTTCATTTGTCCCCATCTGCCACATTGTATTAAATTATCTTGGAGAATTTCTTTCTAGGGTCTTCTTTGCAAGGTGGTTAAGGGCAATGTTAGTTCCTCCTTGCTCATTATTTCATGGAAACAGATAAATCAGTTTAGACTGTGACTCATGTTTACACAGGGAATTGGGAAATTCTCAGTTTTTCCTCCTCAAGGATTTTCTTCCAGCTACAGATAGTAACAATGGCTATATAGATGGCATCAACAAGCACTGATTACAGATAATATTTACTGTCTTATGATACTGGTGTATCAATTTTAGGTAGACCTTTCCACCTAGGTGTTTCATTACAGGTCATCTTGTGGAATCATGCATGGTAGCCAGATTCCATAGATGTGGATGTGTTCCCAGTTATTCACACTTAGTTTTCACCTAACCAGTATTACTGGGACAAAATTATTTTATAGGAATCAGTACCGAGCACAGAAAGCAAACCAGCTTTTCCTATTGACAAGTTTGTTGCTTATTTTTACATGTTGCATGTTACTAAATATACCAGGTTACATGTATTTCAAGTTAAAGTCCCATTTAAACTGTTCCAGTGAGTGCTAAAATGGACTATTAGGTGTACCAAGGTTTTATTATAACAGTGAGCCTCTATGTGTTCAGTAGAAAGACTTACGTACTAATAGTAATACATTTATCTGATTTTAAAATTTTAACATTGAAGACAACAAATCAGTTATTCCATTAAAAAGTAGCAATGATTAAAATGGCATTAACTCAGCTATAATTTTCCAGGTAGGAGTTAACATGCAGGAAGAATGTAATGGCAAATGCTGTAAAATGCACAGCAACTGCTAGTCTTTGTTTTAAATTAACATGAAGAAACCCTGCAAAATACAGCATCACTTCCATAGCAATAATCAAGTTTGCATTTATTTAGTCATACACACGAGTAGCACTCGCGAAATAAACACGTTCAATTATGTGCAATATTGAGGACTGAGACTGTAAACTTCTAAGGTTAGGAGCTGGTTCTTCCTTTTCTATCTGCACATTTTACCATCTCAGAATGCCAGTGCTAGCTTAAGCCTCTGAGAACCACTGGCAGGAGTAACTGTTCTGTGCTGTCTGGAGGTTAGATCATATTATGTCATGATACTTGGACTACGCTACTGTTTTTATTTGTTTTGCAATGCTGTGTCCTAACGAAACTAAAAATGCTGTAAACGGTGCTTGATCTTCTAAATACAGTTTTGAATTGATACTACTTTGATGTTTACACTGTATCAAATTTGATATAAAGCCTCAAAAATAACCTGCTGAGGTCACTTGTTGTTCTGTGCTGCTGGTGTGAGTCAGCTACCTAGTGGTAATATGTGAAGATGGAGATAGATCCTTTGCCTTTGACTGTGTATTTGCTTCTAATTCCGTATTCTTTGAGAACCAGTTTCTTCTGTAGTTTGGGATCTTTGATTCTGCTAAATTAACCGTATCAAAGAGTCTGTATTTGTCAGTCTTCACTAGCAGAGTTATTTAATGCCTCATAACATTGACTCATTAAGCGACAATACATGCAAGTGATTATTCATCCTTTGAAAACATAAAAAAACCCCTTCCTATTTCATATTTCCCTTGTACAGCACCCTCCCAGCAAAAAGGGACTGTTGCCCTGTACCTGTTTCTTTTGTTTCTGGGAGCCAAAATTAGTCTTCTGGAACATGGTCATACAGAGAATGCATCTAATATGTCAGCAGGCGTGTGTAAGATGCATGTCACATCAAGGATTTTATATCACCCAAGACTTTTTGAGCCTTAGAAGTTTTTTGAAGAGTGTGATTTTACCAAGAAAGAAGCCCTTCTTGCCCTGAGTGTGAGTCAGTTAATTCTCTCTTCCTCCTCTTTTCATGTTCTTAAATGACCGTTGTTCCTTTTTCTCTACTGTTCAGTTGCTTTTAAAAGTTTCTGGGCATTTGAGAGTCTGAAGGCGTTTGGAAGTGCTGAATGGAAAAACCCAACCCTAGTGTTATATGACCCACATTATATCCTTGGATTATTACTAGCACATCTACTGTGAAATATTTTGAAAGCTGTTTCTTCAGAGGTGAAGGATCTATTCTGCTATCTAAAGAATCTCTCTGATAGAGGTTTTAGGTCTACACCAGGCAGAACTGTACTCCTGTTCTCACCTGTACATTTTTTTAATGCTTTCAAAAGCTCACTAAGAGGATAAGTAGGAAAAGGTGGTTGTGAAAAAATTATCAAGTAGATCTGCCTTTGATGCAGCTGTGTAGCTTTCTTGGTTCAACCTCCTGTTTGGCTTTGTGCCTACAGTCATCTCTGTTGGACAAGCACAGCTGGGTAAGGAGTTTACCAGTGTTTCCAAACTTGATATGAGACACCTGCCTATCTAAGTATATTGTCTCAGAACATGCTGATTTCTGTAGCGCTGCTAAGAAATCCATGTTCATAACTCATGTGACCTGGAATAGGGAACTGCTCCCAATCCTGGTTTTGTTTCCTGTTTAGGGTCTGCTTCACAGACCTCCTCTTTGGGTGTAAGGAGAAGGATCCCAATCCTGCTTCTCACAAAGAGAAGACCACAGCATGAATATAAATAACTGGCTTTTGCTTCTGGTGTGAAAAGTTCTTGTAACAGTCTAAGAGACCAAAAGAAGTTTTTTTTTTCTATTCTTTACCCTCCTGAACCCCATTTTCTCTATAGTATGGTTACTAGAGAAGAGATGAGAAAACTGCCCACATTTTAATAGCAGTTGTTGTTGCTGCAGTAGAGAAAAGAGGTAGTGGAATATAAGATAGTCTCAAATAGCCAAGAAAATAAACCTCTGCTTAACTGTTGCTTTGACCAGTCTTGCTCCAAGCTATTCTTTAAAATGCACTAAGGTGAAGAGAACTGTATGGCTGCTGTTCTCAGCAACAGTGAATGCTTGCAACTTGTGAGGATCAACAGTGTACTTGCTGCTTCTCCTTCACCCCACAGAGGGACGTCAATTTTTGGCATCCCCTTCCTGGGGTAGCAAACAGTCATATAATCCCTGCAGTTTGGGTGTCATTTACAGTCTGCTTCACTTAAATGCTTCTCTGTTAGCTGCACAGTCTGGTTAAATGCAAAGCCAGCGTGTATTCCCCATCAGCAGTTAGTGGATTAAAATGCTGTTAGGCTCAGAAAATTACCTTTAAAAAAGGCCTGAGAAATTGCCTTTTCTTTGTTGGTTACCTCCATTCTAGTGCATTCTGTGTTATGTGGGGACATTTTCTATAGTGCCAGTAAAATGCATCTGTGAAAAAAAAGTCATCCACCTCAGCAATTTGAGTTATTTTCAGAATTAATTTGGACCATTGTATAATCACTCATTCATCACAGATGATCACAGCTGAATTTTTCTTATAGCTTCTTATGGACACTCAAAGATATTTGGTAATATGAACTGCTCTTTGCTGCTTCTGTATAGAAAGGTGTTGCAACTAGAGTTTAGCAGATGCTGCTCTTGCTGGTGTATAAACCAGAATCTAATCTGGCTTCCCATCGAAGCATGAAAGAGCTAATGCAATTCAACATTTGTTTTGCAAGCAGGCACAGCTGAAAAATGCTTAGAGACCATTTTCAGTGTGAGGGAAAGGTTTTCTCACCACATCTCCAAGGGAATGAATAAATCATAAATGTAGTATATAATCTCCACTGAAAACAACTACTGACATGCTTGCATATTCCAAAACTGATTTTGGCATTGGCTACTGGTCAGATGTGGCTATTTAAGCAGAAACTAGGAAAAAAAAAATATCTTCACAATGTAATGGGAATGGCTGCTGCTGCTGCCAAGTGGTGAGTGGAGAGGTGGCTTCAACCCTCAAATGAGTATTTACATGGCACTGTGCTGTTGAAGTCAGAGGCCCCAGATCTGCACAAACAGCTGTGATGATTGCGTTTAGCAGATATCCCGTGTGGCCAAAGTTGAGTTTTATGGTTGCATGTCATAACTACGTTGGTTAAATACAGGCTGTTGGTTTAATTTAACAGTGTTATGCACATTTTACTGAAAAACTGAAAAATACACGTGGGCTGCAAGATGGTGATCTAGTGCCATGTTTCTCAAACCATCACAAAGTAAACCCAGTCAGATGTACTCAGTGCTGGGCCAGTGAAAAATTTTTATTAAAAAAATCTTTGCCGGTACTGAAAGGCAGAGGTGCTGATGAATTAACTGGCAGGTTTCCATCCCAGCTTGTGCTGTATTAATGCTTCCTTGTGAGTTAAGTGGATGCTGTAGCACTAGGCTTTCAAACAGGGAGTGCAGAGGAGGTGAAGAGCGTACAAATAAATGACCGTGAACCCTAAGAGCATTAAAGTGCATAGTTTGCTTTTACTGCTTTTCCTTGCGCTTGCACTTTCCTTAGCTTAGATAATGAAGTTGGGTTAATTTCACTTGTTCTTTGGTAGTTTCTCTTTGTAATCACATGGCTTATTGATTCAGCTGCAAGGATGAATTTTTCTATCAGGCGATTGCTTTCACTGGATTTCCGAAATCAATAAATCATGTCTGTGAGCATACTGCCAGTCTGGTTAATATGTGGTTTATGTCTTGCAAGCTCCTTTTTTTTGCACAGGTATCCTAGCTTGAATTCCAGGGAGTTCTGCCTCCGTCAGCACCTTGTTTGGCTATAGCAGCTTTCTTCTCCTCGTGTTCTGTGCTACTGCTCTGCTGTTGGTTGTAATCCACCATATGGCTGTGCTTAATCAGTACCTGTTTGGGCGACCTTGAGTATCACTTGGGATTCCTTAGAAGAACAGGTTTTATCGAAATGTGAACACAGACTCCCTTTGGCAGTAAGTTTCTATTCAACAGAACGTCCATGGGGCCTCACCGTAAGCTGCAGCTCTGAGCTATCTGCTTCTCTTGCTAGTTCTCAAAAACAGGAAATGCAGAATATATTTCTAATTTGTTGTCATAAACCCATCCTGGTATGTCACATAGTCTAGAAGATGAGAGATTTTTTAATTTGTATTTTTCTCTTGAGATGCAGGGGCTGCAGTCTAGTTTCTGTAGTAGTTCTAGTCATCCTATTAAACATGAAGCGTGGTTTAGAAATAGGAGTATGTATGTGTGTATGTGTAAAGGCAGGCACACTGTTGCATATTTAGACTGCAAGCTGCAAAAACCAACTTATTTCATCCTATGTATTTGTTCTTGCTACTACTTACTAGTAATCCACCCCTGTACTACAAATAGAGTTGTAAGTAAGTGTCCAGAAAGTATCCAGATGCGTGCAGCCTCTGCATGTTAAGCATATACTGCTCTGAGCTGCCACCAGCCATGAGTAGGTAGGAGTAAGCTCTGGTCTTGGAATATGCCTGTGGGTTCCCTGTTTAAGGCAGTTCTATGGTAAGATGAACAAAAAGAAAATAATTACTTGCTGCATTTCACAAACAGTGTAATTCTGTTGATAGTAGCTGTTTTGCAGTGTTATTTGTCTCCTAGTATATCCCTCTCCCTCAATTCTTCTTTACCTCACCTCTTAAACTGCTGGCAGCAGTCCTCTTTACCAGCTCCCAGATTTCTCTGGAATGGTTTACTAATTCTTGGAACAGTTCATTAGAGATGTAGCAGCCTTGTTCAAACTTGAACCATATTTCAGAATCTTTCATACTTGTGAAATAAATAAACTATGCCCATTTTTGGGTGGGAAAATCAGACAAGTATGGAAAGCCCACAAAATGTTGCAGACTGTGACACAAGTTGAATTAAAGAGATGGGTAGAAGGGTACCAATATGGGACTTAGTTTCTAGCCAGCAGTAGTAGCTCTCCTTTATATGACCTGATTATTCTCTTATCTGAAAATTAATTTAAAGGTTAAGTAGAGGAGTAAAAGAAGCAGAGGATTGTTCATTTGTGATTGAAAGACCTACACTACAGTCTGTCTTTGAGTAACTTTGAATTTCTCTGGTCATTCTAGACCTTTGGCTGAGCTCCATGTACACCAGTCTTGGATTGGCTCTTGGGACATCTGTTAATCTATATATAGGATTCACACACTTGCACACGTAAACAGGTGATCTCCTAAATATATTAAATGGTGTTGGGAACTCCAAGTACTGATTTAAGTCAAAATGAATTCAGGAGTGAACTGAAGTAATCCTTTTTGCCCTCCTCCCTGCCACAAAAATAAGCTGTATTGGGGAAAAAAAAAAAGTGCATTATGTGCTGGCTATAGCTTGTGCTTGATATGTTTGTATATACATTCATAAATCCCAGGAATTACTTAGTGTCTATTAAAAGTATCCTGAAAATGACTTCTTTCCTTTCTCCAGTTTAGTCCTCTCGACAGTTGCTAGTTTCTTGCTGTGAAGGGACATGGTGTTTAAAAATAAAAGATGCATATAATGGGTAGAGAAAAAGGGTAGTAGATGGTAACTGACATAGTAATAAGATATATTTAGAAAATTCATAAGGGAAGCTAAGTCAGGAAGGGAATTTTAAGGCATTTGATGAAGTCTCTAGCTGTGTGACTGATTTCTAATAAATCTGGGAACAGCAGGGAGACTTCAGAAGAGCAAAAGGCATTTTGCATCACTACTGAAAAAGGGTGAGTGAGTAAAGAGTGGTTAATGTGGTGTCAGTTCCAGGAAAAAAAAAAAAAACCATGGAAAATTTGATAAGATTTAGATGGTATAAGAACAGCAGTATAAGCAGTCTATTCAGCTTTTCAATTTGTGAAAACAGTTCTGTTCAAATGTGATTTTGTTGTTTGGATATGTAAAATTTGTTTGCTAGAGGTTTTGTCTGGGTGTAATAGACTTTTATAAGGTCTTTAACTTGGTAGTGTGGTATATTCTGCTTTTAAAAAGTATCTGAATTCAATGAAGCTCTGCTTAATTGGATTAGGAACAGACTGTTATCAAAGAAAGCAGAAAAGCATTTCAAGTTGGGATCAGCTTGCTGTGGTCTGGAAACAAATACAAGATGGTAACAGTGTGGTTGGAACAAAGACTAATGGAGGCATAAATAGTGACCTTAAAATATTGTTTAGATCATCTAGGCAAACTATGAAGGATGGACAAAATGCACTTATGCACCAAGGAGCAAAAAATGCCAGCCACACCTGTGTGGGGGATTTTTTAGCTGAAAACCTGGAATCTGGGTGGTAGAAGGTAAATAGTAGGTGTAGCTGGAAACTTTAAGGAAAGTAGATGGTCCTGGCAAGTAAACAGCAAAGTGGCAAAAAAAGCCTACCATACATTGCTGGCTGTGTTAACTGGGAAGACACAAGTAATAATGAGAATATGTGCACTTATAGCTGTGGAGATAGACCTGATGCTATAGGTCTGTGCCTAGTGAGATATGCTCATTTGGGATATGGAAATGACTCCCAGAAATGGCTCACTAGTGGAAATAATGCTGTACAGTGAGAGACTTAATGTGCCATTACGTCACAGGGCTGAAATAACTTTGTGGCACACTGCTGCTGGAAGGGTGAAGTCTCACTCCCACCTTATGTCAGTGTTAGCAAATATCTGGCTTTACAGTCGTTTGGTTGGGCTGTGGTCTCTGTCATGTCAGTGAGTCCAGCCACCAGTCAGGGGAACATGAGCGATGGTGCAGGGAGTGAGGGAGCACTCAGCAAGCTGTTAGATGAAGTGCTCGTGTAGATGTGTCATCACCTGATTCAGGTTTTAATCACCTCAAGACCAGAGGAGCAAATTAAGAGCTCTGTGAACAGGCCAGCATTAGCCCTCATGCTTGCACAGAAGTAGGAATGCTATTGCATACTGGGTGGGAGGAAGAGTCTGGGACTTCCACTTCTGTTTGCAGTTTCACAGCCCAACGAAGGCCCTGTTCCTTCCCCTCTGCATTCCCTCCTCCTTGCTCTGGCTCTTGGCTGATCCCACACAGAATTAGCATGCTGCTCAGTACATCCTCCCTCCCTCTCTCCCTTCCCCATTCTAAAGGAAGCAGGGTGCATATATTAAGAAATCCTAGTTTGGGTTAAGAAAGAGGAAAGGTAATTTCATAGCAGATTGCATACAGAAGTACCTCTGTAGGTAGGAAATGTATTACTGTCCTAAGTCTTTCAAAGAAACGTACATCAAGAGCCAAGGAAAGTGGCAACTGGACCAATCTAAGTGAAAATGTAAGTGTGCATTTAAGTGAGGGTGATTAGCCACTGTGTGAACAACCAAGGAAGAGATGGATCTCTTGTTAGCTTCCTATGTAGACCAGAACCCTTATGGGAAGATGTATCTCAGTCAGATTCAAACTGCAAACAGGAGGTTGACAGGAACAGGTAGAATGTGATAATGTGTTCAAGTAGATTAAGTGGTGTTTTGTCCTTAAATGTTTTGTCCCTGCTTTAGGGAATGTACAGTCTAAATTTGAATATAATGTATGAAATGAATGTATTGGACAATAAAAGTCCTTGAGAAAGGAAGCATAATTATAATGAGATTGTACAGTTGGACCATGGATTAGTTTTGCTGTCTGGTCATTCCACTTTGCTTGAAAAAACAAGGAAGATGCCATGCCATTCATTCTATAATATCTTATGTTGAGTATACTAAGGAGCTTGGACTTGATTGCTGGCAGGGTTTGGCATCTGTTGATGTTCACTCAGGTTGCCCTAAACTGATGTATGTGTTTGCACACTTGCATGCACATGTGTGTGGGCACATACACGTGGGATTTTATTCTCCAGGTTTTTAAGGTCCTTTTTTTTATGGAAGCTGTCTTTGTTTGTAAGAACAATCTCTAGAATATTGCTTTGATTGTGTAGTTTAAAGGCAAGCTGCTGTTATAATCTAAATGTTGAAATTAAGACTATTCCAGATATTTGCATTAGAAAAAATGAATACCATTTCATATGGCTAATGCATATATATTCTATTACTCTGAAATAAGTAGGGAACATTCTAGTGATTTAGGGATTCGTTTTGCTGTGGAACAAGAACGCTTCTAGACATATCCATGATATTTCATCTTCATGAGGTATTTCAGTATGTGACTTTCTGAGTTGAGGAAGAAAATCAGCCTTGTAATTTAGAGTAATGACCAATAGTTTTGTCATATCAATTTAATCTACACATGGTAATTAGAGCTTTCAGGAGTTGTTAGCAGCTGGGGTGTCATCCTGTGTTTATCGGAGGACTGTCAGTCGGTGTCTCCCTTTGTTTGTTTTTTTGATATTCATGGTTTGGAAAGAAGTTGGTGCTCTAGAAAGAATTGAGAAACAAGCCTGGCTTTGCGGATTTTTATCACCCTGCCAAGACCCTGCGCAACTTCCTCCTTGTTGCCCGCAGCAGAATACGGAAACCTGACTGCTGAAGGCCACTTCTGCAATTGCAGTGGTGCAGGGGAGCAGGGTGGGAGGGGAGGTCTTTCTGTTCTGCTGCTGGCTAGTGCCTTGGCATCCCAAGAAGAAGACAAGATGCGTTTGAAAATGTCGCTTCGCTTGTTTCTTGAACTGATGGGTTTTCTTCTCTTCCCTCTCTCTGCTGTCGTGCAGTGCTGCAGTTGAAGCTCCAGCAGCGACGCACACGGGAGGAGCTGGTGAGCCAAGGGATCATGCCACGTAAGTATGGCTTAAACTCTTTCTCTTGGTGGTTTTATGCATGTTTTTGAGAGAATGGTTTCCCGTATGATGTGAAAGATGAGTTTCTCCGTTTGTGGATGAAAAACATCGTGTTTGAGAGCCCCACCCTGTTCCATCCAACTTGATCATTCTGAAGTGTTGGTACTCTAGGTATGAGACCACCTCTGATACTGAAGAGAGCAGTGGCTCCAAGCACAACTGTACTCCAGAACGATGTTTCTATTTTAACACAGTGGAGAAAAGTCTTCTGGACAGTATGCTATGTTCAAATTGCCTTACATGCTTCACACATGCTGGTAATCACTATTTTAACAGGCTTCCTGCCTCTGCAGTTTCTGTTCTTGTTTGTCAGCTCCCCAGACCTCTGAGGCGGTAGCAATTTTCTATGTACATATTCCATAAACTGAGTAAAAACAGGCAGTGTGTACAAAATGTTAATCAAAAAGGGGACCATGTTTTATGTTTGCAACTAGAAATCATAGCTAGAAAGAGCCCTGTGTGCATCAGCCAGTCCCCTGCCTGCAAAAGAAGGCAAAATCTGCAGAGCCAGAGAACTCTTAGTTGTCTGGGTGAACACATAGGTTATACCCTCATGCCAAGATTTAGTAAATTCACTGTCAGGTTAGTGCTGGAGAAGTTTGGGTTTTTTTATTTCATTCCCATCCTTCTCCTCAAAATACAAAAAGATATCTGACAAATAGTTTTGTCATGCTTTGGTACCTCTGAACTAGATGGCTTACAGCTAACAATTTGAAACAAGACGAAAAAGCAAGTGTTTTATTTTTGAGATTGTCTCAGTTTTACTTAACAGTTTTAGTTAAAGGCAATGGATCAGGTATTTGTTTTCTTCTTTCAAAAACTTTCTCTCTTCCCCATTTCACAAACCTTATTTGAAGACAGTGTAGTAATGAGGATTTTCTCCTTTCTTCTGTTTCTGGGGTGCACGCTGTAATATGACACAGTGGTGTGACTTAGACTTTGCTAATGGCATAAGGTTAGGCTGTCTCTGAATGGAGAGAAGCTGTCAGCAGCTCTCTGTCAGCTGAAGTGGCTCTGTGGAAGGTAGTGGCATGCTCAAGATGTTTCTGGGACCCCACTTAAAGTTCTATTACTAAATCAAAAAGGGAAGATTGTCCTGTTTGGATATAGTAGATCATGCCTGGCTTAGTTTTACCTAGGGAAGTCATGTATGTGCTTTTGTAGAATACACTTGCTTTTAGATGAAAGGCTAGAGTCCCTGTTGACTGTGCCCTTTTACTAATGCTTCCCAGAATAAAATGTTCCTGACTTCTTTGTGGTCTCCTGCTTTAGGTGGATATGCACGCAAATACTGTATTAAGTTGTACTCAGTACTGGCTTGCTTCAAAGTGTGGCTGGTCAAACTTGTGATTCCTGAGGGGGGTCTGTTTTACGGGCCCTTTGAAAATGAAGCCCTTGCAAGTAATTCAAGTAAGGCACCCAGAGTAATTATTCACCTTTAAATTTGCTTAAAATAAAGCCTAAATAACTAGTCTTTGCAGACTTGTGCCCTTCATTGCTTCATTTATATCTCTTACATGTGAGTTTCATGACAGACCAAAGAATGCTCACTGAAAGGTCATTGTTCAAATATTGGCAGTGCATGGAAAGGTTCTTTCTGCAATGGAGAAAAACCACTTTAGAAGGTCTGCTTTAGACATGATTTGAAATAAATTCCCTCCAAACCATGGTATCATTTACCCATACCTGTCAACTGGGAATAACCACACATAAGGAAATGTTTAAAACATTATTTGCCTGGACCATTTCAATGAGAAGATCAGATGTGAGATAAATTATGGTAATTAAGGCAGAAGTCCTGTTTTTAACCTGAGAAGTTCAGAGATGACTAGAGGCCATGTTCTTCCTGAAGGCATCTCGGAGCCATGACAGCTTTGCTTCTACTTTCAGCAGTTCAGAATAGATGCTTTTACTTAGTTACTGGTAATGTGCAGCTATTCTGTTCATCTTTGTGCTCTGTATCCTTCTCTATGAAAACATTTAGGTATTTGTTCCTCTGTCATCTACTATTAAACATGACTGTACTGGGCCCCATGTCTCCTTGAGTTTGTCAGTCAGGAGCCAAGCCCCACACAGCCCTTTATAATGATTTAACAAAGATATAAAAGCAGGAATCCAGAGAATGAACTGGTGCTGAATGAAATTAACTGGAGCCCTGTTTGCATGTGAAATGCCAGTTGACTTCCAGCCTTTATGTTCCATCTGGAGAGGCTTAAAGCTCTTTAAAGAATTGTGGTAGTTGGGGTTGTATCTACATTAGCATTATAGCTTGTGTCAGGGAGGTGAAGCTTTTGAAGTGAAGCTCTTGATTGCACCTGCCTACTGTACTTTGTGTTGCACCATGCAATGAAGTTTGAGAGTTAGATTAAATTGGGATGGAAGGAAACTGGAAAATATTCTGCCTATGGTTAATATGTGTTCAGTCCATGGGACCAGCCTACAGCTTGTCTAGTGAACCACCTCCCATTTCACCTTCACCTATGGAATGTGGATGTCAGTTCTTCAGCATCAGCTGTTATTCTGTGCAAATTTGGTCTTACCTGTTAATTTTGATGAGCCTTTAATACAGATCAGTTCCCAGATCATGTAGCCAAGCAGCTGTGCAAAAATCCGTCAAAGAAGTAGAAGTTAAAGGGTTTGTTTTACATTGAAAGCTATCTAATCTGGAAACTACCTTTGGTTCTGACTGCAGTGTAAGTCTTATCATAGAATCATAGAATCTTAGGGGCTGGAAGGGACCTCGAGAGATCATCTAGTCCAACCCCCCTGCCAGAGCAGGGTCACCTAGAGTGCATCACACAGGAACTCATCCAGGTGGGTTTTGAATGTCTCCAGTGAAGGAGACTCCACAACCTCTCTGGGCAGCCTTATGTGGTGTTTAGATTCAGCTTGGTGCCCTAAACAAGAAATTGTATTTCAGGCTTCCATCAACACAAGGCTTTTGGACACTGTAAAACCTGAGGGGTGGGAGAAAAGGCATTGGTGTCTCAATAAAGTGAGAGTCACAGCACTCCTGCTGCACTTATTCAGAACAGAGCTGGGCATTGCTTACTTTTTTTTCCATGTGGAATTTTGTTTCTGTGGTAGAAAGGAAAGACAAATATTTCAACATTTTTTTACCAATTACACTAAATCTTGCCTGAATAATCTTTCCAACCCACCAGCCACCTACAGTATACCTATGCTTCACTTAAAGATTTGTGTATTGTATTAAGCAATAAAGCATTTATAAGCACTGACAGATGATTGAAAGTAATTTGGTTTTATGCTTATTAATTCTTCTTGCTTTTCGATTATCACTTTCTGTAACCTTTTACTAGTAGCACAGTTCATTAGTTGAGGATTAAAATTCTCAAATGCCCATTAAAAAAAAGTGGGAAGCAAGTCTTCATCTACATTTGATATACCTGTGCTTTGAGCTGGGACTGTATCTAGGAACAAGGACAGCTGAGTTTTCATATTTATTCAGCTTTTGGCCTATTTTCTGATAGTGCAGATAAACAAGCTTTTTTGCTATTTGCATTTTTTGTAGCTATGCAGAGGTGATTTTCATCTTCTCGTCCTCATAAAATGCAAGCCAAACAAAAACTGCTGTCTGTGCTCAGCTCTTTGAACTCTTGTCATGCTGTTAGAAGAGCAGTCAGATGCTGTCAGTTTTTATAGTGTCTAATTTAAAGGTTACAGCTGTTTTTAGGTTTTTGAGGGGAGTATTAAGCACCCAGTTTTCAACCCTTGAAAAGAATGTGAAAGCATGTGAGTAGAAAGACATGTGGCAAGTATCTTCGAGTATCTTAAAGCAGCAAAATCATAGAGAAAAGATACTTGGCAAATTTAACAATACTCTGCTTTGCAAATTAAGTTGTGCTTTTTTGGTTTTGCAAGGTTTAAAGCTTCACATGCCTATTGTTTTATCCACTGGGGTCATCTTTGGCTTCTAGCTGCAAGCACAAAATACAGACAAGCATGCAAGGTTGCTATGTGGCAAAATCTTGCAGAGAAGCTGTTGTTGTGACCATCAGTTCCACCCAAGCAGGTGAAACAGAAGTTGAAGATTACTTCTGGGAATGTGCCTTGTGTTGCTCTGTAGCGCTGCTTGGTGAATGTCTGAAAGATGACATAAGCAGCATTTGAAAAGGGCATCATCTGGTCTGAAAACTGGGAGGGTGGCTGCAGTACAGGCTGAGAATTTCCAGGAGATTTTTTTTTGCTTCAGGGTATTGGCTGTTTGCCAGTTTTTGTGCCCACATCCAACTACTCTGTATGTTTGTGTTCAGGATGTGATATATGCAGAGTACATGAATGTGTGCAGAATCCAAACAGGATGGAGTTTGTGCTGTTTTTCTAATGTGACTGTTTTTACAGGCTCCAGGGTGTTTCCATGCTATAGATCTGTGTTACTAACAATTGGATGCAGTTTTCTGCTTGGACGTATGGGCTCTTAGTAGCCAGAGGGTATTTTGAAGTACAAGATTTGTGAATCTTGTGCTTCTGGGCTTCAGACTTGGCTGAAAAGAGTGTATTTTGTCTCTAACCTACATGGAGGGGGGGTGTGTATGAAATAGTTCAGTTGCAACATGTCACGTGGTTAGGAATTATTGTAATACAGGAGGCAATCTGATTTTTACAATCTCATTGGGCCTCTCATGTCACTAGCTCCATTTTTTTTTTAGCCATAATGTTAAGGAAGAAAATTTAAAATTAGTTTTAAAACTAAAACGCAGTGTGTGCTTTGGGGGGCTTGAGAGGAGCTGTGAGGCATTGATTAGAATTAATTCTAAAGGAATTGCCGTTTGCTGGGGACACTTAGTGATTTGAGGTTAGAGAACACAGTTTATGCTTTGGCATATCAGCCTTAGTAATGATGTAGGCAAAGCTTGTAACTGGTCTTCTGCATCCAGCACAGCTACCATCACAAGCAAACAAGGGTCCCTGAGGTGTTGATTTCAGGAAGTAAAGTGCTTGCCACCTGTGAGTTTTTCAAGTTAAAAGAACTTCAAAACCACAAATTTGGCCATACATCCATACTTGTGTCTGTGTAGGGTCTCTGAAAATTATATGGTTGCTTTAACTTTTACCTGATAGTCTAACCACTTCTCAATTTTACAAAAAGTTATTTGGTTTATTAAAATTATGCACTTCCAACTTTATTGCACAGCTCTATATTTAATATTCATGTTAATATTTTCTTATTAAGGTGCCAGTTTTTGTCAATATAGTATAGGGGGGGTATTCGAAGGAGACTTGTCCTTTGAGGACATAGTCAGCTTCTGGTTCCTGTCACAAACAGCAGAATCATTAATCAGTAAGGTTGGAAAAGACCTCAAAGGTCATCAAGTCCAAACATCAACCCAACATCACCACGCCAACTAAACCGTGTCCTGAAGTGCCACATCTACATGATTTTGGAATACCTCCAGGGCTGGTGACTCCACCGCTTCCCTAGGCAGCCTGTTCCAATGCTTGACCACTCTTTCAGTAGAGAAATTTTTCCGATCCAAATAGGTAGCTGCAACAGAACATATTAAATGTTGTCAGAATCAAAAGAAAATTAATACCCTTGCTTTTAAAAATTGTTTTAAGTGTTAATTGTGAAATAGGAGCATCTTTTGATGTGTGTCAAAGAAGAGAGGCTGTAAGCTGTTGGAACATACATACATGTGCAGTATTTTTCATGGCAAGAATTGTTCTGCAGTCATGCTGAAGACTTCATCTGCAGTTCTTAATGTCTCAACAATCTGTTGTCTTCTCCATAAAGGCTAGGCTAGAAGTTGAACTGCTATGGCTATGTGGAGTTTTCCTGATTTGCAAGTGTTGCAGGGAGGCTACACAGTTGACATTTCGAGGTTGTTGTGTTACATTTGAGCTGCCCAGAAACCAATTGCTTTAAGGCTCTGAAAGAGCCCTCCCTACTTTTCCTGTCCCTGCTGTGTAAGGTGCTCCTGTCATTCTCTGGCTGCTTTACATATCAAGTCTTTGTAGTCACAATTCCCTATGGTTTTTGGAATATATTTATAGAAACAAAACAAAAATACGTTTTTTTTACTTCCCTGCCCTCTAGTGTCTGCCCATTGGTGAGTGCTTCACTTTCATAACTTTTTTCCACAAAACAAGCCAAAACTGAGCTCTTTTTTTTTAGAATAAGGAGTTTAAAACAAATGTATGGACTGTAAATATAATTACTCCCAGGCTAGTTTAATAAGATGTCCAAGCCCGTCAAGTCTTTAAGATCTAAAAATAATGACATTTAAACAAAATTGCTCCATTTAACATCTGAAACCTTGCTCCTTCCTGGTTCATTGTGTACAGAATGGCACCTTGAAAACAGAGGCTGCAGAAAGGCTTTTGATATACTCTTGTGTCATGGTGGGAGAGTAGAGGTGGAACACTAAGCAGGTATTGTAGAATTAACAAAAGCTGTAGAGGGCACTTGCAGCTGTGGTTCTATTTGCAGCATCTAGCAGAGAAATCTGAAATTTATAATTTCATCATCTACCTGTAACTTGTCTCCCAGGAGTTATTTGCTGGCTCTTTGATCTCTTCTCTTGAAGCAAAATCTGAAAGCCTTGAGGCTTTGTGTGGAGAAGGAGTCTGTGCATTTAAGATGAGAGCCCCATCGTCAGGAGCCCAATAGCTGCACCTGGTTTGTTTATATTTTTAGATAGCTGCCTATGTTTGTTTTCCATGTGTTTATAACATCTGTGATTAATTAGAGGTAGCTAGTGTAGGAAAGTTCATTTTGTAAGCAATAGAATGTGCTCTTTGCCCCTTCTGAAGTTTCAGAAAGGGGTTTCATAGGCTGCATTTAGGCCTCAATCCCTGCAATGATAAAAGATTTAACTCTGTTTAACTCTGTTGGTTGCAAGAGAAACATAGTAATTCAGGGAAGTAAAATCTGGTATGCAATACAGCTTTTTCTCCTTCATGCTCCCACAGTCATCTTGGGTTCATCCTTACTTGTTGGCTGGGAATGGTCTCCTTTTTTTTCTCATGGCCCCACACTTCCCCTAGTCTAGGCACTCCATAAAGTTGTCAGAAGAGTTTGCAAAGGACAATTACCCATCCAAGCAGCAGGCCTTATGTCTGGTCTAGGAATGCAAAGGGTTCTCACTAGAAGTTTCTTATCTCCCTTTTCCTCTTCTGTGTAGTGGTGGTATAATCCTGATTGTAATTAAGCTTTCTTTTATGTTTTTTATTTTTCAGTTCCAGATTTAGGTAATGTCATTTGAATGCAAAGAGTTAATTGGGATGGAAGAAGCAGGTTATACTATATGTTGTGTTTGTATTTAGATTACTTATAATGTGTCTGCATTTGCTGTACATGTTCTTCAAGACAAACTGTAGCCACAGTCACTCATAGATCTGATAACTGTTAGCATAGGTGGCAATTTCCACTTTGCTTCTAAAGAGGGTGAACTTTCTGAGAAATTACACATATCTGCTAGAGTTTAAAATAACTGTGTTTGGTCTTGAAAAATCTTAGCCCTTTCTGTCAATAATTTTGCATGTTTGCTGTGACAAACCTGCACTTCAGGCTTTTCACAGTTAAAACTAATGAAAACCTTACATTTCAGCTGTATCATAAAGGAGATACCACTGTAATAGAGTTACTGGCAGTTTTGCTGAGTTGTGGACTTAGGCTCTGCAAAGGTGCTTTGTTCAGGCATCAGAAGCAGCTCAGGTGGTGCAAAGCTCCGTGGTGAGCTAGAGCTGAGCTGAGGCAGGGTACCACAGTTCCACCTGTATGGATGGATGCTCATGCAACCAGGGCAAGCCCAATTCAGGGAGCTGGAAAGTGACTTCTTTTGGGAGCAACAGCTCTGTGAGCCAGGACACATCAGCGTTGATGCAGGAGAAGGGATGGCTTTATGAGGTGGGGTGTCAGGGAGGCAGGACTTCTTCAGCTCTGGCTTCTTCAACAACCTGAACCTCACCTAAAAAACATAGCTAACATGGCTTTTATTTGGCTGCTGTCTTCTGTGCCATCTCTCTGTTGACTGGAATAGCGTGGTGATAGAAAAGACTGTGGTAGCACTGTAACTGTGATTTCATGCTTTGGCAGTGCTAGCAACAGTAACAATGTGGGGAAGAGCCTTTCACCAGCCTTTCTTCAGCTGGAGACTAGAAACGTAGGGGGGAAGAAAGTGCCACCAGCCTTGATCTGTGGTTCAAGTTTTGTGTTTTTTAGTGAATACTTCACACAGAATGCTACAGGGTGGGAGCCCCACCCTGAACTGACAGAGGAAGTCCTTGAGCCTATGTGCAGCCCTGTATCTCATCTTTTTATGAAAACATAGTAAACAAGAGAGAAACTAGAGTTTGGTTGAGAGCAGAGGTGAGTAGCTGCAGCAGAAGGCCTTCTGCCATTCTGAATTAAGTCAGCATGTCTGAGGTTGTGTTTGGACATTACATGAGCTTCTCTTTGTCATAGCAAAGGGAGATTTTGTTTCGGTCAGGAACCCATCTAACTGAAGAGCAGAATACTGGAATCAGTAGCCTTTCTACAAACATTGCATGTTGTCTAACCAACTAATTTGCAGTCCAGATATCACCTTCTTGGCTATGATGAGCTAGATACTTTGACCAGAGAAAATCTCATGTGCTGTCCCTTCCCTGTCAGCCTACACATCTGATAGCTATTAGTAGTGATCTTTCCAATTGCAGAAGGTTTTGTGGCCTCTTCTTCCCCCTGGACACTTGAGCTATGAGGGCCTGTGAAGACCCTTTTGCCTTGCTTTCTTCCCTTTATTTGGCTCCTTGCAAACCTTGGTGTGTTCTGTCAGCTGCATAAGTAAATGCAGGATGTACCTCTTTTTCTCAACAGTTGGATCAGTACCCTTCCCCTGCTATGTTTCATTCTTGGAGTCACAGAATTTGGTTCTGGTGCCACTTAATTCTCATAGTAGGTGACAGAAACTTGAATATTTGCTATCTTTGAAGTCTTTGCAAGGCTAAAAATTGCTGTTGTACGCTGTGGGGTAAATCCTGGGCAGAAAATGTTTGAAGCAGTTGGCCCAGCTTTTTTTTTTCTGCTGTTATGTTGGAGATTTGAGTTTAATTCCTTGGCCTTGATTCAGTCTGCTTATAGCAGCACTAGTTTGATGCTTTGCAACAATATTTCCCTTAATTCAAGCATTGCAATATTCAAAATGTGACTTGGACTGAGGCAACAAAGGTTTCACACATTGGAGTTTTGGACCCTGTCTCACAGGAATTAGTACTTTGAGGCAATGATTAGCAACTTCCATCTCCCTGCTTTGTATGGTGGGGATGTGCATCATCATAGATGGTCCTCTGTGCTGCTTCTTAACTCTGGGGGTCATGTGGAAGGACAACAGTTGAAATGTATAGCTACAAACATTTTTGAAGCAGGGTGGAGGCAGAAGACAGTTGCATCATTGATCTCCAGGGAGATTCTCATGGTAGCTAAGGGTGTGACCGCAAAGATACTAATGCTTCGGGAATTCTGGTGATGAGGCATCAAAATGCCCCACAATAAGTAACAAGGAGACTAGAATACTAGGATGTATGTGGTAGGAATTTCATTTGATCCTTCCTAGCCAACCCAGCTGTGGTAGGAAAATAATGTCCTGCTGTCAGTCATCTACAGGTGAGGGGTATCAAGCTCATCTTGGTAACAGCAGATGTTGCAAATACCCATGTGGCTGGTTGAGGGAGACAAAAGTATTTGCAGCTCGGTTAGGGGCACCTGCTAGACTGTGGTGTCCTACACCTTGTTGGTCATGCTCTTCTTTCACTAAACCATTTTCAGTGCTTGCTTGGCCCTTGATACTATCAGGCAATTTTTCTGAGGGGGCTCTGTTCAGCAGCCTGGGAGGGGGAGGCCCCTGCTGCAGCCCTGGCCTTAAACCCAGCCTCTGATTTCTGACTCTGTCTGGCAGGGCAGTTTTTGCTCAGTTTTGCTGACACTATTCTTTGTGGAGCCATGCTGTAAACCAACATACCAGTCCAGGTTAAAATAACTCTTTCAAAACAATTGTGATCTGAGTCCACAAACGGTTTTGTCAGCATAACAGAGGGCTAACATGCTTTGTCCCAGGCCTGGGTACAAGAATGAGGGCAGGAAGTTTAACCTTACAGAGGATGAAAATACCACACACAGATCATGTGGGAACAAAGCAGAAAGGCAGGCAAAGGGTATACCTAGCTGAAATTGGGTATTGCAGATGTTACTTCTGCATTCTGAAATGTCCCAGTAGCAGAGAATTATCAAGGAATTTTTTTCTGCATGTAGCTGAAAACAAAAACTCCCAACAGGTAGTACTACTCTTATAGTTCCACAAGGTTTATTTAGTGTCTGGCAGGACTGTTCTCATTAGGGGCTCACTCAATGTTTTTCTAGCAAAGCTGGCCATGTGATTAGACAGATAGTGAATTTGAACCAAAGTATCTATTACTTCTTTTAGGAAAGGGGCAAGTGCCCTGGGGAGGTGCAGGAGTTACTTTATGGTGACAGTTCCCTGGTACAGCTTCCCATACAGCATGAGTACAACTGGGCCATCAGTGGTGAGGCAGAAACTAGTGGGATGTGGGAGAGGGGCAAGAAGGGGTCATGACTTAAGATGGACCTACTGCCAGACTAAACATTCATTGAACAGTCTCCCCAGGAAGTCAGAATGTTAATGTTAAATATCTTTTTGCAGTTCTTGGTGTTAGTAAGGTGCTTGGTACAGGCCTGACATCTTTGGAAGCAAGCTGGGGCAACTGGAAGCTGCACATGCAGCTGGTGAGAGAGCAGTATTGGAATAAAGGCTGGGTGTGAGATTGGGAGGATGTGTTGACCAGGGCTTTTGAGTGGGGAGGAAGGAGGTAGATGTCTGATACTGTTTGATATTTTCTGTCACTTTATGTAAAGAAGGGAATAGTGTGTCTATTTATAAGCTTGCAAGTTAGTAGTTTGGTAGGGCGGCAGGATTGAGACTCACAATATCTGGAACAGCTGAGAAATATGGGACAAAACCAATTAAAAATGCAGTTTATACGTTTTGGTACCTGTAGTCAATGGCATGAATGGAGGATGGCTGGCTGTATAGCAGTTCTGCAGAAGAGGATTGGAGACATTTCACAATTTGTGAGCCAAGCACGAGTGATCATGTTATGCATTTTATGTAGACAAAAAAGGCAAACTGGCTGGGACATACAACTAAGAGGTATTATTTAATAATCATTTAGCTCTGTAAAAGCTGGTAAAGCCTATGCTGGAATACGTACCCAATTTTGGACACTATACTTCAAGAAAAATGCAGAGGAGGAGTCCAAAAAATAACAAGCAAGCAAGCAAAGGTCTGGGAAATCTTATCTGTAAGGAAAGGTTGAAACAATGGTCTTTGATCATTTTATATAGCAGAAGACTCTAGGAAAACCAAAGCTGTCAAATATATAGGGATAGATGCAAAGAGGAAGAGAATAAATTGTTCTCTGTAATGATTCCAGGTGAGTTAAGGAATGAGTATAAGTTGTAGGTAGGGAAATGTAAGTTAGACATTCAGAAAGGTTTTTAAATAGTAAGGGCATCTATGCCCTGGGATAATAGTAATTTCAAAACCAGAAAAATGTGTAGGGGCTATTTAACTTTGAATGGGGTATGATTTTACAATAAACACCCTCTTCTGACATGTCAGCTCCATCCTAGATTGCTGAGGGAAGCAGTGAAGGATTTGTGCCCTCTTGACATTTTCAGAGGTCAAATTTGAAGTTTTCTGTCATGTTGCCAGCCCAGAAAGCTACAACCTAGTGCTTGTTTCCAGAGGACTAGTTGTGAGAGACTGAAATAGTTCTTTACTATATTATTCCCCTTGCAGTTTTACTTTTTAATATCTATGTGATTTGGGAAGAGGGCTTTTCCTTTTTTTTTTTTTTTTTTACTTGAGGATCTGCCTTGCTTTGTTCTTCTGTATATAAGAGCTTTCTTGGTCTACCTGTGAAATCAGTTGAACTCCTGCAGTTGGCTTTCCTAACCATTTGCTTTGGTCAGGGAAATGTCACTTAAAGTTCATGTGCTGACTCTTACTGACAGCAGTGATAGGCAAGAAGAGGAGAGTAAAGAATTACTGCCATGCCTGCACATTCCTTTGGTAGTGAGCTTTTGAAGACTCAAGATAAGGCCTGCTTTGCTTGTCTCCAGATTTGATTTTTATGCCAGTTTATATATTGCATAGTGTCTTTGCCCAAGTGTTCCTGAACTTTTATTTCACTTTTCTGTGATACACATACGATGAAAGAAATGAATGTTTAATTTCAAGCACATGCATGTTCACAAGCAGTTCATACAGCTTAAGAGTATTTCCCAGTATCATCTGTTGCTTGCTCTTCATTGAAATGTGACGGTCAGATGTCAGGAGTTGATGTTGCAGCTATCCAGTGAAGTTCTTTGTATTATTTTTCAGTTATTGCAAAACCATATCTGTACCCTTACTTTGGTTTATCCCAAAGTGCAATCAGTGCACTTTGATTTCACAGCTTGCATAACTTTTCCTGATGATTTCTTTCCATAACCAGATTGCACAAAACTATCTTTAATCTGAACAGGAACCATTTGCCCCATCATTGTAGGGGTCTGTGTACTCACTTGCTGTGGTTAGTTCTCAATTATTGTTAATTTATTCTACAAGCTACTCATCATTCATGGGTGAATCCCATCCATGATGCCCTGGTGTGTTTAGAATTCCTGGCATATGGAGTAAATTCTAGTATTTACCCCATTGATGTGAACCTAGAGGGACTCAGTATTTCACAGAATGTATGTCTATCTTAACACTTCGTCTTCAGCTCTTCCGTTTTATTGTCAGAAAGACTTTAGAAGTCTACATATGCATTAGAAGTAGTTTTACGTTGCATTTTTGCAAAAGCTTTTATTTTTTAATAACCTTTTGAAATGTAGCTATGAAGTTACATTTGAGAAATAGTTAATAATTGGTCTTAAGTGAAAATTTGTGTGAGTAGATAACATTTTGTAGGACCTAGATGCAATACTTTGGAGTTATTAACTGTACAAGTTAAAATTTCTGTCTTCAAAAGATTTGTAACTTACCTTTAAAGCTGTAACTTTGCTGTTTAGCTTGATGGTAATTTAGAAACTTCACCAGGCAGTTTTAAATGTATTTCAGAAATACAAAAAGAAATTACTAAGTTCCCTTCAGCATATTCTGAATGCAAGCCACAATGTGATTGTTTTCAAAAACAAGCTACTTGCACATTCAGGAAAACCATGAGGAGCTAGTGGCAGTTACTGTTGTTGGGTTACAACTAATGTCACCCTCTTTCTCTAGCTGTACTGTGGGACGTGAGCTTTGTGTACTCCAGAGGAACCTGGCAGAGTGAGAGATTCCTCCAGAGTTAGTTCGGTCCTGGACAGCAGAGGATCAGTTTCTTAAAACATGATCTATTTTGGCTCTGGTGTTATACTGGGCCTGAGGGGGCGAGGAGGTCTGTTATATGGAGAGCTGCTGTTAATTCCTCAAGTTGTGGTTTTCTGTCAACGGACAAATGTACTTTCCTGGCCAAGTGTTCCTGTTTTCAGAATAGTTTCTCTTACATGGAGCAATATATATGTCCTGTGGACCTGCAGTATTTGTAACCAGCTGTTGCATGTACACAAAACACGGGTGCAGGTTAAGGAAAGACTTGCAGCTTCCTTTCACATGTGAAGGTAGTAAAGAGGATTTACAGTTCATTAGGATCCTCTTCCATCCTTCCAACCATTTCATGTATCAGTGCTGTTCCCTTACTGAAGGGTCCTGGATGTTTTTTACTCCACATAGAAGCTTGGAAAAGATATTTGTTGCGGGGCTGGTTTCAGCTCGTGTTCTTGGGCCCAACTTTGAACAGTGGTTAGTTCAGCTAGAAACGTAGCCCATATTACTTTTATAAGTGGTCCACAAGAAGTCCAGTGCTGTCAAAGGGAGTATGTCAATTCACATTGCTTTATACCAGCTGGAGAGCTGGTCCAGTGCATTGAAAGATGCAGGAGGCAGTTGCTGCCGTGGATTTGTTAACTTAGTTGGCCTGAAGGGACGTGCAGTGAGAGAACCTCCATCATTCTAATTAATTCTTCAAATGTCTTTCCCTCAACAGCTCTGAA
Organism: Chaetura pelagica; assembly: GCF_000747805.2. NCBI lineage: Eukaryota > Metazoa > Chordata > Aves > Apodiformes > Apodidae > Chaetura > Chaetura pelagica. Next base: position 217,413 of record NW_009952976.1, on the reverse strand, counting down.
AAGTCCAGCTGCATTTCATGAACAAAGAAGGAGTTTGGAGCGGGCCAGGGTAAGATGCAATATGGTCTTTGATTTTTTTAGGGAAGCCAGGAGTAGTTTGTTTTAGTTTTGAGCATCCTGTAGCTGTTAATGAGATGCAGAAGGAAATTGTTCATATTCTGGATGTAATACAGCAGCACTATGCAGTCAGAGGTATATTGGATGGGCTGTTCTTTAGCTTACATGTGGTGGTGGTTAACCCTCAGTGAACTAGTTGTGTCTATAAACCATTGAATATGATTCCTGGATTTCCCCTGGAGTCTTCTTTCTGGAAGTCACTGATGCTCTCCCACTGTCCATATACTTCACATTTTTATTTTTATGGTGGCTGTTTTGCTTCTGTTCATGTGGAGCTCAATTCCACCTTTGAGGAAAGTGTATGGTTTCTCTGTTACCTGCACATGCACTTGTTTATCTAGGACATTAGGAACTGAAAATTTAGTGGAGAGGATCAACCCCACCCCGTAAAAAATCTTGTAACACTGAAATCAGACTTCTGGCTCTATAGAAAGAGGAAGTCAGGAGTCACACTTCATGCTGCACCTTTGCTAACTGGGGGGTTTCTTGTTGATTTCTGTTCCTCAAAAGGCCTCTGGGGACAGTTTTAGTTTTTCTGATTAGCTTACAAGGGAACAAAACCTGTTATGACTGCTGGGCTAGGTTTTATTTTAAAAGTGAAAGCAACATAAGTAAAAAAATAACAGCTGTGATTAAAGGCTGTAAGGGAGAGTGTTAGCACTTTAAACTCTGTGGAAGGTTTGGTACAGTGGACTTGGCATTAAGACCAGTGTCCCAAAGGCTTTTGCTTCTTCCTCCTCTATTTTTCTTCAACTCTTTTTATTAAGTCAATATTTTGGTGAAGTTTTCTGATTGACTTTAATATCTATTTTCTCTGAAGGCCCTTTCTGATGGCCAGTAGTCTCCAGTCTGTTACCTGCTGCTCTCAGATTCCCATCTGGCTGTGTAAAGGGTAACGTGCTCAGCCCGGGCAGGGTCATTCATCTCTGTACATTGCTCTGTGATTCATTTTCCAAAGACAGAGCTAAAAGCAGTTCTGGAAATTAAATAGGCCTTGTCATAGCATTTAGATTCTGCCTGCCAAGGGAGTGTATGGGTTCTTTAGCTTAACAAATAACATATCATTAAACAAATAAAAAAGTATGCCCAAACCACAAGTCAGCCCTGAATGCCAGCAGTATATGAAAGTATTTGCTGTGAACAATGGAACCAGTGCATCCATCTTTAATGTAAAAAGAAGAGTCTTGAATTTCACCCTGACACAAGTTAGGGGTGTTGCATAAAAGGGGAAAAGAGGGCTTCAGCTCTTGGGGAAGTCCTTTCCAGTTTCTGTTCTGTGAGTGAGCAGTGCAATTTTACACTGAGATGATGTACAGTAGAAGGTCATCTTTAGAATGCACTCATTTTCTGGGTGCTCTGGGACAGAAGATATGCCCCTTCTCTGTTCTATGTTTCTTTACATCTCAGTGACAACTAAAGGTGGTTGTTTCTCTCGTTTGTGCTGTCCAAGATTACCTCACTGCTGTGTGTGATCAGCTCAAATCTGTTCTTGCTTGCCTGTTTTTGCTGCAGACAGAGGACTATCTGAAACGAAAAATCCGGTCCCGGCCAGAGAGATCAGAGCTGGTTAGGATGCACATTTTGGAAGGTATGGCACATGCTAAGCAGGAAAACACCAACCATAAACTTTATTGTAATTAGTTATTTAACAGTTTTCTCTTTTGCCTCTGACTCTCAAGTCTTTCTTTCATTTGGGAGTGGGCAGAAGATGATGCCTATTGCATGATTTACTGGGAGGCGTTCAACTCTGCTTCCATGAAGATTCTCAGAAGAATCTGAGAATTTTGATTCTCAGATTAATCAAAATTGTGCAGTTTTGTGTAGCTGAGCAATAATGAAAATGAATGACCATGGTTTGCTTTTCTACTAAGGGAAGACACTGTAAACTATCCAAGAAGGAATGAGGCAGGTTTGATCTTAATTAGTAAGCACCTCAGTTTCAAAGAAGGAGTACTGTGCTGCTGCTCAGTACCACATCTTCGGACACAACTGTGTCTGTCTTTGAAAGGAAAAGATTAACAAGAATCTGGTGACATCAGTTTGAGAACAGTGAATTTGTCTATTTTAGAGTTACAAGAGCTACTGTAGTTATCTTAGTAACTTCAGTATACCTAATATCTATAATATCTTTATAGGGCACAGTTATCTATGCTTTTTGCAACTATTTTTCTGTCTACTTATCTACTGTTACCTACAGTTACTTTTCTGTATAAAAGTAAAATACTGCTGAAGTGCATAGGTTGACCATTGCTGGATTGATACCGTTTTATTTACTTTCCCCTGAACAGAGACCTCAGCTGAACCCTCCTTGCAGGCTAAGCAGCTGAAGCTAAAGAGAGCCAGGCTGGCAGATGACCTCAATGAGAAGATAGCGCAGAGGCCAGGTCCTATGGAGCTGGTGGAGAAGAACATCTTGCCTGTGGAATCAAGCCTGAAGGAAGCTATTATAGGTAAGGCCAGAGGAGGATCTGTGTTGAGGACATTTCCTATAGCTGGCTGTGATTTTCTATCAATTATCCTGCCTGTCTAAGGGCATGCAGTCCCATTCTTGGTCTTGTTTTCCTGTCTCATAGTCACAGTCTTTCAGCCCCAAAGGTTTGGAAAAGCTGAACTCCTTTCTGCCCCAGACAGCCTACAGAGGTGTAAAATTATAGGGACCGTGGTCATCCCAGAATAACTGAAAGCAATTGCATACCCTAAAGTCTTGAAAGACTGTTGAAGATTGCATTCCCTAGATTCTCTCCTTAAAAATCCCCCTTTTAGTATAACATGTCAGCAACCTTGGTCAGGGAGAACCCCCTGGCTCAGATCAGGCAGGGGAGACAGAATATAAACAGGTGTGATGAAACAAAAGCTGTCTGTGAACTTAAAAACTTCAGAGGATTCAACCCCTTTAAAAATAAACCAGAACAGATGTAAATCATGCCAGTGCCATTCCAAGGGTTGAAAGGAATGCTGAGGAATAGCCTTCCCACTGCCTCAGCAGTGTTCTTTCCCATCTCCCCCGCCTGAGCAGTCAGTGTGTGTCTGTGGTTATTCATCCCCCCAAACACATACAGCTACTCTAAAGACAAATGGGACACAACTGGGAGCAAGAAAGAATACTTCTCATGAGAAAGGGAAAGGACAGTGTTGAGGGAGAGCCTGCCTGCAGTATTGCACAAGAGAAGTGGTTGAGGAAGAGAAAAAGTCAGCTTGTGAGCTGGAGCATTAGAGCTGTGGCTTCCTTCTTACATTGACATCTCTCTGATTTCTATTGCCTTTGTTTTAGGTGCAAATGATAGCATTTTCCTGCTTACCAGGATTAATTTGAGATAATGTGATCTAAAACACATTAGTGCATTACAGATGTACATTTAAGTGAATTTGTCTCCTAGACATGCAGATAGACAGAAATGCTGGTCAGGGACACCACTTAATCCATAGCCCTTGTTACTTGTAAGACTAGAGGATAATTTGGGATTCTGTCTTGAAGAGGGATTCTACCTTCCACCACACAGGATGTTCATTACCAAAGAAACTGTGATTCAGCTTTGCACTGTCTAACCTTCTTCTTCTTTGGTGCCAAAATGATAATCAAATAAGCTGTGCCACACATCTGGGTTTGGGCAGAGTTCTGTTGCTTTTGTTATACTTCCTGATCTTGTCTAGCTAAAGGGACCCCAGTCGGCACCATTTTATTCTACTGATAGCAGAGATGAATGTAAACACTTAAAACTGGTCCAGTTTGGGCTCTGTTCTCTTATTTTTAGTTGGTACTTTAAGCAGAACTCAGGCACAGCTCTCTCCATGCCTTCATTATCTTTGTGACACATCTAGTGATAAGTGAAATAATTTCTTATTCCTCTTTAAAGACCACAGTTCATGTTTGTGTTTCTAGTTGGACAGGTGAACTACCCAAAGGTTGCAGACAATTCCTCCTTTGATGAGGACAGCAGTGATGCCCTCTCCCCAGAACAGCCAGCCAGCCATGAGTCCCAGGGGTCTGTCCCATCACCAATGGACTCCCGGATTTGTGAGCCTCTCCCTAGCACCACTGGCACATCACTAGCTCAGGTGAGAATGTGGTGGCCTCCTGCAGTGCCCTGGAGCTTCACAGCTACTGCTGATTTGTATCAAAGGATCCTAAAATGTGAGACTGAGGAAACCTCAAGAAGTGTAGTCTGTGAGATTTCACAAGGGGTCTTAGCTCTGTGTGGTGTTGGTGAAGCCCTCTGGTTGTTCAGAAGCCCCTGTAGTGGTGCCATGTGGGGAAAGGGGACAGTCGTTACCTGGTGTTACAGCCTGTGTTGGTGTTGCACTGATTCTGGCAGGCAATGCTGGGAGATACAGATGTGGGATTTTGATTCCTTTTCTGCCCTAAAAAATTGTGCTGCTTCTCAGGGACAACTGAAGCAGTGGGTTAAAGGAGTCTAATCAGTGACTTGAAAATTTGCTGCTTCCCTTTAAGCAGACATACCTGCACTCTCTTAAACCGTTTCCCTCCTTGTATGTGTATTTGTTATGCCTTTTTCTGTTCCCACAGGGTACATCCCAATTGCAGATTAGCGCAGACTCCAGTGAAACACTTTTCTTACCTGAACAGCCACCCCCACCTCTGCCACCTCCACCTCTTCTGTCTCCTAGTCTTACCAATGGAGCGACTCTTACTGCTGCCAAGCCCCCACCAACACTCATTAAGGTACTATTTTGGCTGATTGCCTCATTGTTGTAGTCTGAAGGAAGATGAGATATTTACTCTGAAAAAGTCTTGGAGTTGGAAGTATTTTGCTAACAGAGGTAAGGGAAGTAAAGCTCATATATCACTAGTGTCCTCCGTGGACACTGGTTGTAACATACTGAATAAGTTTTTCTGATCCATGGTGTATTCACCTTCTGTAAAATGGGTCCTGAATGCAAAACAATCAGCATTATCCATAATTAGAGTCAGTGAGTCTGCACTGGATGAGCAAGTGATCAGGAGTGCTGAGAAGGATGACCATTGTGGTGCAGTATGAGCTGCTGCGGGCGCTGTGACTGTACTGTTGCCTGAGGTAGAGGAGCATGGAAAGACCCTGAGGTCAAATCTGGAGAATTTTGAAATTAAAATCCCAGTGTGCATTCTGGTTTACATGGGGTGTTATGTTGTTTCAGCGTTTCCATTCTTACTTGCTTCCTCCTTTTCTTTTAAATAGCAAAGCCAGCCCAAGTCTGCTAGTGAGAAGTCCCAGCGCAGTAAAAAAGCCAAGGAGTTGAAGCCGAAAGTCAAGAAGCTTAAATATCATCAGTATATTCCCCCGCACCTAAAGCAGGACAAGGGAGCTCCTCCCATGGATTCCTCCTATGCCAAAATTCTCCAGCAGCAGCAGCTCTTTCTCCAGCTTCAGATCCTCAACCAGCAGCAGCAGCAGCACTACAACTATCAGACCATCCTGCCAGCTCCACCAAAGTACGGGTCCTAAACAGCAGCTCTCTCTTAGGAAGCACCTGCTTCCCTGCTGCTGCTATCAGAGTCACTGTGTTGTGGGTGTGAGGTGGGGTAGTTGGCTGCAATGCACTCAATCTCCTTAAGGTACAGTGGCCCTCAAAAAAGGGCTGGTGTCAGATGAGTCAGACAAAAGCATCTGAAGTGAGTTGGTTGGCTGGGTAAGGGGCATGGATATAGTCAGAGGCACTGGAATGATTTAATGTCTAAGGTGGCACTAGTGGCCCAGATGTTTCTGAATGTGTATGATTGTTGATGTTGAGGACGTCCGGTGTCTTTCCACCTTGGTTTTGATGCCTGTGTTTTTTCTTTCCCTGCAGGCCTCCAGGAGAGCAGCAGAGTGGTGCCAGTGCCCCTGCTGTACGCAGTCTCTCTGCCACAGTCAGCAGCACATCTTCCGTGTCCTCTGGTTCCAGCGGGCTGATGCGACAAAACAGCAATGCTGCTGTGGGCAAGCCTGGCCCTCTCCCTGCCAACCTAGATGAGATGAAGGTAAATGTCCTGAGAAGCTCCACAGTCCTTTTTTTTTTTTTTGCCATTTTCAGTGGAGAGGGTGGTACTGAACAATGTTGGTGCCCTGGAGTAGGGCTGAGACGGATGAGCAGGAGTTAGCGATAGCAGCTGGCATTGCTGCCCTGCAGTCTGTACCTGAGGTGCAGGTTTGTTGGCCTGCAGGAGGGTCAGTTTAGTCCCTTGCCCCATGGCTCTGGTAGCAGTTAATAGTTGTTCTGGTTAGAGTGCATGCTTTCTTATTGTTGCCCTCTTTCTTTTTTTACTAAATCAGGTAGCAGAGCTGAAGCAAGAGCTGAAGTTGAGGGCCTTGCCTGTCTCAGGTACAAAGACAGGTCTGATTGAGCGTCTGAGAGCTTATGAAGAGCAGAACGGTGCAGCCAGCCAAACAACCTCCACTCCCAAGCCCAGCACGGCTGCCAGGCTGAGCACGGGGCCAGCCCTGGTCACCACTGGCATTGCACCAGCAGAAGTCGTTGTGGCCACAGTCACCAGTGGCGCTGTGGTGAAGTTTGGCAGCACAGGCTCGACTCCTCCTGTTTCTCCAACTCCTTCTGATCGCTCGCAAATAAGCACAGGGGACGAGAACTCAGCCACTGGAGACACCTTTGGAGAGATGGTGACTTCACCCCTGACCCAGCTCACCTTGCAGGCATCTCCAGTGCAGTTCCTGGTGAAGGAAGAAAGCTCCAAGTCCATCTCCTGCAGCGTAAATGCACCCAGGTCGGAGCGGTGCAGCACTGGGAACAGCAGAGATGCAGAAGTTAGGGACAAAGACCAGATGCTGCAGGAAAAGGACAAGCAGATCGAGGAGCTCACCCGCATGCTGAAGCAGAAGCAGCAGCTGGTTGAGATGCTTAGGCTACAGCTAGAGCAGGAGAAGCGCTCTCAGCAGTCGCTGCCAGCCCCGGCGGCTGCGGGAGAAGGAGCAGCCCTTGCCTCCACCCCGGCAGCATTTGGCACCCAAGTCAAGATTGAAAACGGTTTCCTGAGTTGCCAGTCTGCAAAGCAATCCAGTGGCCAAACAGACCAGTTCAGCCCTGCCCCAACCACCAGCCAAATGGACACTTCGAATCCAAGCCCAGTGCCAAAGAAAGCCGTGATGGTGAAGCAGGAGGTGCCAGCTGCAGAAGCAGAGCCGCCGTGCCAGTCCCACAGCCCGCGGCTTTTCCTTGGCCAGCAAGGAAGCGCCCTGAGCGACCTCATCAAGGGCACCCCTCCCCCCACCCTCATCACCGACTCCACAGGGACCCACATCGTCCTCACCGTGACCAAGCAGAGCGCTGAGAGGCAGGGCCTCTCGCCCCACGGGAAGGCAGGGAGTAGCTGCCCAGCCTTGCAGGTAGGCACGGGTTAGATCGCGTCCCCACTGCAGGCAGTTGGGGGTTCCTCTCTCCCTCTTCCTGCTCCTGTTGTTCAGGATGACTCAATGCGGTGGAAATTCAATGCAGTGACTCCTAAAATGGCAGAGTTGCTTGCTGCGGTGGCTGGTAGTTCATGGCTTTGTGAGACAGAACAGTGTAAGCAGATCTTCAGCAAAAATATGGGAGTTGGACAGTGGTGGACTGTCTACAGCAGTGCACGATTGACTGTGTGCATCATAGGCTGTTCAGCATTCTTCCAAACACATGGCTCTGCCTTTTGTCAGGCAGGATCTTGGGCTTGGAGGACAAGGGTTTGCTGCCACATTTCACTACTTTTTGAAAGAACAACTATGTCTGTGCTATTAAAAAACAGAGGGTGGCTTTAACCTCTTGCAATTCATTATGGAGATTGTTGTTGGAGTGATAGGTCACCTTGTCTACCCAGCGCTGAAATCAGACCCTGGGAGCAGGCATTGGCTTTTTCACTGCTTTATTTTAATGCATGTCAGTGTTTCAAGTGTTAACAGAGTCTTTCATCAGAGATGATCTACTGTTCCCCTGTTGGTATGAGCTCAGCACTTAACAGAAGTGTTCTGAGTGTTTCTTCCAGGAAGGGATAAATATGCCCAGGTTTTATAGCCTAAGTCAAACCCCAGTGTCTTCCATGGCATAAGAAAAAGTTTTCATTCTTTGCTGCCACATTCCTTGCACCTTCTGCAGAGCATGTGGCAGTGTCTGCTATCGGGGCAGGCACTGAGCAGGCTGCATTTGCTGTGTAGCAGGTGAGATGTGAGCCAACTGTCTTAAGTATCAGTGTCCAGTGTCACCCTTGATACCCCAGGATCTCTCACCTGAACTCCAGCCACTGCTCCACAAGGGCACGGTTCCTGCATCATGTTTGCCAGCCCTTGGCATGGGTAGCCCGGGGATTTTAGGAGTGGTACTACCTTCTCTTTCCAGTCTCTGAATCCCACCCCAGTCTGATTTCTCTGCTTGGTAGAACAGAACAATTGACTGAATTTCCTAAAGAATAAAGGAGAGGGAAAAACAAACTTCCTAATCCTTTTTAGAAACACAAGCCTCGTTCCATGTTATGTCTAGGGAACAGCTTCTCACAGATACCCTTTCATTTCCAGAGAGTACAATCATCACCCGCTAAAACTTCCAGCCAACCACCGACTCAGCTACCTGCAAGCACCCCTCAGCAGCCCACGCAGCAGCAGAAGCAGCAGCAGCAGCAGCCCCTGCAGCAGGAGCAGCCTGGAGGACTAAACCCATCTGTCATAAAGGTAGCTTGCTGCCTGCTCACTTTTCTTCCTTGTTTTCCTTTGCATGCTGCTGGGGTTTGTAGCCGTGGTGAGAAGGGGACACACACACACACAGAATCCTGATCAGAGACCATCATCACAGCAAGTGAGATGTCACAGCAGCTTCTGCCACAGCTTGCAGATGCACAGAGTGCTTAGTTTTCAGCTTGAATTTGGCAGCAGAAAAGGAGTGCCACTCTGTTCCCCTGTAAAGCCCATGAGGCATGAAATTTCAGGAGCACTCGAGGTCCATGAGGTCTCCCCCCATGGGCAAGCTTGGGAGTGATGTGGAGAGTTAAAAGCAAAGAGCTCTGGGCTGACCCCTCACAGTTTACTCACTTCTGCCCTTTGGTCCCACATCTGAGCAGAGTACCAGCTGGTGTTAAAACATGTGCTGTCTACCAATTAAAAACTATAAGAAGGCTGAGTGGGCATCCTTGATTCACAGTGGTGTCCCTGATTCTTGAAGGAGCACTGCTGAACTGAAAAGGTGGCTACTGCATGGAGATAGGGTGGTGTGGGCATTATGACTGCTGCTGAAGGTGGTGTATGAGCTCTGAGAGGAGCACAAGGGTGTGATTTGCCCTCAGTAAGTTTGCAGACCACACCAAATTGGGCAGGAGTGTTGATCTGCTGAATGGTAGGAAGGCACTGCAGAGGGACCTAGACAGGCTGGATCGATGGGCCGAGGCAACTGTATGAGGTTCAACAAGACCAAGTGTCGGGTCCTGCATTTCAGTCACAACAAACCCATGCAAAGCTACAGGCTTGGGGAGGAGTGGCTGGAAAGCTGCCCAACAGAAAGGACCTGGGGGTGCTGGTTGACAGCAGGATGAACATGAGCCAGCAGTGTGCCCAGGTGGCCAAAAAGGCCAACAGCATCCTGGCTGCATCAGGAATAGTGTGGCCAGTACGACTAGAGAAGTGATTGTGTCCCTGTACTCGGCACTAATGAGGCCACACCTCAAGTACTGTGTGCAGTTCTGGGCCTCTTGCTGCAAGGACATAGAGGTGCTGGAGCATGTCCAGAGGAGAGCAACCAAGCTGGGGAAGGGCCTAGAGAACAAGTCATAGAAGGAACAGCTGAGGAAACAGAGGTTATCTAGTTTGGAGAAAAGGAGGCTGAGGGGAGACCTCATTGCCCTCTACAACTACCTGAAAGGAAGCAAATTACTTTCTTTACTTCTACCAAGTGAATAATGACAGGACCAGAGGAAATGGCCTGAAGTTGTGGCAGGGGAGCTTTAGATTGGATATTAGGAAGAATTTATATACAGAAAGAGTGGTCAAGCACTGGAACAGTCTGTCTGGAGAGATGGTTGAGTCACCATCCCTGGAGGTATTCAAAAGCCGTGTAGATTTGGTACTTCAGGACATGCTTTAGTGGCCAAGGTTGTAGATGGGTTTTTTGTGTTGATGGTTGGACTCAGTGAACTTAGAGGTCCTTTCCAACCATGATGATTCTGTGATTCTGTGGTTCTGTGACCTCTTACTCTCTGGTGCTGGTGAACGTGCTATGATTTCCATTCCCATGCCTTGCACATACCTGTTGGTCATCCCTTGTGAAGTGCTGTGCAGGTTCAGGAAAGAGAGCACCTCTGGCTTTACTCCTTCTCCAGGTGACAGCTGTAAAGAGGCTTTGCTGTGCATCTTCTCCCTTTCTAGTCCACTTAGGTCTCTTTCTGACATATAATTAAGATAAAATACAGAAAGATTATGAACAGCTTTTAGAGACTGGAGGATCACTTCTGAGTCAGATGCTGGAAAGGATATGAAGACAGGAGTAATTTCTAGTGTAGTCACAGTGGGGTATCCACTTTGCAAAAGGCCAGTGCCTTGGCCTGCTTTGAGACTTTGGAGGAAATGCAGAAGGGAAATGAAGACACCTTCTCCCTCAGCCTCCTATAGCTTGTGTGCTGTGGTAGCATCTGTACCAACTCCTAATCCTTTTGCCTCCCTTGTAGGGTCAGAAGCCAGGTCTGCAGGTGGTCACAGGGCAGCTGCCCCATACCATGTAGTCTTTCTCAGCACCTCCAAACCTGCAGCCCTTTTTCCCCAATGGTTTCTCCAAATGGTCCCAGAAAACTGGTGCTCCTGGCAAGGGTAGACCACACAGTGTGTCAAAAAAGGTGCCCTCCCAGGACATCCCAGTCCTCTGTGCCAGCCCCTCTCAGGAGGTGAGCAGAACCCAGAGCAGCTCTGCCAGCAGAGGCCTGGGGTCACTCCTCTACCTTCAGGTAGACAAGCAGTTTTCCAGGGAAAACAGTGCAGAAGAGCATCAACACCTACAAGTGTTGGAACTGGCATTCAGCTACTGCTGGGGGATCTCACTGCTCCAGGGCAAAGAGCCTTAGTATGGATCACATATAACTGCAGAGGCAAAGACCTGATCCACATTTTAAATTTTCTTATGGGCAGTTGTGTGCTGATTCATCTGGTAAAGCTGAGTCATGAGCACCATTTCCTGCAACCCTTGGGGTTTCCTTTGGAGATCTCTGGTGCTACTGAGTGTTCTGGTGCTCTCCACCCACCATGAGGCTGTGAAACTAGCTGCTAGTGAAGCTTGGTTGTTTCCCCAGACTAGGCACTGCAGAAGGAGATGGATAGTAGATAGTTCCTGGGTATCATATTGTGCAGAGTAGGCTAAACACAGCAAGGGAAGTGTCCTTTCTGAAGTGCTAGAGGAATCCCCCACTTGGACAGCTGAGGTTCTCCCCATCCAGCAGCAGCCTGGGGGTGGTTTGTGGCATGGCTGATTTAAGGTTAGAAAAATCAGCCAGATTTCCAGCTGTGAGTTGGAGGGGAAATCTGTCTTCCTCCCCTGCAGCCACGGTGTAGTGCAGAGTACACAGAAGGAGCCAAGCTGCTGAGAGCAAAGCGGTGCCAACCTCTGTGCAGCACTCACCCAGAGAGGGGGTGATGGACTCTCAGAGCAGCTGTGAGACAGGACTTGATGTGGGCTTTCCCCTGATCACTCCTCCTGCCTTTGTTCTGAGCAGCCCTCATCACAGCCCGGCTCTCCTGCTGCCCCTTCCACATCCCAGATGGACCTGGAGAAGCAACAGCACACGCCGCTTTTTGGAACTACTCCACCTCCTCTCCCTGTTCCCTCGGTCCCAATGAAAGAGCCACCAGGCTATGAGGAGGCCATGAAGCAACAGCCAAAGGCTCAGGTGAGAGCAATTCTTCTCCCTGGTTTCATTGGAGAGCAGGTGAAAAGTTGTCATTGTAAATCTGCTTAGATTTCTGATCTGGGCCAGTAACCAGAGGGGAGACACATTGTCCCTTTCTAACTTCACTTTCCTAGCAGAGTTCCTGCTGGAGGGCTTGGGACAGACCCTAAAGCACAGGTAGAGCTCCCAAACCACTCTCTGCCTGGGGAGTGTTAGTACAGCAGCTGCTGACTGTACCTTCCCACCTAGCAGCAGCCTGGGGTTATGGAGGATTCTGGTGCTGTGCCTGCCTGTGCTTGTTCCTGCTAGATAACAGCCCCGTCTCTGGGGCGAGGGGGCAGAGCCAGCAGCCAAGGGTGCTGCTGGAGGTGGAATCTCCCCTGGGAAACTGGAGGTTAATCCTGCGCTTGCTCTCCCCAGGAGAACGGCTGTGCCAGCCAGCAGATGGACGACCTGTTTGACATTCTGATTGAAAGTGGAGGTAAGGTGGCAAAACCAGCATTTCCCAGAGCCTTTGTTCTGAGCCTGGGGATCACAGAGCACTGAGGGGAGAGCCGGTCGTGGCCCAGGTCTTTGCTCCTGTGCCCCGGCCAGTGCCTTTAGCACAGGCAGAAGTCATTAAGGTGCTAAGGGAGATGTCAGTCAGACGTTAGGATGATACAAAGCTTCTTGGTGGTTCTGCTGCATCAGATCTGGGCACATCTATTCTGCAATACGAGACAGAGCTTGAATACCCCAGAGGAGGGCTGAAAACTCCCTGCAGCAAGCTGAGAGCAGGCACAGGATGACATTCCTTATCCCAGCTGATGGTCAGTGATGGCTCCATCTGAGAGGTCGCTGTTGCTCTTCTGGGTGGGAGGGATCTTTCCAGTGTTTGGCCAAGCTTTTCCTCACCCTGACCTTCTTGTTTGTTCCCTGGACAGAGATTTCTGCTGACTTCAAGGACGAGTCATCCCCAGCTGGGAAAGAACCGCCTGCAGCCCCAGCCTGCCCCTCACCGCCCAGCAGCCACCCTTCCTCAGAGCTGGTGGTGCCGGTGTCCCTGGGGCAGCAGGTGCCTGTGGGCCGGCTGGAGGACTTCCTGGAGAGCAGCACGGGCCTCCCGCTGCTGACGGCAGGCCACGATGGGCCAGAGCCCCTGTCCCTGATTGATGACCTCCACAGCGAGATGCTGAGCAGCTCAGCCATCCTGGACCACCCGCCTTCACCTATGGACACCTCGGAATTGCACTTTGCTCACGAGCCATCTGGGGGCATAGCCCTGGATCTGGCCGAGGCTAACTTGGACAGCATGGACTGGCTGGAGCTGCCAGGGGGGCCCGTGATGAGCCTGGCTCCCCTTAGCACCGCAGCTCCCAGCCTCTTTTCCACAGACTTCCTTGATGGACACGATCTGCAGCTGCACTGGGATTCTTGCTTGTAACTCTGTGAGCAGAGACTGAAGGGAATGGGAGTGGGAGGGCAAGGGCATGCACGGGGGAAGAGGCCAGTCAACCAAAAAAAACCAAGAAATGAGCTCCTGGTACTTGTACTCCTCCCCCAACAGTGTCCTTCCTCCACGAAGCCGGCAGTGATGGCAAAGGCAGAGCTGCTGCTCCAGTCACTGCTTCCAGGGCAGGGAGAATGGGTGCTGGGGGGTGTGGAGAAGAGGCTGCAGGAGCTCTGGGGCTGGTGGCCTCCTGCCCTCTCTGTGCAGCCTGGCCCAGCTTGGGTGAGGGAGGAGCCAGCAGCCCCTCTCCCTCCAGGCAGGAGCAGCGATGGCAGCGCCTGGGCTGCAGTGCTGGGGGCACCAGATCCCTCGCCTTGGGACACAGGATGACTGGGCCGGAGCCGTTTCCAGAAGCAGCATCCTGCACTTTGCTGGGACTGGCAGATAAAGGGGCTTCTGCTGCCCTGGCACAAGTGGTTTAACAGTTGCAAAAGGGGTTCCTACCTCCAGAGCAGGATGCAGAGGTGGGAATGCTGGCTGGGGGCCTGGAACAGCTGCCCTCTGCCCCCACCGGCTGTCTTGTCAGGGGAGGGTCTGATCTGCTGCAGGGCTATGAGGAGCTGGGCAGAACAGGCACCTTTTCCAAGTGTAGCCACAGGGAACCAGGGTTCCCCACCAACCTGGTAATGGCTAAGCTGGTTTCCCAAATATCGCTGAGCATGGCAGAGGCCTGCCTGCTGCTTCACTCACTTTGGGCTGCAAAACAGATTCTTAAGGTGCTAAAATCCAGGTCCTTACATGTTAAATCTGTCCTGTGCTATGCCCCAGACCTCTGGCTGTGTTGGAGCCTACCCTTCAGGCTCCCTCCTGTCCCCCCAGCATGTGTGACATCCCCAGGTAAGTAGAGCAGCCAGTCTGTGGTGGGGTTAGAGGCAAGACAGTGTCCGTGTGTTCTGGGGCACGTGTGAGGGGCATAGCGAGCAATGAACAACATATCATTAGGGGCCATGTGCAATCTGTCTCCTGCCTTCAGCTGTGCTGTTGCCTCCCTGTAGCAGGTGCCCCAGTGGAAAGAAGCAGCTGAGGGTGTCAGACCCACCAGGCAAGCAAGGGTAGCTGCAAACTGGGTGTTGTGTGGCACATCACAGGTCCTAGCTCAGTAGTAAGAGGTGGGACCCTGAAAACAAGTAATGGGTGGCTGACCTCTGCTCTTCCTGCCCTCCAGGCCCATGGCATAAGAGGCAGAAGCAAGTGGCTGCTTGTGGCAGTGTGCAGGCAGCTGCTGCCACGTAGGGCCCCAGGCTGGTGTCTCGGGGTAGCTGCTGACTGGACTAGTAACCCAAGCCCCCAGAGCCATGACCACGCTTTTCCTTGTGCAGCGTTTTGTGTTGGAAACCCAAGCCTGTGGTTCTCCCTTTTTCTCTCTCATATGCTGTTACTCCTGTCACTTTTAAATTCCTGTGTTTGTTAGTAGTAACTCACCTCTGTATTTAGCAGGTGAGACATAGCCCAGCTGTGCCCCCTGTGGCTGCCCCGCCGGGCAGCTACCCCAGCTCTGGCCCTGAGCTGGATCTGGGCTGCTCGGGGGCTGGGGGAGGCAGTTCCCAAGGGCAGGGCTGGAGGCAGCAGCTTCTGAAATCTTACAGCCTAAGGTGCTGACCCTGCTCAGGCAATGGAAGGCTGAACTGCCGTCCTGTTAATACCTCCTTGGGGATGCTGACCTACCTTTCCTCTGCACTGTCCTGCCTGCTGGCGTGGGGTAGGTGTGGGTGAGCACATGCTGCTCCCCTGCCCCTTCGGTACCGCAGGGGTGCGGGTACTGCGGGTACCTCTGCTCCAGCCCTGCACGACTGCTCTCTTTATCAGCCACTAAACTGGCAGCCAGGTGGGGGTCATGCCGGTTTTGCAGCTGGGAGAAACTCCTGCTTTTCTGAGCCCTATTTGCTTGTTAACTGCATGGGGAGCCACTTTCTTAATCATTTGCAGGGGAACCTGCTGGCAGCTTCCTTCCTTTCTGCCCCCCCCCTCCCCCTCTCTCT
>NW_009952976.1:200485-200776 GCF_000747805.2 Chaetura pelagica | reverse complement strand
CTTCAGCAGCCACTAAACTGGCAGCCAGGTGGGGGTCATGCCGGTTTTGCAGCTGGGAGAAACTCCTGCTTTTCTGAGCCCTATTTGCTTGTTAACTGCATGGGGAGCCACTTTCTTAATCATTTGCAGGGGAACCTGCTGGCAGCTTCCTTCCTTTCTGCACCCCCCCTCCCCATCTCTCTCTCCCCACACCGACAGCTGTGAGCAAGTCACAGCCTCTTATCTGCCTCCCTCAGTGGCCGGCTTGGAGAGGAACCCCCCCCCCTCTCCACTCCCCCCCGCCTTCTCGTG
>NW_009952976.1:196647-200468 GCF_000747805.2 Chaetura pelagica | reverse complement strand
CCCCCCCCCACGCCCTCCTGCACTTCCCTCCTGGTGCAGCCCTGCTCCCTTTTGGGGGTTGTGCCGAGTGTACTGGGAGGAGCGAGGGCATCTGCAAGCACCTCACAGAGCCCTCAGCAGCCCCCCACCTCCCCACCCCTCAGTGCCGCTGCCCAGCCGTGGGACCAGGTGGGTAAGGGAGGCAAGTGGTTTCTTAAAAGGAAAGTATGTAGGGGAGAAGACGATCTTTCAAATACTATGGAAAAAAAACCAACCAAACAACCCACAAAGTGAGGCTGCCTGTTTGTCAAACTCAAGCAAAATGAGCTTATTTTAGCCCACGGTGAGCACCAGCCCCGCCCCTCTCCTCCACCCAGATAACCAGCTGTGTGTTGTCGTTTGTACAAATAATTACAAGGCTGCAAACGGTAAATAAAGAATGAAATCATTGAAGTGCAATGAGCTCCTAGAGGAAGGTGGGAGCACTCTGCTTAAATCCCAGCCTGGCCCAGCCATGGTTCCTCGCACTGGGCCAGGCACCCCACTCTGGTGGCAGAGAGATGCCAATGCCTGTTACTGATTTAGCCCTTCTGGAGTTGATGGTGAAAGGCTGAGCTCACAGCTGCTCCCTTTCACCTCTACCCACCCACTGTAATTTGTGAAACTGAAGAAATTTAATTACATTTGCTCAGCATACTTGAAATTGGCACTCCTGGAGCCCAGACAATACAGAACCATGAGCCTCACCTCCTGAGGCTCCTCACCTCCCCAGCAAACCTGCCAGAGCCCCTGTGCACAAAGGGCTTCTGCCAGGAGAGCAAGTGATAACCCTGTGCCTGGGGGCAGTGGGGAAGATGGTGCCTCATCCCAGAAAATAGTGTATTTTCCCCCAAGCCGTGCCCAGAGCAGGCCAGCCCAGTTCTCTGCTTTTTTACTATTATTTGTTTGAATAATAGTTCAATAGTTCTTTGTCAGAAGAGGTACCCCCTGGATGTACATTTTTTGCACCTGTTGGGAAAAACAAACAAACAAAGTCTGTTGTTCTGCCTCTACCTTGAATGTAATCCTGAATCTTTCTGCTGTAACCACTACTTGTTTGTAATGTGTATTTGACTAGCACGCACTCTCCCTTCCACTATGCAGCAAACAGCAAGGGGTGATCGGCACCATCGGCGATGGATGGTGTTGGGGCATCGGATCCAGAGCAAGTATTCAACTGGAAAAGGATAAAAGTGACAACAGGGGAGAGAATGGATCTTTAAATCGAATTATTTTTTCAGTTACAAATATTTGAAAAAAAAAAAAAAAAAAAAAAAAAAAAATCAATGCTGTACAAGATTTCTAGCAGGAGGAGGAAAAAAAAGAGATGGAAATGGGATTGGGGAGCTCACCATTAGCAAAGTCAGTTACAAACCACTTCAAATGCATTTCTCAGTTAAATGCTACAGAAGCAGCAGCCATGCAAAGACTCTGGTTACACAATTTCAATCATTTACAGTCCTCAGGTTTCAGATTAACAATGCATTCCCAAGGAAATGGATGGGGAAACGGGGGTAATTTTACCAGCTGGAATGGAAAATGATGCAAATTACTGAAAGGAGCCTAACCCAGAAGGCACCAAACTGCATTACTGGCAGAGGCAATGGCCACGTTCACCCCAGGTATAAAAGCAGGTAGAAGATGATCACAGCTGAATTGAATTTGTGCCCCTGCCACATCATATATTAACACAGGAGAATTCCTTCCTCAGCACTCCCCAAAAGGAGGGGGTGGGAAAAAAAAATCCCCTACTGAGATTACAGAATAAATTGGGAACATCCTAATGGAAACTTTACCAGTGGTGGTGGGGGGGGTTTGGGGGGGGGGGGGATGTCACTTTGACTTTCCCAGCTAAGAGTGGGTGATCCTCTGGGTCTTTCTGAAACCTGAAAAAAAAAGAAGCTTGGGTGGCCATGCCTCATCCTTTCTCAGCTGCAGGGAGATTCCTTCTATGCATGGAAATTACCTACCCTGCAACCAGACCTAGGTCTTATGGTAGGAGAAGCATGGTAGCTTTTACAGCCTCCCCCAGCCCTGTAGGCTGGTCTGGACCCCTAGCTGTTACAGTGATAAGGTCACAGTGCAGCCTTCCTGAGCCAGACAACAAACTGGAATTGCTTTGAAGGCACTCATTTCCACATCAGTAAATACAGTGCAACTTTCACCCTTCCATGAGCTTGGGCTTCTCTGAACATGGTTCTTCTGGGGCCTGTGCCCTGACACTGTCCCACTTTGCAGCAGAGACTACACCTGCTTTTTTTCTGGAGCAGCTTGTTAATGTGCAGACCACACTTGTCTCCCACCCCCAGTCCTGTTTTCTGCACCCCTCTCCCCACATCCTTTCAGTTTGAGTGTTTCTTGCTTGTCAGGGTCTCTGCTGCAGAGCTGAGCCTCAGGGAGGGCTGGTGGCAGTGAAGCAAGGCTGGGCTGCCACTGCTGCCTGCACCCACCCTGGGTTCTGCTCTGAGGCAAGGCTGGTGAGGAGCCCCCACGGTGCCAGTGCAGGCTGAGCAGAGCCCTCAGCTTGCTGCTAGCCCGAGCCAGGGCAGAAATGGTGCCATAATTATCACATGGCAGAAATTGAGAAATCTAGTCCTGGCCCTGACAAAAAAAATACAAAAGCAAAGCCCAGCGCTCTCCCAAGATGCAGTTTATTTACAAACCCACCGAATAAAGGAAAGTAAAACTCTAGTGTCATTTCATGAGTAGTTTGTGCTCACAGACAAGCGCTTTCAGTAGAAAGTCACAGACTCCATACCCAGAGCCACCACCACAAAGCAGCAATTCTCCACTCCTGACCAGTGTCCCCACCGCCACCGCAGGGCGAGGAGGATGAGTTAGTCTCCCTGAGCCAGCTCCAACCTGAACCCCATCCTGAGCTACAACAGTGCCAAAATATACACGGTCCTGGAGTTAATTTACAGCTTTTTGGTTAACAGTAAAAATAATCTAGAGACTAAAATGACAGCATGAAACACTTGTTTAGGTGAGAGGTGGTTTTTGTCTTCTCCCAGAGGAGACAAGGCCTATCCCCTAACACTCTAACAGTGGTAACAGGCCTGTGCAGTTGGGCACCTCTTGTCAACACCCCACATGCCACTGCCAGGGAGGAGAGATGAGGCTGACGCCAGTTCCCCCCCTTCTCAGCCCCAGTTCCACATCAGAGGATCTTGTCCAAGTGCTTCAGGTTTTGCCATCCCTCTCCCCAACAGAGGCAAGTCCTTGGCTGGCACGGGGGGGGGGGGATGTGCTCTCCCTGCTCCTGCACAGCAGTGAGTCTGTCACCAAGCTCAACTCCATGTGCACCCACAGTGCCACCTGCCAATGCACCAGCTCTGGTGGCTTAAAGCCATCCCACAAGGGGTGCCTCTGCCCCACAGCAACAGCAGCAGACACACACACACACCGGGTGAGTGAGCTGCTGACCCCCAGGCCGGGGGCAGCACGCAAGGGGCTGTGGGCCAGGCTGCTCCCCCAGGCACCAGGGGGGAGGCAGGGCTGAGGCAACCAGGAGATGGGGGTGGCAGAGATGGGGGAAGTTGGGAGGGGGCACTTGCTTTTTGTGGGCAGAACACACTTGTCCCTTTGCAGCATCACCCTCGACCATCACCTCCCTCAGGTCTGCAGCTTGGCCTCTTGGCACTGCTGCCATCTGTCCCAGGTGGCCTGGTAACCCCCCTGAGGAGGGGGGGGTTGTCACAGATACAAGTGGGTGTGGGGGGTAGGGCAGGGGGTGAGACATGATGGGGGTGGGGGAGAGGAGTATGCGCCATCGAGAAGGTTCCCCAGGATGGGGTGGGGGG
>NW_009952976.1:181963-193534 GCF_000747805.2 Chaetura pelagica | reverse complement strand
GGTAGGGCAGGGGGTGGGACAGGATGGGGGTGGGGGAGAGGAGTATGCGCCATCGAGAAGGTTCCCCAGGATGGGGTGGGGTGGGGGTCACCCATCTATGTCCCAGCTGAAGAGATGGTGCTTCACCAGCATGTCCTGCACCCCTTCCTTCAGTGGCTTCTTCTCCTTCTCCTGTAGGATAACACAGAGATCCAGGTCAGTGCACCACACCAGAAAAGGGGAGGTTGTGTCTGCAGGTAGAGCCCAGTCGTGCCCAGGCCTCCAGCACCCAGAGGAGCAGCCTTCTGCACTTCCCACCCCTGGTGCAGCTGACACAGGGAGAGGCTCTGCGGTTTGGAGAGCACCGGGGAAAGGAGGGGCCTGCTGCTATTTCCCTCTGCCCCAGCTGGGCAGGGGCAGGCAGCACCCTCTGCTATACAGTTCCTGTGCACAGCCTGCCCTGGCACCCTGGCAGGGAAAGCAGCCCCATCCACAGCTTCTGGTGCTGGCTCAAGGGGAGGCAGTGCTGGAGCACAAAGCTGGGAGGGGTAAGCAAAGCACCTCCCTAGCTGGGGGGGAGAATGAGAGATGCCACCTACTCACCTCCCTCTTTATTGGCAGCTCCCAGTCCTGAGAGAGGCTGAAGGCAAATTTGCAGAGGACTCTGTAAATGAAAAGAGTGATAGTAACATTCACACACACATTGCACCAGCTCCTCAGCTTGGCCCGGCAGTCACTAGGCTTACAAAGAGGGAAATCCTTGTTTGTTGGTGTTGAAAAGGCAACACCAGCCACCCATCTCCTGTTCCACCGTCCTCTTTGGGCTTCACATCCTGCCAGCTCCCGGCTGAAAAGCCTGCAGATGTGACTCAAGTGCAACCCCTACAGAGCCTGACACGGCAGCGCAGGGAGGCCCGTGAGGGACCAGAGAGCAGCCGGCAGTGGGGGGCTGTAGGTTCTTCTCCAGAGAGCACCTCAGAGTTTCTGCACCCTCTGTCCACTCCCTGGAGTAAGGGAAGTGTCCCGACCCCGATGCACAAGTGCCACACGGGGATGGAACATGGAGCTCCCAGCTCTAAGCAGGCGCTGCAGGCACAGCCTCTCTCCCTAGAAGACAGGGATGCAGAGCTCAGATCTCCTGATAACAAGCCCTTTAGGGTCAGGGGGAACTCCTATGAGAGGGTCTCCTCCAAGTCCTGCAGCAGTGGGGAAGAAGAGTCCCTCCACAGGAAGCCAGCTAGGAGAAACAGGGCATAAGCCTGCACACTTGCTCCCCACAAGCCTGGGCCCAGCCCTCAACCAGCCACACCTGGTCTTTTGGCTGTGCTGCACTAGCACAACCCACGTGCTGCAGGAAAGCAGCCATGGGACATGGCAGCACAGAGGTGGAGGGAACTGCATTCCTCCAATTCAGCAGCAGCACAAGGACTACTGGGCACCCCAAGGTACATAAACACGGGCTGCTTCTGGCTACAGATGCTCCCACTGGGGCCGGAGGCAGCTGAGCAGCACAGCTGGTTCCTGCAGAACAGCAGCAGCAACAGGGCTGGAGTGGTGGTGGTGGTGGTGGCGGGGGGGGTGTGGTGTGCTCTTTGGCTCCCTGGGACTGGATGTGGCTTTGCAGCATGCTGGAGGGCCAGGAGCATGCAGTGCAGATGTGTGCCCTGCTCCAAGTGATGTGCTTTGTGTGAGCTCAGCCCATTCTGCCCCTGACACCACTCCTTTGCTTTGACTGGGCAAGGTGAGTGACTCCTTCCCAGCCAGCAACAGCTGGACTGTCTCCCTAGCACATCCCCTGGGTCCTGCTTGGACTCATGGTGACTGCCAGAGGACTTGGAGAGCAGCAGGCTGGAAAAGACACTCTCTCCATCAGGGTAGGTGCAGGGGCTGTCTGCCTGTCACAACAGCTCCTCTGGAGCCAGGCTCTGCTCTTGGTCAGGCAGGCACAGTGCGTTGCATTAAACTGTCTAGACAGTTGCTGCTGCCTCAGCACACAGAAGGAAATCTCCACAATGTGGATGTCTGGGCAGCCCACGCTGCTTCTCACTGGAGTGGGCCCGAAGCCAGTCACAGTGAGGGCCACGTCCTGCAGAGGAGGAGGAAATCCATTCCAGACCCTGGCAAGGCCCACGGGGACAGAGACTCACCTCAGCTCACATTTGATCTGCACCCAGCCAGGACTGCGCAGGAAGGACCAGGGATGGAACCACTTCTCCACGGTCTGCAGGCTTGAGCACAGCACCTCCAGCCACAAATGCAGCACCTGCTCACTGCAGCAATGGGGTAGAGGCATGTTACTCAGATGAAGCCAGGGAAAGAAGCCCCATTGGGACAGTCTATTTTCAGCCCAAGCCTTGACCTCAGGCCACAGTCCAGTTCCTAGGGGGAACAGGAAGCTTATGTGACCCCCTCCATGCAGTGAGATCTACTTCTTCCAGCCAGCTGCCATGCCAGCATGATAAGCAATAAAGGAGCAGGTCCCACTGAGTGGCTTCAGTGAGAAGGGAAAAAGAACCTGTGGCATAAGGTGGACTGAAACAACTGCTGCTCTTGAGCATGCTCTTCCCCCTCCCAAGCTCCTCACACCCACAAAGCTGAGGGTACCAGTACTGGGTGACTCACTTGAGCCCAACGCAGATGAGGGAGCGAAGCTTCACATCCATCTGTGCATGTGCAGCATCGTGCGTCATGTTCACAGCCTGAACTGCCTGCAGGGTGGGAAGATGTGGTTACCACCTTCTCAGCTTAGCCTTAGGCTGGGCAGCCATTTCAGAGACATAGCCAAATGTTACAACCCCAAAGCTCCCCAACCCTCACCCAGTGCCACCTGCTAGCATCAGAGAGGCCAAGCCTTCCTGATGGCTTCACTTTCTTCCTTTCCCCAGGCACCTGGTGATTCTACTCCTTCCCATTAAGGAAGGTCTGGGAGAGTCTCAAGCATCTCCCTACTGAAAGGCAACACCCTCCAGCAGCCTCCATGGGGAAACTTCCACACATTAGGAACTGGGAGCTGGCTGGGGTCAGCACTCACCCGGTAAAGCAGCTCCTCTGGAGTGAGGACTTTGCCGTCTTCATCAAGCCTGCAAAGATCACAGCAGAGACCTAGCTAGCCCAGGAGCCAACCCTGGCACATGCAGGCCTTTTCCCCTCCATACCCCAACAGCTCTCTTGCTACTGATGAGCCCACAGGTGATCCTGCAGCCGTAAGAGAGCAAGATACAGACCCAGCAGCAAACATGGGAGCCCAGGGAAACAGGAAAGAGCCACTGCCAGCCAAAGTCAGCACAGGCACAGCAGCCTGCTGACACCATGCCTGCAGGAGGATGGGGCAGACCAGGACCCTTCCCAAGGTGGAGAGCAGCAGCAGTTTGAGGAGCACAGAAGAAGCAGGGCACAGACCCAGCCACCTGGTGTGAATAAAGTGGCTTTACCTGTAAGTCTTGCAGAGCACAAGGCGAGAATACACAGAGTCAAAATCCCGTTCCACTTCCCGGCTTGCAGCCTAGTCAGGCAGAGGGACAGTCAGTACACTCTGCCCTACAGCTGCCTCACCCCAGCCCTCTGGCCACACATCCCCATGGAGGAAACTGAGACATCTCACCTCTTCAATGAACAGCCAGGGATGGCAGGCACCCCCCAGCAGAGATGGCTTCTTCAGTCCATGTTCAAATATGGACTTCAAGGCTGGACACAGTGTCCCTCGCACCAAGTCCGTCACCCCTTCTGTGACAGAGTCATCTCCAGCGATGGAGTACTGAGGAACACAAAGAGCCAGCTCTCAGCACACTGGTGAGGGGTAGAGCATGGAGGCAGTCTGCTCACCTACACCTTCTCTGCTTCTCTTCCACTGCCAGGTGCCCACCAGCCCCCCATCCCTTAAAGCCTTTTTGCTGTTAGTGGCTCTTGCATAAGACACAATTTTCAGTGCTAATCCCCTGGGAATTACTGGGACACCAGGACCTTTGTACCTAGGTGCAGTCCAGGAGACCACACAGGTGACCCCCAGCACCATGGAATTGCTGTGGTTTGGTAAGATGCTGATCAAGCTAAGGTAAGGAAATGGACTTACACTGAGGGTCTCTGGGACTCTGTAAGCTGCTAAAAGTCAAGGCAAATGGGAATTCCAAGGCAGAACCCTGACATGCTGTTAGCATGAAGGATATTCCAAAATTAGGATGAGTGGGATCCAATCTGTTTCCACATTAGGGAGAACTGCTCAACAGTCCAGGGTGTGTTTATACACAGAGAGGTCATCTGCATCTAAGGAACCAGCCTTGAGAAGGGGCTGAGGAAACAAGTGAGATGTCAATAGTGGCATCTCTCTAGAGGCTTCTTTTGCGTTCTCAGATCAGTCTTTGAGCTATTACTCAATCTTCTCCACTTCCCCTGCAAATTGTCTAGGCCAATACGTGATGACATTTGTCTCCTATCTACTACCCAGCTCTGGGGACATATTGAGGTGTCTGCTCTAAATAGGTGGCATATCACCACTGCCAGCTGCAAAAAGAACCAAGAAAAAGTGCCCCCCTCAAGCACGGCTGCTCAGGGATAACACGCTGTGGTGACTGCAAGACATGAGCTGGATCCACAGGCACAGCCTCGGGGCACAGCACAGGCAGCAGGGAGCAGGCTGAAACACTGCCCACAGCATCCTGCTGCCTACCTGCCTGTTGCTTTCTCAGCTTTCCTGAAGCTCATCTCTAGGGTCCTTGCAAACCATCACACTCAGACACCTGCTGCAGCCCTCTGGGGCCCTCATTCCCCACTTGGTCAGTGTGAGGAAGTTGAGCAAACAGGTTTAGGAAGATAAGCTGCCTGATCACATCACTAAGTGCTCAATAGCCAGAGAGAGCAAACAGGCTCAAGGAGGGAAATACGTGGCTTTTTTAAACTATTTTTTCAGCTATGAAATTATTTTTTTTCTTTTTTAATTTTGTTGGTGTGTTTTGTTTTTTTTTTATTACCTCTTTGCTCCGCTCATCCAAGATCTCCACAAATTTTGCTGGAAACCAACCTATAAAGGATGGACAAAGAAGAGAGTCTGACCCTGAGAAACAACTAACACAGACAAGACCAGAGAAGGTCACCAGTGGAAGGTGAGAATAAATCAGAGTTCATAGGGTCCCACTCCAGAGAAGGAAGTGAGCAGCCCCAAAATCACAAGAATTAAGGCAACTGCACGAGAAAGCCAATTACAGAACCCTGCCCACAAGCAGCAGAGATGACAGGCACCCAACCACCTAGTGCCAGGAGGATGGAACCTAAACTTGCTGTTTGCAAGAGGTGACCAGGTAGCTGCACCACTGCTCTTACACCCTGCTTTAACATTTCCCTTCCCCCTCCCACCCCAGCAGATGCTCCAGGTAACTGGCAGAGCCTCTGCTGCAGATGTGCCAGAGCAGTTGCTGCAGATGAACGGGTGCTCCACATCCAGCCCCACTCTCCCCAGTGCAACACATCCCGGTCTCACCTCTCAGTCCATTCAGCTCTCCCACCCAACAGTGCTCATCCTTCTGGGAAATGATCTGAAAAACAGGGAGTGGAAAATGCTGGTTGAAGAGAGGGCAGTGTCAGGAGAGCTACTGCTGCCTGGCTGTGTGTGTAGTGAGGAACTGCTTTCTTCAACTGTTTTGCCAATGTTCTCTTCTCATGTGGCTCAGGGTCTTCAGGATCAAAAAGCTACTGCAAACATGTTACCCTTGTTTTATCAATTTCAGGTGAGATGCCCATAGCTAAAACACAAATGGATGCTTCCATAGTCTTACCACAGCTTATTGAACATGTTTAAACCAGGACCCAGGTCAGTCCAAATCAACCTTTTGCTCAGCTGCATGGCAGCCAGCCAGGAAAGGGACTTGGTGGTTGCACTGAGAATGACCCACAAGACAACACCCACAGGAACATACTGCCTCATCCCCAGGCAGCCCCCAGGAACACCAACCACTTCCCTTGGACTCCTGACCGGGCTCTAAGCTGATCTCCCTTCTTTCCCTGCAGAAGAGGCAGTGCAGCATCCCAAACCAGCTGGGTCTGCCCTGGTTCCTGCACGAGGCTGACGCACCGTAATGATGTCGTTCTTGCGGAAGCCCAGCTCATCATCGTCGTGGCGCTCGAAGTCCAGCAGTGCCTTGGCTCGTCGCCGTCGGTTGCGGGAACAGGCCACATAGTTCTCGTGGTCCCTCTGGTGGCTTTCCATGCTGTAGTCTGGAGTCAGATCCTAGCATGAATGTGGATGAAGAGCAGAGGAATGAAAAGCATCAGGTGACTCCCAGCTGATCTGCCAAAGCTTGCATGCCCCTGTTCCCAAACCTTTTCCTGCTTCTAGCAGGCAGACAACTTCCCAGGGCACCCCTCCTCCACCAGGGATGGGCTGAACAACCCTCATCCTCCACCCGTTACACCTGGCATGTTCTTTCTTGAGCCCACACTCTAGGAGCATTTGAACTGCCCTCTCCTGTTGTGGACACTCAGCATTCATGGAGTGAATGCACAGCAGTGCAGATCCAGCTGTTCCCACTCACAATGCTGCAGTTCTTGGGATCCACACACTGGAAGTGCCGTGCCACCTGGAGAATGGCCTCACGCAGGTCAGCCACCAACTCTGTCTGCTTGATGTTCTTGGCTTTCAGTGCCTCCAGATCATCATCACCTGGGGGAAGCCACACAGCCAGAGGGAAAATGAGGAAAGGAAAACAAGTATAAAATATTTTTGTTTGTTAACATTAGAAATCATTGATTCTGCAGATGAAAACCAAACACAAACAAGCCCTGACGTTAGAAGTGCCTACACTAAGGCAGGCAACTTATTGCCAATCTACTCAATAATGTAAATAACCCACACCAATTTGACTGTCTCAGATTTTAAGAAGCGTGTCTGTCAAACCACATGTGGAACTGGAAGATGCCATCTTTGATCAGTCTGGACAACTCAGTATCCCAAGGTGCTGTGTACTGCTTTAGAGCAGTGTGTAGGCAGTACATAGACAGCTGAATGGTGTGACACAAAACTAGGGAACTTTCAAAAATTCTCTTCAACTGAAATTCTCTTGAAACTGAAGCACTTTTTGGTTGAACTACTTCTGGTTTTCACATAGCTCATGGGCTGAGAGCATCTTCTTCACTGACTCTTAAAAAAGATTTGAAAAACCAAGACAGCAGACTTCCCTGTCTCAGTCCAGAAGTCAGAGCCACAAGAGAAAATCCACCGTCTACTTAAGACCTTGAACTCTGCAAGAGCCAGATTTCAAAGGTTTTGCATGTATAGAAATGTTCATAAATAAGTACAAGGTAGAAGTTACCAAAGCATCTTTCAACTGTCACTGATTCTCCTAGGAGTTTTGACAGGCTATCTGTTAATTTATGCAGAAAGATACCCAATGGAATTAATTCTTTAGGCCTTTAATGCATCCAAATGCCTTAAAAACTGGGTACATGATGTTCAGGAACATTGAATCATTTGCTTCTTTTTCTAAAAAAAAATGAATCCGTTTGTTTTAAATGCAAATTATGTTTTTGCTCTCTCTGTAATACATTGAAGATGTGATGGCTTGATTATCAAAATCAACATCCAAACCACTGTATTTTTAACTGAACTCTGATTTTTATACAAATGCAGCTTTTATGCAAGACCTAAGTAGATCATCAACCAGCAAATTAGTACTCAGTATGAATTAAGTGTGGCCAGAGATATACAGCTGCTGCAACAGATATGGACACATGAAACTTCTGCTTATTGAAGTGATTAACAGTGTATTTTAATCACAAGTGATCCTAATTAAAAAGACCAAAACTTTAAGAAGATAAATAAAGACACAAAATTAGATTTAAAATTACTTTTATAATTGTTTTCTATTTGCTAAATTAAATCAGACACACAGACCTTAAGGGAAAACTGAACTTTGGTTCTGGACTAGAGACATTGCAGGACACACACACTCCCAGCCCAAGCAATGAAAATTAACAAAAACTCCTCCTCAATGGCCAGGGATAGGAAACCGAAGTCTATTTTCTTACAAGAAGCATGTAAGGAGTGTCACTACAGATTCCCAGATAATCCATGTTGCTAAAACAGAATGTGGCTAAAGAAGCAGCTACTCAACCACAGCCACACTAGCTTTGTGGGCTGCCGTCATCATCACTAATTCTTTCTGTCATCATTCGGTCCCTTCTGGCCAAAATACTGTGCTGCTACCTCTGTATTCAGATCAATCCCACCAAAACACAAGCAGGAGACATGGGAAGCAAGTTCCACATCCTCCCACCTTAGAATATACATGATGCAGAGGAAAGCAAGTGGGGTTTCCACCAGATCCACCTCACTGCACCCAACAAGCCTGCATGTATGTTTCCAAACCAGGCAACCACACTGGATGGGCCACATGTGAGTGGGCTCTATTTTGAGCGCACAGAAACTGGCTAGCTGGATAGTTGTGCAGAAGAGGACTAGTTCTCCTACATTTCCTTGGTGCAGTCCCCATTCAATGGGAAAAGGGCAACATGCACATCTTCTGCCAAACTACCTTTCCCTGTTTCTTCTTTCTATTACTTCATTAGAAATCTGGTCCAGCTCCTTCAATCTCAGCTAGGGAAAGTGCTGGCCAACCTGATCTAGCATGGGCTAGAGTCTGCCTTTGAGCAGGAGAGGTTGGTCTACAAACACCTACAGGTCCCTTTCTAACAGTGCTCCTGTGATTCTGGGACTCCTGACCAAGTTACTGCTAAATTTGCATTCACTCTAAGGAAGAAGAATTAAGTTCTGGCTAAGTTCTTACTCTCACCCTGACAGGGGCCACACACCAGCTCTACACAGGCAGCAGACTTTACACTTAAGGTTGGTTGACACTTCCCAGTATAAGGTGATTTTATCACATTCAAGCTTTCCTTCCCCTCACTTGGGCTGAAATTTTCCTTTCTGGTCACTTGCAGCAGGGTAACAACTTCTCTATTTTAAGCAATGTTTTAATTACTAAGAATAATATTAGGTAAAAACCATGACAATCACTGTACAGAAACTCCAGTAAAATAAGAAAGCACCAACGACCATCTCAGTTCTCCCACTGATACAATTTGAAGCTTGAACTTAAAATTTACCCTAGTGTGTGGGTGTAACTCATTATCACCTTCATAAAGCTACTCAAACTTGGCCAAGGACACACAACCAAGATGCATTTGGCAGCTAAGTGCTCTGCTGGTTCAGTCTGTACTGACTGTACTATAACATTACATATAGGAGCTTAGGTTGCACAAGCAACTTTCCTGTGTTTCTTCACTTCTTCATGCTTGACTTCACAGCTTCATTGATCTTCTACCAATGTTCTTTTAAAAGTAATGCTTGTAGCAAGCCTGTGACAATCTATCAACTTCCTGGAGAAAACCAGAAAAGCTCTCCTCTGAAAAGACCAGTAAAACCCAGTTTTAAATTTATTCAGCCCATTTCAACCACAACAAGAACAGTGTTTGAACCCCATAAACTCAGTATGTTGTCTTATTCCGGAAAAACAATTTCTGTGGTGAAATGTGGCAATTTTAAGCAAGATAACTAGTTGCAAGGAAGGTGATGACAGCTTACAATAGAAAGGGCTATTATGGGGTCACAGAAGCAAGTTACTTTTAAACCCATGCAAAACCTATTCTGTCTGTGTGCTTTCTGGACGTACGTCGGTTTAGCTCCTAAGTGAAAAAAATTAAGACTGAAAAATTTTCACAATATCTCACTCTCAGAGTAAGTAATGGGGAACGTCAGGGATATTTGCATTTATAAATTTTGATGGACACACTGGACCATCCTGCCCTGTCACAGATCTTCAGAAATGTTCCTGAACTGAGCAGGGGAAGATCAGGACAGTACAGCATCAAGTTTGTCGACTGGATACAGTCTGCCAGAAAATGTGTATGACCTGTTGGTTAGTCCAAGAAGGACATTACAGCTGGGCTGCACTGCAGCCTGCTGTTAGTCACCATATAAGGACTAACTGTCTAACCTAAAATTCACTTTCTGAGCTCAGACCAAAGCCAGAAAGTAGAAAACTATACCTCTTCCCTCTCATCCTTCGGTTCTGTCTCTGTTCTCTCCTCTTCCTCTGACCTAGCATTTCCCTGCTTTGCTCACTCCCCTCCCTCCTAGGCTGCTATATCCATCAACACCACATGGAAGGCACAGAACTGCTCTTACCAAAAAGCAGAGAGGTGATGCCAGATTTCCTGCGCTGAGTCCTGCGCCGCACGATCTGAGGGAGGGGAAAGAAAGAGAACAAAATGCACACGTTAGGACCAAGTTCCAAAATAAATCAATCCTCACAGGTCAGTTCTGAGCAAGGGGTCCTCACAGCTACCACTGGAAGGGTCAGGAAAGTCAACTAACCATTTTGGACAGGATTGTGTTCTAGTTCTAACACAACGAACCAGCTCTACTGCTTCCTCTGCTCCATGTGCAATGGGTTATTTACAGCTCAATTATTTTGAAAGCAAAATAGAAGTTCAAGAATCAAGCATGATTTGAGTGAATAATTTTAGTTCTAATTCTCCTTGTTGCCAAAGGCAGTTCTACATGTAATTACGTATAAATTTTTAAGTGGATGCCTATTGCTTTTTAGAATTGCAGGAGTGTCTTGTGATTAGCACACAGACAAGCATCAAGAATCTGTCTTCTACATAGGCTTCACAAACAGGAGCTACTACATCCATACAACTGCAGACTGCAGTCCAAAATTAAACACAAGTGCATTTTTCATTCAGCTTCTCAAAGGCTGCTGCTGTTTTCTAATTCAACCTTCCAGAGTTACTTTAGTGTATTAGTTTCTTACTAATGGATTAACTCCCACTCCTACCCTGCAAACTCAAAGGAAATTCTGCCAAAAGCATCTGTTCTTTCTCTTCGTTTCCATTAATAAAATGCACTTTCCATCATAACTCTCATTAATGATAATTACAAGCAACATCACCTGGGGTTTTATCAAGCAGGATAGATCTGGCAGGATTTCATCTGTACAGACCTCCCCCTCACTTCCCAATAAATTCTCTCCACTGAATGACACAGTCATCCTGATGCCAGAACCCTCTCAGATAGGAGGTCCTCTTGCTCACGAACAGCCATTGTGAGGGAACACATTCAGGACTGGCAAAAACGGAGCAGCAGAGGCAGGTGGGACTCTGTGCACCCACCTTGGATAAATTGTTGACAGTGGTGCTGGAGTTGAGCAGCTGCCCTTGGTCAGCAATGAGGTAGGCCAAGTGTTTCCGACGCTGGGTCTCCACTGCCACATCTGTCAGGGAGCCAGCCACACGCATGGCCTCCTGCAGCAGCACATCTGCATCTTCCATCTGACTTGGGATGTCCGAAAGCGTGTTGAAGATGGAGGCAGAATTCTCAGACTGGATTAGCTCATCCTCCTGCAACAATGCAGTCATTTTGCCACACAGAACACAACACCTATGCTCTTGAGGCTGCTAGATACAATTTCACATTCAAACTACATTTGGGAAGGGAATAGCATCTTTTACTGCACTGAGATCTCCCCCCAAAATTCTAGCTGGCATGTTTCTGAAGCACAGCATTCATCATTGAAATAAAGCCAAATCAGCAAGAAAAGACAA
>NW_009952976.1:170713-181896 GCF_000747805.2 Chaetura pelagica | reverse complement strand
GCTCAGTTTCACACACTACAGAGTGCCTACCATGTCAAACTGTGCTCCACCTTCCCCTTACTCCCAGCAGGCTCATCTTTACCCTTCACACAGCAAGCTGAACTACAGAGTTATTTTTCATCTAATAAGGAAAAGATCAGGCTGGCTAAATATGTCAGCCAAATGAAATGTAGTCAGCACGTTGGTGTCTCTTGGAGCATTCAACAGTGCCATCAAAGGCTCCCCAGACGACCACAACCTCAGCCTTATATCTCTGCTCATAGATGGTGCAAAATCAAGAGGTATCTTGCTTTAGGTAAGGTGGGTCCCTCAGGGTGGCATCTAGAGTTAATAGAAGGGGACAGCTGATGAGGTTTAATTAGGAGGAGAAAATGAGGCAGGCAGGGGAAACAGCAATCCCTGATTCTTACAAAGTGCCTGGGGAAGTCTTCACAGCCTGCAGTACTGAAAAAGGCAGGAAGTCATCTTCCCTACCACACTCCTGACCCACAAAGAGGAAGTTGATAATAAAAAGCCTTCTTGCCCCTAAAACTCAGAATGAGGCACTGATGTGCTGTAATAAAAGAGGAAGGGGAGGTGGCAATTACCTTCAAACTGAGCATGCCCAAAGTGAGCTGGAACAGCACCAAAGAGCCCTGGTAGAAGAAGAGGTCCCAAATACGCAGCAGCAGCTTGATGTGGACAACACTGGCAAAAGAGGTGAGGAACCAGTGCAAGGTGATCAAGGAGAGCTCTGTGAATAGAGACATGGAAAAGAGTCACTGTAGAAGTCAGCCAGCCAGTGGAGATGGACTCTCCTAAGTGCTGTCCTTCCAGCTTCAAGATGACCATGGACTGCCTCCAGGGGCAGGAGGTTTGCTCCTAGCCCTGCTGCTCTCTTTGTTTGAAACGAGAACAATAATCTTTGTCTGCATGTCACCCTTGCAAGAAGAGCTATGGTTTCTAGGGCACACTTTTACCAATGTCATGCTCTTGGAGCAACTTGTCCAGGCGAGGCAAGTACTGCACAATGAGCTGTCGCAGGACCCGCTGGTCTGTCTGCACACCCATCAAGGTGGTGCTGAAGTAGGAGGCAGGAACTAGTTCCTCAATAATTGCACACATCATCCAGAAGGCATCTTCCTCTTCCAAGAAGAGCAGCAGAGAAGCAGCCACCTAGGATTTTGAAGAAAGAACAACTGCATGTCATAGCAGGCACAGAACACTTTCCCCACTTCCTGACATGGAGAGGTAGGCCAGTGTCTAGGTGATCAGCTTCTTCCTTCCTCTGCCGTGGCTCTCCTGCAGTCTTCCCCCAAAAGGGATTTCTCCTCAGTGTAATGCCTGTCCCTCCCCAACAGATGGACCAAATTCTTCCACAACTTTGGATGCATGGTGCTACTCTGCTCTCCCTTCCCTAGGAAAAACGTTCCATGGGGAACAGATTTCCTTTCAGCTCATCTGGAGGGCACAGTGTCTGGCAGCACTGCCTCAAGTCACTTGCCCCAGCACAGCCACCACAGGCAAAACAACCCCTATGGCAAAGACACTCTGAAGCAGGTTACCATGCCAGTGCCTTGGCAATATCCAATCTCTGGGTAGAGCCAGGCAAGTCCCCGTAGGATCCTGCGTAGCCGTGGCACCCCGATACTGTTCATGTTGGAGAAGCAGGCGTTGCTGGGCATCGTGCGGAGCAAGTCCTTTTCAATCTGCAAGACAGCCACAAGCAACAGCAGGGTCAGCCAGTGCATCTGAACAACTGCCTTCTCTCTGCACTTCCCCATGGCCTCAGGGAACTCTGCTTCCCCGCAGTCCTGCCTAAGTCCTTAGCACCAAAGAAGATGGCCCTGTCCTAGTCCCTGGGGTCAGTTTAACAGCCTGCACTGACATGTGGGAAAATGCCAGTGCAGATGGTGACTTGGTGTCTCCCAGGAAATGCTTGCCTAAATTCAGCCCCAAGCTTCATCACTGAGAATAGCAGGCATACTAGTTGGGAATTTCATCTGCTTGCATTTCAAGAATGGCATCCCAACAAACATATCCCAGGAAGAAACCAACAATCTGGCCACATTGGTAACAGGAGACTTGGAGGTGAACAGCCCACAGATCTCCACTGGGCAGTTGTCCCTCCTTTCAGCCATTTTGAACTCGGCTTCTTAGTGAGAGGTGAACACGTGCAGAGTTCTCTTTCTTTTCCCATGGCCTTTGTGTCCTCCCACAAAAGGTGAGAGGAAGAGGGAAAACTCCCTGTAGCAGTTTTGCTGGTGGTAAGAGACTTTGTATTTGAGGAAACAAAGACAGTCTCTGGAAGCAGCTGC
Source organism: Chaetura pelagica (assembly GCF_000747805.2). Lineage (NCBI taxonomy): Eukaryota > Metazoa > Chordata > Aves > Apodiformes > Apodidae > Chaetura > Chaetura pelagica. The sequence continues at coordinate 179,599 of NW_009952976.1, read as the reverse complement.
TACCACCTCACCAGAGGTGCATCCATCAGCCTTTGACCCTTCACTTGTCACAGTATGTATCAGAATGTTTGCCAAGATGAAATGGCAGCACTGCTTTCTAGCCTGCAGGTAGCACAGGTCCAACCTCTTCCCTGCTGTGCTAGGAAGGAGGGGAGCTGCACAGTTGCTATTCCAACAAAAGAGAAATATGCCCAACAGGATTAAGCTTTAGAAGGATTCAACAACACATGCCTTCTCAACTGTCTTCCTGCAGGTGTTAGGCAGACACTCCTTCCTCCTCATGCAGTAAATCTTGCCCTTCTCCCCACTCCCTCGTGCCCAGTCAGCACTAGGCAGTACCTCCTACCTGTTTGGCAGCAATGGTTTCATCATTAGAGCTGTTTTTCACGATATCCCGATACGACATCTCTGAATTCCTCTTCTTTTGCAAGGCCCCGGACAGGCGCATCCACAGCTGCGGGGACAGGGTGGAGAGAAAAGAGTCACTAAAACCACCACAGAAAGCCATAATTTGGCACCTTCTCAACCAAGAGAAAGTAGTCTCACTCTACTGTCTCTTACTCCAGTTAGGAGAGCCTCCCCAGAACAGGCAGCACTCTCACCTGCGGCCTCATGCTGTGCGGGATGCCAGCTAGCACCAGCGAGCGTAGCTTGTCTGAATGTGGTAGGGTGACCTCAATTTTGTCCCAGGTGAGGTCACCCACGTCGTGGTTGTGTGTGAATTCCAGATGAGCCTGCCACTTCAGCCTCTGCTGTGGCTCCTCTGTCAGTGGGACCCCCAGAAGCTTGCTGGAGTTTGGCTCAGCACCATCTGTCTCAGCAAAAGGAGGAGAATGAAATGGAGACAAGTGAGAAAGGGAAGAGGAGAGAGAAAAAACACAGGGAAGGGTGGGAAGTAGGAAGGCCATCTGAAGCAAGCACATTAAAAACATTCACAGCTTCCAGCCAGAGAATGTAAAGGCAAAGCTTGGTTTCTAACTGTCTTTGGCATGCAGTGAATTTTATGGTCATAAGCAAAAGGCACTGGGGCCTTGAGAGCTAAGAAGTTGTCAGCAGGCTTTTAGTCTCTACTTACTCATGATTTAGGGCAGAGGGTGGCTGGAATTAAACAAGATCCCTGCAGCAGCCATCCTGCTGGGTTTTGCATGGATCTGTAAATCAGGCTGACAAAAGCATAGCAAGCCTCAGGACGTGGCAAGCAGAAGCTATATGCTCATGCAAGTAATGAGGTGCAAAATGTTAACTTTGGGGATATTTAACCATCAAGAAGGCTTTAATAAGGACACTTCCACATTCAAAATGAGAAAGCACCTTAACCTGAGGCTGGCTATCTAAAATAGATACTTCAGTACAAGCACACGTTTGATGTAAGGGACTCTGTCATTCATCATCTAACACATCCCACCAATATAGTAAAAATCTTTCTGCTGATTTTATAATGCACATGTCTATCAAATGTTCTGGCTGAGGAAAAACACTGTGTCCTGTCCTCATCTCCAGGTCATTGCTTCAGAGAGGATTCTCTATGACCCAAGGTGCTTCAGGGCACATAGGCAAACAACTCCTGCCCTTGCACTCTATGTCTTGAGCCCTGAAAACATCCTCTCAGAGCGCACAAAGAAATTCCTATACCCCCCACTTCTTCCTCTTTGCAAAGGCAGCCAGCTGTTGTATTTCAATGCCTAGCTGCAACAGCTCTCCACACCTCCTTCTATCTGTTTGTCTGCCACTGTATCTTGCAGAAAAACTAGGATGTAGGTTCTGGCCCTACAGTTTGCCCCACACTTTGCCAAGGTTCTGGGATGGGTAGAACACATACTGCTGCCACTTGTCTCGGCTGCGAGTTTTTCAGCAGACAGCACATCTCACTGTGCCTGCTATCAGTGCTACTGAATAAGGTAGAGGCCCCACGGTGAGCTGGGAAAGTTGCCCTTCCCCACCCAGCATGCATCTGCTAATGGAAATGGTAACTTCTTAACTTTTCTCTCTCTTACCCATGCCACAGGCATAAGGGGATGGAAATTACTCTGCTGCACAGTCTATACTCCAGACTCCCAAAAGGCCAGTCGGTCTAATGCACTTGATGACAATGGGAGGATACAGAAAGAGGACAACAAGTGGGTAGACAAGATCTAACACAGAATGGCTGCAAAGTCACCCTGCCATACTTGGAAACATGGGAAGGGCTGGATGCAAGACACAAGGGAAGGAGAGGGATGGAACTGTCTTTACCTTCCTTGTCAACTCGAAAACCAAACTCATCGTAGTGGAACTCTGGCTGCTCAATGGATTCTTCTTTCTGGGAGATGTGAGGAAGGAGAACAGACACTTTCAACAGTTCAGCACCGAACAATTGAACAGAGACATGTGGACGTTTCCCTGTCCCACCACTGTCTGCACTGTGCCCTCTGATCAACTAGACTCAACCGTTTGTTTTCAATGCCTCTCTCCACAATTCCCAGCTGGGGAGGTGTTGCACACTATTCCCATTAGACTTCTATTCCCATGAAGTTGTGCCTTCACACCTGAACAGATCTTCCCAGCAATCCTTTTTCCAGCAAGGCTCAAGCACAGCATTACATCAAGATCAGAACTTCTCACTCAGAGGGGCACCCAGCCCTCCTCATGGACTAAGGAAACCACACACACCAGCTGAAGTGGTGTCTACTGTCTGCATCTCTAATACACATCAGGCTTCTGTTACCTCTGCACAGACACTGCAAATACAGCTCCCTGCAATGCTCCATTTCCTGCCTGTTGCTTTCAGATTTCTCTGAAAGATAGCAGGCAAAACTGGGATTTGTGCCTATGAAGCAAACCCAAGTTACAGGCCAAAGGAAATTAAGGTCCATGACCCAGATCTCAACTTTCCTCACCTGTGCTTGTGGTTGTATTGAGATGTACACACTGGAGGTTATAAACAGGGTTTTTTTAAGGAGTGCAAGCCTACAAATACCTCCCCTTTCCTGCAAGCCCACCTGCCCTGCCTGTGGGGTCTTGCAAGCACTGCACCCAGGCAGCGCCCAAGAAACATGTTTCTAGCATAGCTGTACATTAAGTTTCAACCTGCTTCTCTGGGCTCAGCTGCCTTCAGCAAACACTGTGGGTAAATTACAAAATTCTGCGTCTGTTTCCTTCCTTCCAGCTCTGCACCCCTGGTGACAAGTCTTGAGGCTAACATTTCCTGCCATGCACAAGCCATCCAGAGTAGCTTGATGGTGACAGAGGCTCCCTGAGGGTGTCAACATTTTTATAGTGGAGCAATAGTTGCAAAACAGCAGGGCAATAACTCACTCAGGTTTCTTTGTGCTCTGCAAGATCCTCTTGCAAGAGCCAGGACGCAGCCACAAAACTCACGAAGTTTAAGTCACAAACAAGCATCCACAACCAAACCACTGGAGGAAGAGGGCATCTCTCCCTTCTTTTCCCTGTGGCTTTCAGAGATCACCAGAAATCACTTCTGTGCAGAGCCAGAGAACACCCCCTCCCTGCCCCACACTGTACCTGTGTGTATTTTGCGAGGATGTCCTGAGGCCAAATGCTGGGAGTGAGTGCTGAGAAGGGACCCCCAGCAGAGGGAGTGTGGTGCCCTAAACAGAAAGATCAGCAACATACAGCAATGAACACTTGGAAGGACAAACTTGGAAAATGCACACTTGATACAGACTGTTCCAGTAAAAAAAGGACTCTGTGTTTGTCACTACTGCTACTCTAGACATTGAGACAGCTCCCACTTCATGAGGGAAGGAAGTAATTTCAGATAGTTTTGTCCTTTATCATCAAGCAAAAGAAGCAGAAAGATCAAATGGAGCTCCTTCTAAGAAAGAAACTTTTAGGGAAGAGAAATAGTTCCATGGCATCATGTGATCTTTCTTCTACTTGGAAAAGCTGTGTGGTCAGTGCCAAGCTAAAGGACCCATTACAAAAAATGATGATGAGGAGATAAATCCCTCCTACAGAGTCACTGAGCCCAGCACCAGCAGCAGTCCAGGGTTCCCTGAAACTTTGCCACCCAGGCAACAAAATGGGAAATCAGAGGCCTCAGCAAGATGCTCCCTTTGCTGCAGAAGGGCTGGGACACTTCTTCCCCAGCCCTGCAAGGTTGTCAGATCATACATAACAAGCTACAGCAGTGAAAGTAAGTTTATTGTCATGGTCCTTTGTGTTCAAGGGAAGCACCTTCCCAGTCTCGGGTAGCGTCCCACTGAACAGCTTCCTTTGCAACAATAGCAGATGTCACGTTTTGCAATTTAAGCAGTTAAGCACATCCAGGCCTTCTGCTGCACAGATCAGTGACAACAAGTTTTACTTGGCTCTGCAGTATGGTCTCCCTCAGGGTTATATGCCCTGAAATTACCAGCTGGACTGGGAAGGAAGGTGTACATGAAAATACGGGGTGGGACAGGCAGGAGATTTTGTAGCTCTGCCTGGACTAGAGCTACCATTTAACAACAAAATTCTCTCAGATCATAAGCAAATCACCTATTTTGGTGCAAGTCTTGAGAGAACAGAACCAAGCAAATCTTATGAAAAATGGGGAAGGCAGGCTACATTTCAACCTCCTTCTTCCTCTGTGTTCAACGGCTGAAGCAGCTTCAGCAGGCTTCAGCACAGGGTAAACAATGGAACTGAGTTCACCCTGAGTGAAAAGGCAGCTGGGTCACAAAGACTGCAGAAGTCTCTTCTCCCTCAGTTTGAGCAGACAGCAGGTTCATGTAAATAATGGCTCTTGGAAACAGCAACTTTCTTCTCCTAAGCTGCAGCTGAAGTAAGAACATGCAACCAAACAAGAAGGTACCATGTCCATTTTTATCTGCTCACCTGACATGGCGTTAGGTAAGGCTGAGTCGCAGAGGCTGTCAGCAGGTCCAGAAATGTTGTTCTCAGAGGTGAGAGGACACTATCCTATTATAAAAAATGTATATAAAAAAAAAATGCAACGAGAGAATTCAGTTAGCATCTGAAAATGTGGTGGGGGACAAACAGAACCTTCACACAACTTCCCCAGAGGAAAACTAAATTCCAGAGACTGGAATTTCCCCTGGTTTTCATACCTACCCATCAACTAGAAAGAGCACACTGTCATTTACCAAATTCCTTGTGACAGTGACAGCATTGCTGAAGACTTGTCAAAAATCAAGTCAACTGTCATCACCTTTTCCATCACATATTGCGAGTCCTGTATTTAATTATTAGCACTAAAAAAACCACACCACACCAGACCATCATTCTCTGAATGCGCTGTCCATGGAGAAGGGACTGGAATGGTGAAAACGGCGTAAGGAGGTGTCATTAGATGGAGTAACTCTGAAAAATATTTCAGAGGTTGCATCACAAAAGCAAAGTGGAAAAGGCTGTGGAAAAGTTTCTGACAATTATTTTCTGTGATGAACTGGCCTAGGATATGGACAGCATGCAATAGAGTACTTCTGAAATGAGCAGTGAACCTGGCTCCTCTAAACTAAACATGGGGATATAGCTCAGACAATGAAACAGCTCACATAGTTCCTCTCCTTATTTTCCTGATACCAGTTCACAGAAGATTTTTATAGGGTTTTTCCAGGACAACTGTGTTCAGTAATAAGAGAGAGGTGTTCTGAACTTTAATATCAACCTTGTAACTTTGTATGGAAGACAGCAAGAACCATATCTATCAAGCAGATAAAGCCAGTGCTGGGATATATCAGTCACTTGCACTTACTTGGGAAAAGAACCTGGGAGAAACTAAGATTTGCATATTTGGGATGGATTTTCCAGCTTCCTCTTTTCAGTAAATCTACTTATGACTGCAAACCACTAAAAGAAGGAACCCCAGGGATTCATTCATCAGGCTGTGTCCAAGTTCTTTACAGTTCTCAATAGTATAAGGTTATATTGCCTTTGTATCTCAGTGAGCTTTCCAGTGAGCACTTGCCACCTGGAAGTGGATTGCTACAGCACTCCAAGATAAGCAGCTGTAAAACACTGCAAAAGCATAAAAAGCATCTGTGAGAACACAGATTATAAGGCCTCTTCTTCCCAGATTTAAACAGTTCACTGCATGAGAAAGGCTGGTGTGGATGAGCAGACACCCTGATCTTCTCACACAAACTCTCTGGGCAAAAAGAAAACAAAACAAACAAGAAAAAGTTCAGCTTTTGTTTCTGAGAGGTGACATACTTCACACAATGGCTAATTGTCAAGAGTTCTGTGAAAGCTTTTCTACCTTCCCATCACTCTAGCCCTATATGTTCTCTTAGCACCAACTTTTTCCTCACTAGCTGAAGACATAACAAGAATTACAAAATGAGCACCTCCAGACAGGAATGGACAGAGTATGCTCACCAAGCAGGAAAATCTGCTGACAATTCTTACTCCCCTTTCAAAATCATTGTGCATGTATTTTGATGCTGTTTTTTTTTCTAGGCTTGTCACTGCCCTGCGACCACAGCTGCTCTGTTTCTGAGCCTGCAGTACATCCTTTTCCTCTGTCTTCTCTCACGCTAGTTAACTCTGTTTCCAACGATTTTTATTAGGAATACAGTCACTGTTTCAGCCACATGGCATGCCTGCCATGCTGTGCACTGAATCTGTGCTCAGTGCCTCAAGCTTGTGAGTAAGGATCCTCCTCGGTCATTATTAACCTTCATTGCATGCACAATCACTGCAGCCCAACCTGCTGTGAAGGAGCCAGGCCAGTGTGTTAGGCACATAGATGAGAAAACACCCAATAACAAGGGAATTACCCACAGTGCTTTGGAAGCAGGGCAGGAGAATGCGAGACTGAAAGTCCCTCCTTGACACAGGACAGGTGTAGCAGAGGGGAACACCTTACTTTGTCCACGTCATTGCCTGCTGGCCTCCGCCTTGCTGGAGATCACTCCCCTGCCTGCTGCCAGCCCTTCCATGTCCCTGACATAAGAGCACTGAACTTGGTGGGCAGGTTTTTCCTGCTCCTGGTTCCTGTAGAAACCTTTCTGCAAGCACTCATCTGGGACTGGGCTCAGAGGCTGACCTTGCTGCTGGCAGTGGGGTGTGTGGAAGGGCAAGGGTGGCGAGTGTGAATCATACTAACAGAAGGCTCCTATTACAGCACAAGGAGGCCTGGGGACTGCCCACCAAGCAAGGTATCTCCAGGAGAAGGTGCTGAGGGTACTGCACCAGACCTGTAGGTCTTCATCACCCTGCTTTATTCCCCACTCCCTGTCTGTCTCCAGAATCGGGGAGGCAGCATCACAGGAACTGGGAGGAAGGTTTCCTGAGACAGCCAGGCACCACTCCATGCAAGCCAGGAGGAGGATATCCTGGCATAAAGGATCAATATAGTAAGTTCTTTCCTTTGGCTGAGAGATATAAACTTAAAGTAATTTTCAAATTCTCCTGGCCAGGAGACAGCAAGTAATGAAAGAGGCTCCCATGAAGCCTGAGAAATTGCATATGTGAAATCGCTACAGCTTCCTTAGCTGTATTACTTGCACAGTACACACTTCTGTAAAAAAGCAACAGTAAGCGATACAAAGGATCCAACAAATACTAATGGCACCTCCAAAACCCTCAGAACTCTAAAACTAAACCCAGTTTTCACCCACATGCATTAAGAAGCACCTCAAACGCTTGAAGGCAATTTAAGTTTCCTATATGAAGCAACTTTGGTCACACAATGGATAGTGTTCACACTTTGAAACAAACATACTTGTTAAAATACAAAGAACACTTCTTATTTGCAGTTTTACTTTCTGAGTTTAGACTCTTGAACAAACTACATCACCACTGATTCCAGCCTGCTACAAGACAGCTGGGATGACTGTGTCTGTCCCTGAAAAAGAAGGCTGCAAGAAAAGCAGCAGGCAGCATCAGGTATAGCCCTTTGAAGCACTCCAGCTGCAACACCTTTGTTGGAGTTGCAAACACACACCACGCAGGATTATATCCAATTAGTTTCTTTTCCAGTGTAGGTGTCCTTTAGAAACTGATGTTTGCAAAAGAGACCTGCAAATTTACTTCCCTTGGCAATATCAAGCCTCCTCTGGATGCACTTTCTCTCCTGAACAGCTGTGACATGAGAGATTTCAATGACTTGCTTTCTTGCAAACACCAGATAACAATCACCTGCTGCCAGTGTTTTACTTGCTTGGCCTCTTTTGCCATGTGATCTCCACTTAAGCCTGCAGTGGTACTGCCTGGACGTGCTAGGCATGAAATTTTGCTGTCAGGAGCCTTTCAGTATGATCTTTATTTTGGGGCAAAACCTCCTTTCCAGGACTGTTCTTCCCCTGCTGATTTTAGCAGCAACAACAAAAAACTAAGAATCCACTATAAAGCCACCCAAAAAGCAACATACCTCTAGCAGATGGACTGTGCACAAGATGAATATTTTACAAAGCAATGTTTTTGTATGCTGAAAACATCACAAGTAATAAGTACAAAAAAGACATTGGTGAACATCAGAAAGACAAGATCAAGCATAAAAATTCTTTCTGGAATGATTTTTATCCTCTGACGTAGGAACGGCATATACAACACTTCCTATAATAATGAACTAGCATGGGGAAAAACTCTGTTTTCCACTATGATTACTTTGAACATGAAACAATATCGCATACAATAAATCCCACTGCCACCTCTGGAATGTCAGCTGATTTCCACAGCTCTATTCTCTTCCTTTATTACAGGAAAAAAAAAATGTTTTGGAAGTGAGAAAAGCAATTGCAAAGCCACAATACTCATCTGGAGGCCCTGCAATTAGGTGTAGTTCTAGGAGCCTCTTCCAGCTCAGCTTGTAAAACCCCAAGAGAATTGCAGTTAATTTAATCTAGACCCACTCTTCCTCTCTCAAAAATCAGACAAAAAACCTGCACTGAATCGGAGAGTTCATTGCTGTCCTCTCTCAACTGCAAAGTTTTGTCT
>NW_009952976.1:145556-170658 GCF_000747805.2 Chaetura pelagica | reverse complement strand
CCTTCACCTTCCCTTCCCCCATCGGTTTCTCCCTCAGGTCAGGGAACACATATCCTGGAGCTGCAAATGCCATTAGTCCCACAAGTCAATATTTGCTTTGCATATATCCAGTCAGAAGAAAACTCCAGCTTCACAAACAAGGACCTAAGTGAACAAAGCATAGCCACACACATGACCAAGACCATTTCTGCCCCTTGCACCCCTGACAACCTGGCTTTGTAAGTGATGCAGAATCCGACACTGACATACACTGACTCCTGGTTAAGGAGCCAAAATGGTGTTGGTGAACCTGGGCCATTCCAGGAACCACCTGTTCAAGGCTTACAAACCATGACCAGCCTCATGCTGCTTTTGGTGATGAGCAACACATCACAGATGCAGGAGGGAGGTACTGAGGTAGCCTTCACGCTTGCTTTCTACCACATGACCTGGAATAAAAAGTTGAGGGACTTTAACTGCCCGCTTTCTCGTAGCAGAGAAACTGCATCAGAGATAAAAGCCCATGGCAGGTGTAGAAAGGGGGATGTGAGACCTGGAAAGCAGCAAAGGCAAGGGCTGTGACAGCCTTGCAGAGCCAGGTGGGCAAGCAGGATGGCAGCCTGCTGGCAGCATCATGTCACTGCAGAGGTATCACTCAGGCCTCCAGTGCTGCCCAGTCACCAACTGGGACCACACACTGACAGCTTATACAAGGGGAACAGAACAAGTAACTTACAGCTGCACATCCATCTCATCTCCATTTTGAAAATAAGGATGTGAAAAAGCACAATCCTGGTTCCTACTGCTTATGCATTGGACAGACAGACCACAGCTGGACTTCCTGATTGTAGCTCAATGTGTCAAGCTTACCTTTAAAAAAACCCCTACACAACACTTATTTATGTCAAATGCAGATATCCTACATATCCAGATATATATTCTTTTCAGACCAGAACTGCCTTTTATTTATCTGGCTTCAAAGCAGACAGCTGATCCTTCATACAAGAAAAGGCTAAAGCTCTTCTAAAATCTGGAGATAACAAAGGCTTCCGCCATATGGCTCATGAAAAAAACAACAAACGAGAATCAAACTTAGTAGTGGCTCTGCTGATTCCCTGTGTTGCTAACACAAGTGACCACACTTTGAGCCCTAGGAAGGCAGAGGGTGTCTATCCTTACACAGCAGACACTGGGTACCTGCTTAGCACAAACTGCACTGCTGTGGAGAACCTCTTGTTTGCCAAGGTCCCTTGGGATCAGAGGAGGACTTTCCTCTTTCTGGTGCTTGAGTAGTTAGGGGATATGTGATGGGAATATAGACTGCTCCACCCATCTCACACAGGGGGGGTTACAATAGATGGAGCACTGGAACAACAGGTTTTTGTTTTGTTTTTTAAATCTGTATTGAATGAAGATGGATAAAAAAGGCCATGATACAAACTAGCAAGATGTCCACTCTTACCGCACAGCAAAATTCTCCTTACTTCCAACACAGAGGGGAGAAAGCCCAAGTGTGTCTAAAGGCAGGTCTGCAATCACTCTGGTCTTCCACATTCAACACTGCTAGGAAAATATAATCCAAAGGTTTCTGGTTAGTGTCTAAGGGCACCCCAAACATCTCCTCCATGAAAGTTAATTACTGCACAATAAATGGATACTTGCACCCAAATAAGCCTGGAGCAGGACCAGAGCACTTCTGCATAACTCTGCAGAAACTTATTTTCCCCAAAACTCTACAGAAGTGGTTTTTATCATCTGGTCCATGAACTTCTGCAAGTCTGCTAACCACTTATAAAATGTCTGCAGAAGGTAATGGCCAACTGTCCAGTTTCACTTGCTATACAAAAGTCTCAAAGAAAATATTTCTGTTACAGATGCAGGGTTATACCAATTGAAGAAAGGTTGAAAGACACTGCTGACAGTTATTTAAAGACAGTTATTATGATGTCTTTTACATGACACTCCTACCCTAAGCAGTGACAAATGGCACCATCAGAGGCTCTTTCCATCACCTGAAGAGCCCTGCAGGCTCATCCCCCGGTGAAAGCTTGATTTTCAAGCTGGTCTTATCCTAGTGTACCTAGAGACTAAGGAACAACAGCCTGAAAAATGGCTCTTCCTTGATAGGGCCTCTGATGCATTGGCAAAGCTTTAGCTGTCAGGCTTTGCCATTCTATTGGTGAGGCACAAGAACCACTAGATTCAGATCACTCTCTGTTGTATTATTACTCGCTCAAGTATTAGCAAAAAACCTGTCAGGTTCACCTAGCAGGAACCTAAGCAGGTCTTGTGTAATTTGGCTGCAGAAAACAGCTTTTAAAGGAAAGCATATCCCAAAGCACTCAAGATCTTTCTCCTTCAGGGCTCTGTCTTTACAGAACTCAACCTTCTGAAGAGGCTAGTAACACCCAAAGCACCTCTCAGGACTGTTTGCAAAGCTCTTAACTAACACATCATGTTAACACTACTTACATCTTGCTCCTGCAGAAGTGTATTGGCACAGTTCAACTCAGAGAAAAGAAGAAAAAAATATAGAGATCATTAACTTCTGTAACAAAACAAGACAAAACCACCAATATTTCCTGCTTCTGAGAATCAGGAAGATTTGTTCTGCAGGACAAAAGGGTTGTCAGGTTATGGACATTTTCCCTTCTTTCTGAATCATCATTTACCTCCCAGCCAAGAAATAATGCACTGACTGGGCAGTGACAACTATTTTTGTGGTCATACTAATACCACTATGCTAATCTTCTTTTCTCCTATCTCATAATATGTTTTCATTTCTCCTAGGGTTTGGCTTGTCTTTTCAGAATTGTTATGTTAACAATATCACTTGTTGCACTCCAGTTTAAAAAAAGCTGAGACTTCCTCAGAGACAAAACAAACGTGTCAGGACAACATCCTCCTCTTCCCTAGCTGGTATCAACAGTAATACAGCAGACAGCGAGATCTTCCCCAGTGCTCCCAGACACCTACCCTGTGTAAGCTTTATGGATCTAAAATCTTGACTGGGTGACAAAAGGTGGCATAGAAAGAAGTTTAAACAAGTCTTTGTGTTCCTGAGGACAAAAAACCTAAAGTGCCAACACCTCTCCATCCCTTGAGGGACATCTGGGACACTGCACTCCCCATATACAATTATGCTATTTGTCTACCTCATCTTTCTTGAGAATTGCAAAATCTCTACATTGTATCCATATGAGCTAAGGACCTACCAACTAGGATCACCACTAATTTAGTCAGAAGACCAATAATGTTGCAATGGGATTTTTTTAAGTTTTCTTTCATTCTCACGTTTTGGTGGGAAGTTTCCAATTAACAGCCAGGATGGCTGACATCATCCCAATAATGTCCATACCACAGTTACAACCTCAAATGCAGTATCACTTGGGAATAGGGGCAAACTCGCTTATTTCTTTGTTACAGCATCCCAAATCCCAAACATGGCAAGGAATTTTGCAACACACAAACCAATCCACTAAGAATGGGATAAAACTGGCAGCTTATTTCATACAAGTCCCTTAACCAACAACATTTAGTGTCACTATGCAGCTAAATATTGTGATTACTGCCTGTCCTTTTAAGATCATCAAGAATGATGATCATAAACACTGATATTTTCAAAAGACACCATCTTTCAGGAAAGCAAGCAACAGGTTAGAAGCACAGCAAAGAAGAAAAACCTAAATGACATTAGCAGATACCTAAAACTGGAGAATCATTTCAGTCCTGAGTAGGTGTGCACTATTTCCCTAACTTTATTAGCTGATGCTAACTCTGTCACCCCCTGACCAGTGTAATTCCTCCAGAAATATGGCCCTCCTCTTGCTGCCCCTCATGGATTCCCTCTGCCCTTCTTCAGAGGAAGTCACTATGAATGACATCTCCCTGAGATTACTATGACACATTATCAAAACATTCTCCTAAACAGGAATTAAGAAATGTGGTACCTGTCACTTTAATCTGTTAAATAAAGAATTAACATAACTTTATATTAATATGACACATCCGGTCCCCACTCTGATCTCTTTAATTACATGTCATGCCTCTTCTCACACCCTTCCTTCCCTTTTACTTAGTAAGTTCTCCAGAGTAGGAATTCAACCTTTGTTTCTGCCTGGGGAAGGCCACACACGCAGCATGCAGATCCGGAAATACATAATGAAATAGACCTTCCCTCCAGTGACTGTTTATTTCCAGCACACCACTCCAGACCCTGTAGCAGCTGAAAAACTACTCTAGAATTCAGATTATCCAGCAAGCAACTCTATTCCGATCAACACCTTGGCAAAAGCACAGCAGTGGCCCACACCTGCTGGGCCAGCAGTTCCCTCTTCAGTGAATGTAAGATCCAGCCTCTCACTACTGAACATCTACTGTTCTTAATTCCTGCAAGACTGTCTCTCTTTCCCATCTATTAGCACTAAAGAATCCTCATTTCCTCAAGGCACTTTTACTACCTCACTCCCACTGCTCCCCCCGTGCCCCAAACATCACAGCAAGCCATGCAGAGTGAGGCTGAGACATCATGAGGTAGGAAGCTATGACATCACATTAAAAAAAACACACACCAACACTGAAATCTATATTTAGAAGCAAAGCACCTACCTAAATTCAGATATCCCTCAAAAAAACTAGGAAGGAAGAAAAGCAGACAGAAAAGCAGACACAGGGAAGGAAATTTTCCTGTCCCACCCTTACCAGCTCTGTGAAGGGACAGCAGCTGCCCTGGAGCCCACAGCCACTGCCTCCAGAGAGGCTGATATCCGTGTCACAGCAGTTCTTCACTCCCTTCCATTCACATCACCAGGTACGAGGAATTACATTCGTCTCACGGCTTCCTCCTAACCGCTGATAATCACAGGGCCTGCAGCCTGTCTGTCTGTGCCCCGTGCCTGGAGGTTACTGCCACATCTCCATCCCTGTTGATTTATGGTCTGCATAAATGGAAATAAATGGTATTTTCTGTTACCCAGAGAATAATAGATGGCCCTGGAATGAGCACAACACCACATTCACACAACAGGCTCTGTTCATGTCACAAGCAAGAGGAGTGCAACTTCATAAGGGTCCTCTCTGCCATTCCCACCAAAAACCTTTGATACCCACTGATTTTAATGAGTAGGAGTGGACTTTTAGGACAGCATTTTCTGAAGAGTCTGAGTGATTTAGGAATCAAAGTTGTGGTATAACAAAGCACGGGAAATGTTGGGTGATTTTTTCCCTTGAATGAGAAACTGGAGACTCCCCAGTTCTTTCCACAAAGATCACCAACCACACAAGTTGGTCAGGATCCCCTGCATCATTTCCTCCACTTCTTCCCTTCCCCACAAGCAACCTCAGGGCTTTTTCTCATCACTTTCCTGCCCTGAGTGACTTGAGCTCCCTCTTGAGAAAGATGAGGTCCCCTCTTCAAACATGGAGTGGGCAGTTGACATGGGAGACTTAAACCTCTCAGCCAGTGAAACCCCCACGTCACCTTTGAGACTGTGACTTTGGACACTAAATCACTCTGAAATGTTTTTTAAACTTACCCATAGTGCCTAACAGTTAAAACTCAAGCTCCAGAGCAGTCAATGATTTTGGGCATGCAAACAAAAGCAATGAGTTACTTTGGTTTAATGACTCATTATTTAAGCTAATAGGTTTTACTTTACAACCAGGGAGGGTAAGTTTGTGCAACTAGCCAGTTACCACTGCTCAGCTGATGAGCAATACCCTGGTAAGATGTGGCAACCTTGTTGCTTTTGAACATCTGCCCACACACTCCTCCATTATAATGGGGCCTAATAGAGCTCCAAATAGCTTGGGTTGGTGTGGGGGCTGCGGGCGCTGTGCGGTCTGGGGACCCCGCGCTGCTTCTGGAGGCGGGGGAGACTCTGAGCGGTTTGGGTTGGAAAGCACCTTAAAGATCACCTAGTTCCAACCCCCCTGCATGGGCAGGGACACCTCCCACCAGACCCAGGCTGCTCCAAGCCCCATCCAGCCTGGCCTTGAACACTTCCAGGGATGGGGCAGCCACAGCTTCTCTGGGCAACATGTCCCAGTGTTTCACCCTCACACTGAAGAATTTCTTCCTGATACCCAATCTAAATCTATGCTCTCTCAGTTTCACGAACCCTGCCAAAGAAAGGGATTGTTCTGTATGCCCAGCACATCACCATACAGCTGTTCCATACCTAATGCCTCCTCAGACCTTTTCCTACATCTTGGCCTTTCTCAGTGGAACCCGTGGGACTGTCAACCTTAACCCTTCCACCCCTGCAGCCCTCCCTTGCGTGTCCTCTCCACAGAACATGTGCAGCCTCTGTGCCCCAACCTGTCTTTGTTATTCTTTTTGCAGCTTTCCAGGAAAACAAGCCCAATGCCTTCCAGCTTTCAGCCTCTGGCACAAAGATTTATTTTCAGATGAGAAAAGATCTGTTTGGCTATTCCTTTTCCAAAGAAGGACTTCTGTGTCTATCTCTTCTTTCTGGGCTATACATTTGAGTAATAGAGTTTGAAAATTATTGCTATTCAATTAGAGTTATTAATTTCAAACAGACGGCTAATTAAATGTTAATAGCATGAGCAGGCAAAATGTTTTGAACACCATAAAGCTCCCAAATGTTTAAGGCATTTTGAATGTCATAGTCTAAAGGCAAGATAAAGACAGACTGATTTAGATCAGGGGATCTTCAGTGGCTTGAGTCTTCCCACTTCCATGACTATTTAATTTAGAAAAAAACTCATTCAAATATACATGTTGAAATCCTCTTTAAATAAGGACAGCAGGTAGCTTCTTTCAATCAGTTCTGCTTTTCTTAATTCTCTCCAGCAATCACGCTTGAAAAAAGAATGAAGTAATTCTGATCCTATCATGTCTGAGAGTCTGAATAAATAAGAGGTAAGAGGGAGCTTTTTACTGCAGTCACACAAAATAAATGGGCTGTAATGTAACAACACTGGAAGAAGTGGTAAGGCAATCATTCCAGTGTAAGTCAAAGGGAGAAGAGTTTGGCTCAGTGCTGAATGTCCAGCAAAGCACAGACATTACAAACAGAGCATTAAGAGACAGAAATAAGAACAAAGTTCTTTCTGGCATCCAATGAATTCCAAAATATTTTTTCTTTCCTTATTACACAAAACTTACAGTAGAGAATGATTTTCACATGCCGGAGTCTGCCTGACATTCAGTATCAAGCACCTACAGCAAGGACCTGAAAAAGTAAATCATAATGGCTGGTTCCTCACCCACACCTGTAAACATGATTTTCCAGAGCTAGAGCCACAGGTACAGCATTAAACCAAGAAGGGAGCACTGAAGAACCACCAGTTTGATAAGCCAAGAAGTTCCATAGCCTCTCCCTTTCACCATTCCTAATTTTTTGGCCTATTTGCTCTCCAAATCACAATACTCTGAAAGCCAGGGCTACCTTTAATCATCTTTTTGAGGAACCTGTGGAGAAAGCTTTCGAGCAGTTGAACAAGATGGGAATGGAAGTAGGCTCAGTTTCCCCTACCCCTGCTCTTCAACACATTCATACATGAATGTCAAGCAGCACCTGGCATTGCTCTTTAAACAGCTGGCAGTGCTCTATAAGGGGCCAGTGAAAGGTACTGTGATAAAGTTACCTTGTCACAATCAAGCGTTTCTCAGTAACTCAGTACACAATAGATGGAGGCTTGATTAAACAGCTGACAAAGAATGAAAAGCCCATCTGGAATCAAGGCAGCTGTATGCTCTGGGGCCAAATGTACTGTAGAGAACCAAAATAATGGGACACAGTAAACAGACTTGGCTTAATAAGGCTTTTATTATTTTCCTGTACCCACACACCTTTGCAGAATATACCTAAAGTGCCAGCTCAATTTTCCCACCCATCTTGCTTTGGTACGGAACCAGTGCTGGTCGAACTTCCTCCTTCAGGAACTTTGCCACCTGTTCAAGGAAGGTGGGAAAGAGAAAATTAGCAGAAGCAAGGGTTCCTTTCTCCTACCCGTTCAGACCTGCTTGCCTCACTGGGTCTTTGTTTCAGAGATGCCTAACAGTCTGATACATCCAGGGTCAAAAGTGTGAAGCCCACAGGGAAGAAAGACAAGAAATCCAAGTAAAGTAAATGAGATAAGTATCTCTGCCTTAATAGTATAGGCAGAGGTACATAATGTGTACACTCTCTGGTACAAAAGAGGACCTGATATCAAATGACATTGCATTACAGCCTGTAGCCTCCTTTCACTACTCTACCTGCTGAGGAGCACGTCCAGTGAAGGAAGAGGGATCCAACAGGCTTTCAAGTTGTTTATGGATGGGGCTGAAGTAAGGATCAGCACGTACACGGGCAATGAAGTCATTATCACCCCCTTCCTGTTTTACAACAGCAGCTGCTTGTTGGGAGAGAACACGAATCTTCTCGTGGCAATCCTATAGGAGCCAGGGGAAGAGGGGAGAAAAATAAAGTAATTCCATTGTTAATGACAGCACATGATCATTCCACTAACTTGTACAGGATGAAGAAACATTAAAGTGTGCTGCACTGGACAGCATACAAGTGAAATACAACTTGGATCACAGTGTCTCATACACCACTATATTAAACCAAGGTTTTCTTCATCCCACCACATCTGCCCTTTGAGGCTAAAATAGTCCAAATGACACAAACATTCCCTTTTCAATTACACCACAAACTTATGACACCCGAATCTTTACACTTCCTCAAACTCCCCAAATACTCTTAGGAGTCACTACAGGATTTTTTTTTTCAGTTGTTCTATTCCTTACTTGCATTTTTTTCCAAAGACAGACTATAGTAGCTGTTCCCAAAACATTCTATATACTGTAATAAAGGAATTCCATATTCACCACTAGTCATCCCCTGTATGGAACATCTTGGAAGCATAACAATGTAAAACCTCTACAGCTTTTTAAGAGGGAAAATAACCTGTCTGACTTAATGAGCAGTGAGACTATGTAAACCGTGGCTTAAAAATGGTCAGATTTAAGGGAAATAAAATGTCTTAAGGCATTTCTCCAGAACAACCCTCATGTGACACTAAGACTGGCAAAACCCTTTTAACAATTTTCTGAGACACTTCCTAATCCCTTGATTTTTTGTGGAATCAAGATG
Source organism: Chaetura pelagica (assembly GCF_000747805.2). Lineage (NCBI taxonomy): Eukaryota > Metazoa > Chordata > Aves > Apodiformes > Apodidae > Chaetura > Chaetura pelagica. The sequence continues at coordinate 161,572 of NW_009952976.1, read as the reverse complement.
TAAAAACAAGGGGATCCAACTGTAGTCAGGGTCCACCTGCAAAATCAGACGCTGCCATGCTGGGCCTAAAATACAGTTGTGTGGTTGCATTTACAGCCACGTAGGAATGAATCTTCTCCATTATCCTTGATCTGCAGTTAGGAGGAAAATTATCTCCTGTTCCTTGTTTCCTCCATCCAAAGGCCATTTGCTCCTGCACTGACTTGCCTCAGGTGAACAGATCTGTCTTCTGGATGTTTGGGGGAGGGAGATGTTCAGTGGTGAGGAAAGGAAGTGAGTTGCTGTGCTATGAGGTGGGAAAGCACAGAAAACGTGCTATTCTGGCATTCCTAGCACATGAAAACAGAACACAGGAGAGGTGCTCCAGCCCTCTGACCACCTTTGTGGCCCTTCTCTGTACTTGCTCCAAGAGATCCATGTCCTTCTTGTGTTGGGGGCTCCAGAGCTGGACACAGTTCTCCAAGTGGCGTCTCACAAGAGTGGAGTAGAGGGGGAGAATCACCTCCCTTGACCTGCTGGCCATGCTTCTTTTGATGTGGCCCAGGACACCACACGATGTGATATCCACATGATATCCACATGATGTGGCCCTTAGTATGTTTATTTAGGAAGCTTACTGACTGACCCCAGTAACATCAGAGACACGTGGGTAAAAAAGAAGGGAAAGGGATTTTTTCTAACATCATGGGTGAGTTGCCAGAAGTGTTCAGAGCACTAGAACTACTCAGAGCTTCTAGCAAACACTGTTACCATCTTGCAAATTTAACTTCTGTTCCTGATATCAAAATAATCACGGAAGGAAAAATTAGTATCTAAAGGTAAGTGAAAATAAGCTGTTTCATTAAGGTGTAAATTTGATTATCAGTTTTAAACCAAGTTGTGAAATTAAATAGTACAGAAGTATAATCTAACTGTATCTGGATCTATTTACTAAGGAAAATATTTAATTTCAACTTGCTTGAACACAGAAAGCTGAATGAAGGACTATAAACAAAGTTAATAATAAAAACCACTACACTGAAATGGGGAAGAGTAACAAATGAATTAATGGTTCAGAATGGTATTACTTGCTTTTTTGTTAACAGCACTGATTCATTCTTTTAATTTATAAGGTAGCCAACAGCCAACATGTTCCATTTAAAGAAACCTGGCCTGTGTTCCAAGTTTCTTCAAACATTTACAAAAGGAAAACACCCACTAGTATCTAATATAAAAATAGGTCTCCCTCTTCAGCCAGATTAACTCAAACACACAGTGTTCCCAACAGTAAAAATGGATCTCCACAACTACTCTCTCCTCAGAGAGCACAGTCTGGCTCTGCAGCACCAGTGTAATATTACTAACTCTGTGGGAGTAGGTGGAGAACAAAGAAAAATTAGATGGTTAGGACAAAAGCCCAGATACGTTGCTTGTTTTTTTTCCCCTTGGAAGTAAAATGCCAGGCAGTGAAGAAAGGTATTTTTGACTGCATTTGTACCTGACGATTGCCCCCTGCTTTCACCATTGCCATGATTATGTTCTCTGTGGCCATGAACGGCAGCTCCTGCCGGATCCTCCTCTCAATCACCTTAAACAAAACAAACCAAAACAGAAACAGCATTATAGCAATTCTGTAGACAACTGGGACTCCCAGTGAAATCCTCCTCTCCCTTTGAATCTCCAGGACTAGGCAATGACACAAAGATAATTTCTCTTTTTGAACTTAGCTGTGGAACTCCAGGTATTGAAGCTGACAATACTTAGAATCTGTATCTTGTAAGAGACATTACTGTGGAAAAGATGTAAAATGTTTTTTTAACTTGTAGGTAAGTTACAGGACTGTATGAGATCTGCCTTGACACTATCTTTTGACAGTAAGTTCTACAGATCCGTCATGTAGTTCAGGGAAAAATACCCCTTCTGAGAAATTTTCAATGTACCACCTTTTGGCTTTGACAAGGACACTTTTATGTCTGTCCTGCAAACAGTGAGAACATAGTAAGAATGGAGAGCAAAATTCAGAAATCATTCGAACTAACAGATACTAATGCAATCCTTTGAGTGGGAGGATTTTTGCACACTTTGGCACAGCTGCAGCATTATCAAGGATGCAGCCCTGCACACATTATCTCCTGCTTTACCTTTGGATATACCACAAGTCCCTCGGAGATATTCTGCAGTGTACTCAGAATGATGTCAGCTGTGAGGAAAGCCTCAGCCAGACACACACGCCTGTGAAACACACACCCAGGGGCCCAGTTAGCAATGAAGGCCATGTTTCAGTCTACCTCATATCTAGCTCTTCACTTTCTTTAAATAACACTGTAAATAGCATTACTGTGGACCTAAAGCTGGAACTGTTCTCCTTGTAGGTACTTCTTGTTGCTTAAAGGTCACAATCAGGAAAGCTGAAGAACATCTTATAGCAGTAGCTCTCAAGCTGGGCAGACAGGAGGGTTTCAGGGTTGTTGTTTTTTTGGGGGGTCAGTAGAGAAAGGGAAAAAGAGAGGAAGATCAAGGTGCACATAGAAAGCTCCAAGATAATTTGATGATTACACAGCTAGGAAAGAGGGCACCAATTTACAGAGCTAGGAAACACATGAGACTATCTTCCTTTGTGTCCCGTGTTGCCCTGTCTACGGATCCCACTCTCCAGGCGTAAGACATGCTCCACTGTCATGCTGTGCCCAGTGAGGAACCTTCAAAGTGATCTATGATTTGGTGGGGCCTTCCTCCAAGAGACCAGCTCCTGGTCACAAAGAAGACTCCTGACAAAAAAGGAAAGGAGGGAACGGAGAGAAGTAGTGGGGACTGAGCTGTAATAGGCAAAAGGCTCCAAGTCACAGTGCAACGATTACAGCATCATCCATCCATGACAGCAGTGCCTGGCCCATTCTAAACTGTCATCTTTCAAAATACACTAGTACTTGGACCTTGTGCTACATTTAAAGCCCCCAATTCTATCATACTGTCTTCAAAGGGATTTTGCTGTTTTCTAAGTTGACTGCTTTTTCTCTAGCTTGCTCTCCTTTCAAAACACTATAGCTTTAACAGGAAAAATCCAAGGCATGGAATTTTTTATTGGATTATGAAGTGAACAAATAACCCTTTCCATTAGATGAGGTGAAAATAAAATTTGAAACATTCCAGCACATCTCTTAACATTTGGTAGCTATTGGGAAATGAACACACCACATGAACCAGTATCCGATTTCTTAAATTTACATTGTTTTCTGCTGCCTATGCAGCTCATTTCTTAACAAGACTAGCAACTGTGGTGTAAAGTCTTTTTGGGAAAAGATCTTCTAAGTTATTTTTCATTAATTATCATGCAGATATTGTGTTTGTGGAGACATTTTAAAAATAACATTCTCATCAACAATCTGAACACTAGTCTACAGCCCAAACTGCCGTTGTTCACTGTTCCACAAGCCACGTATCTTAGAAATCTAAAGATTTCTAGCAGATCAAATTCAGCCACCAAAGACTCCTTTGAAATTTAAAATCTCCTTAAAAATGTTTCAAAGGTAGATCTCAGTTTTATGCAAGTTTAGTACAAATGGAAGATGAATGCCTTGACTTTACTACAACTTATTTGAAAGTAATTATAGATAACTTTTGCTAATCTCAAAATACTAACAACGAAGAATCAGAAAACAAAGTTTGCTGAACAATATCTAGAAGACCTGCACTAGTTTTCAGGAAACATAACTTAAAAAAAATAATGCTTGTACTATTTCTTTAGGACCTGAACTACTACTTACAAAGAACATCACTTCACAAAGAGATAAAAAGAAGTTTCTTTAGGTTATTTGGAGGGTTAAGGGATTACAGATAAAATGTTGAATTATTCTTCAAGAACTGAAGAGGAGCAGGGTCAAAAAATCACATTCAAAACAGACAGGGAAGAAATCTGAGAAATGTAAGAACTGCTATAATATGCTGCTGAAATAGGAAGATCACAAGTGTAGTTTATCACCCTGGCTTCTGCATCCCTCCTTCTCTCTGTTGATTTACTTTACAGAAGACCTTGATGTTAAAAATACCCCTAAGTTTCTATCTGATCTTAGGGAGGAAACCAGTTTGCAGTCTCTAGATGCCAAAGAGACTGGTGGTAACTTGTGGTTTTAGTTTAAAAATAGCATTTTCTAAATGCATCAAAAGACCTTCTGGGGGCACGGGGCCTTCTGAAGCTGCCGCCTCGCGCGGCTGAAACAAACCTGTTGGCGCTGTCGTCCAACGTCCGCTCGAACCACTGCACCGAGGCTGTCTGGAGGGGATCCAGCACCAGGGTCATCAGGTGCCGGGCCAGGCTGCAGCAGCGCTCTGAACGCATGGGGTTCCTCTTGTAAGGCATGGCACTGGAACCTGTGACAGGAGAGCAACGGGAATGGGGCAGTAGAAGCAAGTGCATTCAGGAAGAAGAGATGAAGGTCCTCCCGCGGGTAAGAAAAATGTGCCAGGAATCCTGTTTTTTTGACTAAAGCCTTAAGACATGATGATTTTCTAAGAACAAGATGGAATAAAGAAAATGACACCGCCACGCTTCCCCTTCAGATTACAAACATCCAGATGTGGGGAGAAAAGAAGACATTTTGCAATTCTGCAAAACAGAAGACTTATTACCACGTAATAACAAACTGACTTATTTTTAATGCAGTATTTAGCACCATCTCTCTAGGCTACCTGTAGCAACTTTTGCATCTGCTCAATAACCTTGTCCTTCAAAGTCAGAGATACATACACTGCTGCTCATTGCTCTGGTGAATGGATATCAAAACCAACCACAGAATGTAAAATTATTCAAATAACAAATACAAGTAAGGCTTTATTTGCTAATTCAATCCTAGGCAACTATGTAGGATGCCTGCAAAGAACCAAAACTATGTTTCCTTTTCTCCTTCTACCAATGTCAGAATCACATCCCTGGTATTCTGGCAAGAGCCCAGCCCAGTTTCATTGCTACAAATGTGTCTGCTTATACAGGCCAAACGCTGAGTTAAGCTGAAAACCTACAGCTCCAGTCAGCTTCAAAGGAACAGAAAACACTAAGTACTCCTCAGACTCAAGTCTTCCTCTGTGGGAACTGCTTCTGCTCTCCCTCCCAAACCCAGGGAGTACAGAAATACAACCTGATTTTGATTACATAATACACAGAAACCTTTGGGTAAAGTCCTTTTTTTTTTTTTCCTTTAAAAAGGACCTAAAACACTAACAACATCAAACTTCAGTTAATTTAAAGTGACTTCTTCTAAGTTTGCTTAAAAGACTGCACCAATATAAATTAAAAGATACATACACTTGTCCAATAAATGTCTCTCATCCCTTACCGATCTGGTCTTTCTCAAAAGGTTCCTCTATCTCCTTCAGGTTGGCCAAGAGACGAATGTCAGTACAAATCTAGAAAAAAAGCCCCCAAAATTAAGAAACAGAACAAAACTAACACACTCCAATATATACTCCTCTTAGTGATCTTGGAGAAGCATTTGCACCTGTGTCCAAGAAGTAAACTAGGGGGACACTGAAAAATTTGGCCAAAAAAAAAAAGGAAACTGCAATCATACTTCCTGGTTTCAAATCCCAGTCAAAAAAACATAAGGAAAAGCATGTTCACTGTTCTAGAATAAAGCAGGACTCCAAGAAAGGCAAATGTTTTCAGGGAGTGGAAGACAGACCAGAAGAGAACACTGACAATGCATAACAAAATTACACAATGATCTACAAACACAGATAATGTGTGCTCACTGAACCAGCCAGCCTACAAAACTGAAACATAAGAAAATACCACAGATCACTTTAGCCTCAGAGGAGGAGGGAGGGAACAGAGATAAATCAATGAAAAGAATCCACAAGGACAGAGAGCGTAACACCATTATGAAAGAAGCAATTAACTAGGAGCAAACAGTGAAATTTAAAAACTCGTAGACCACTAGGAAAGACATTTAGTCTAATTGGATCAATTTAGCATAGATTAGACTAATATCTGGTGTGGAATTTGTTAACCCATCTTAGAATCTGCTCAGTAAGCTTGCTTTCTTTGCCACTAGACTCAAGAAATTTGAGATTTGATTACTATGCATAAACCCAGCAGTGAATTTCCATGATCACAAAGAGAACAGCTGAACAAGGAACACCAATAAGTATTTATTGAGAAGAGTGTTCTGCACCATGAGCATCTTCTCTTCAAGATCTAAAATGCTTCCCCCTCTAACTGATGTATACAAACAAGGTGCTCACCTTGTGTATAGATGCCCCCAGACTGGCCAGCACAGACAGGACTCCAATATCCACCTTGCGACTATAGGTCTGCCCTGTGACCATATAAGCCCTAGAAAGAAGCACAGAAACTGAGCACTGCAGACAGATACAACTGTACTGCAAGACTCTGAGCAAGGAGTGGCACAGCTCTTAAAATGGAGGGCTGTCATTCTGCCCTGATGAGAGCTACTTTGGATTCACGCTGTCAATTACTTGGGGCATCATGCAGATGGGAGAGAGAAAAGCAGAGGGAAAATGGACAGCCATGCTTTGACAGAGAGATAAGTAGAAGCAGCCTATTTAGGAGGTGAAGTTTCCCGTGGGAAGCTGCAACTGGGATGGAAGATGGCAAAGGGAGGTCAACAGCAGCACACATGTCAGTTTGGCAGCTAGGGGAATCTGGGCCAACAGGGACAGCAGGAGTCACACTTTGTTAACACCAAATGTAGGTGACTAAGTATGGTTGTTACTTACCGCTTAAATCCTGCTTTTGCGGTCACTAATCTGTCCAGCTCTTCAACCTCAAGGTGAAGAAAAAACAAAACAGAGCTCAGAATGCAACAACTCAGGAAGGTCAGCAAAAACAAAGAGGATCCTTGGCTTTTTCAGCTTACTGTCAACAAATGTTATACTTGCTGGGAAGCAGCTCCTCCCCAAATTCTGCTCACTTTCACACAGGGCCCTGTTAGTGGGCCCCAGAGAGATTGCAGTGCCCTTGTGAATTTGATGCCAGAATCTCCATGTTCCCCCAAAGAGAGTAGCATTCCAGAGAGGAGAACTGCCAAGACTGCAAGTCTACAACCCGGTCTGCCTGACTTACTTTACTGTGGTCTCCCTCAAAGAGCTGCAAGAAGCTGGCTTGAGTGCCAGTGGTGCCTTTTACACCCCGAAAGCGCAGGTCATCCCGAGCCCGCTCCAGGTTCTGCAGGTCCATGCACAAGTCCTGAATCCACAAGCAGCAGCGTTTCCCCACAGTGGTGAGCTGTGCAGGTCTGAAAACAACCAAGGACGGTGTGTGTGACGGACTGACAATGTGTACAACAACTCCAGCAGGGCTGCACTTTGCTGCTGAGTCTGCTGTTAAGGCCCCTCTGCAGGTTGGTCTGACTCCTCTGAGCAGAGATTAAAAGGGTCTGGTTTATGCAGAAAGGTGTAGCAGCACCAGTAAATTATACTGAGGATAAGATCATTCTTTTCAGGAATTAGATTTAATTACATCAAGGCAAAACAGTAATTGCAGTTTCCGTTTATGTTTGGAGATTAAGAAATAAAGGAGAAGGGACAGCTGCAGGTGCTTCACTGCTACAGCCTTTGGGTTTCTTCAAGAGAAGTGCCCACTAGTCAAAGTATCTAGAGCTGGTTTCACTGCGCTTTTATAGAGCTGTATCAAACAGAAAAGCCTCAGTCAGTGCGAGCATCGCGTCCTCCCGGGCCCAGACCCAGACCCAGACCCGGCTCCCGGGCCCCCAGGCGCAGCGCGCCCCCTGCCGGCAGGCCCCGCTCCCGCCAGGAAGAGGGGCTGGGAGAAACAGGGGGTACATCTGCCTCACACCCTAATGCTGCTCCCCCAGGCATGTTCCCGGCTCACCGGTGTGAATTTCCGAGTGCAGAAACATCTGCGGACATCTGCTGTGACTTTAATAGTTATTTGAAATTATTCCTCTTAAGGGGGCTGCTCCTTTTCAGTTATGACAAAGCAACTCAGCCTCCAGGAAGATGTGCAGTAATTAACAGTTGTGTTAACCAATATTTTTTTTTGAGACCTCCACCTTGAAATAACTATCTACAAGCTTCGGCCACACTGTCCCCCTGCAAATGCTTTGAGGGCGACATGGGAGTAGTATGCAGAACTTAGAAGTTGAAGTATTTCAAAATATCATAGAATCACTGAATCATTTGGGTTGGGACAGATGCTAAAAATCATCTAGTTCCAAACCCCCTGCCATGGGCAGGGACACCTCCCACTAGACCAGGTTGCTCAAAGCCCCACCAAATCTGGTCTTGAACACTTCCAGGGAGGGCACAGCCACTACTTCCCTGAGCAACCTGTTCCAGTGTCTCACCATCCTCACACTGAAAAATTTCTTTCTCATACCTTATCTAAACCTACCCTTTTTCAGTTTAAAACCATTCCTCCCTTATCCTATCACTATATGCCCTTGTTAAAAGTCCCTCTCCAGCTTTCCTGTAGGATTATCCACATAAACTCCAATGACAACCTCTATACTACTTCAAAAAAACATATGCACATGAGGAAGGTGCTCCTGATTAAGCTCAGACATAAAAAGGAAGCCTATGGGATGTGGAAGCAGGGCTGGGCAATCCAGGAGGAATACAAAGAAACCATACAACACTGCAGAGATATGGGGTTAGAAAAAACAAATCCCACCCGCCTTTTTATCTGATGTGAGATGTGAAAGGTGACAAGAAGGGCCTTGGCTGATATTTAAGCAGCAAAAGCAAGGCTAGGGAACCCATGGACCCGTTTGTATAATGGGACAGAGGCCTTGCTGATAAAGGACACAGAAAAGGCCGAGCTATCAATGGCTTCTCTACCTTTGTTTTTACTACTTCACCTTTCATACACTTCTTGAATACACCTTTGTACTCTTTCCAAAAGCCAAGATAAAACTGGACAGGGATGTAGGACTAGAGCTGATTTAACTGACATGCAGTATCCACCAAGGCAATTAATCAGAGACCTGACCTCTGACATGACCTGTGCTTATTTTTCATACCTCTAGGTGTTCCATATCACTGGGGTAGAAGATCCAGGCTTACCTCAGGGTGTAAAGTTTAACACTTCTGAAAGCACACTGTCTTAATAAAAGAGCAGATTAATCTACCCCGACGACAGACCTAACCAGATGTCATTGCCCTTTTGACTCAGTAGCCTACCTAAAAAATACTTTATTCTATCCTATCCCATCGAAAAAGCAGCCAATGTCAGAAGTGCTGCACAAGAAGTGTAAGTTTCCCAGGAGACAGAAAACAGTATCACCCTGTTAAACAGAAAAAATTCTTCCTGATTCATCCTGGGATCCATATAGGGATGTAGGATAACTGATGGATCCTGAATCATCACTTTAGAAGAAAACTTCAGCTAAAGTGACAGAGTAGCTGTAGTAACAAGGTGCTAGCAATGAGCTTCTCTAAGCTGCTGCCAAAACTAACTCAACTGTCAGAAAAATACAAAGAAAATGTGGCTGAAAGACAGGCTTACTGCAATTCCCAGTCATGCCTTCTGAAACAACCCAGAATAAACACATTGATGTTTGCCAGGAAGTCCTTCATACAGAATTACACAGAATTGTCATGGTTGGAAAAGACCTCTAAAGTTCATTGAGTCCAACTGTCCACCCAGGACGAGGAAAAAAAACAACAAACCAAACAACACTCACCATGCCCACTAGAGCATGTTCTGAAGTGCCAGGTCTACATGTTTTTTTAATATCTCCAGGGATTGTGAGTTCACCACCACCCTGGGCAGCCTGTTTCAGTGCCTGACTACTCTTTTGGTAAATAAATTCTTCCTAATACCCAATCTAAGCAACTTCAAGCCTTTTCCTCTGGTCCTACCATTATTCACTTGGGAGAATAGGCCAACACCCACCTCACTACAATCTCCTTTCAGGTAGATGTAGAAAGCAATGAGGTCTCCCCTTAACTTCCTCTTGTCCAAACTAAGCAATCACAGTTTCCTTAGCCTCTCCTCATAGGACTTGTTCTGTAGACCCTTCACCAGCTTAGTTGCTCTTCTTCTTATGAAGCTGTGTTAAAACAACTGCTGACAGCTAGTCAAAGCAACAGTTCCTGAAACAAGGCTGGAGCTAGGAACATGCTCCTTTTCTGAAGAACCAACAATGTATGAACAATGTCCAGCAGTACCAAGTGCAACAGGTCAGAGATAGGGAAAAAAAGCATGAAAGAAAGCAGTAGCAGGTCACTTTAGCCAAAGCACAGCAGACAAAATGAAAGCAAAGCCTGATGTCTACTTACTGGTAGTGAGTGAAGCCCAAAGCAGGCATGTCAGCATACTTCTCAGCAAAGTCGGCCAGCCGGCTGATCACCCTTGCGAGCTGGTGGATGTGGGATGGACAGAAGAGAGGCAGAATGAGAGAAAAAAACCACCACAGCAAAAGCTAGCTTGCTTAAGCACAACATTGTGCAAAGAAGGGAAGGCAGACAACTGTGTAGCCCTTGAATAACCCCCTCAAATTGTAGAATATGGTGTGTTTCATTTTCTCAGGGCACACACACAATTTTTGCTTGCTACAAAACTCAAGCAAGAGATAATACAAGTGGTTGGACTTCAGATCAGAGTAGTCTAATATTTTCTTTATTCCTGGAATTGGGTAGAAATAAAGCTGCTTGGGGTACAATTGACACATGTACAGTCCAGGACAAATTGGGTACCAAGGCACTCAGGTGAGTGACACAACACTGCACTACACTCCCACTGTATGTGACTTGAGAAAACTGTATTATAGAGCTTCTTGAATGCTAACAGACTCCTGGGAATATAGTTAGGAGGATGCCTAAGCTGACCTTGAAAGCAATACAGTTGTTATCTGAAACTAGTACCTGTGACACAGATAAAGAAGGAGTTGCTTATAATTCCCAGAGAAGCTTTGGGTAAAGATTTGAGAAAAGAAAGGCAGATAACAGTTCACTGCCTTGAGAATAATCCAGACAGCTCCTCCTCGCTTCCCAGGAAGGTTTAGAAAATTCCAAGCTAAACACACAGTATTCACAGGACACCAGCACTGTCCACTTCCAAGACACAGTGCACAACCACCTTCCTACCTTGGGAAGCAGCAGGTTAAACCCATCACGGAGGACAATCAGATCCTGAAAGAAGCAAAGAAAGGAATTTAGGGCCATGTCTGAAGGACCAGACATAATGGCTTCTCTCAGAGAGGACACAGATAATTAAATTATGCTTTGTTCACTCAAAAGTCTCTTCTTATAAAGAAAGCTCTGCTTTCCCTTTTGTATCAGACACAGGGGAACCACAACACATACTGAGAAACCAATACATACTGGGAGACATTTTACAGTTCTGTATTCACTCAACACACTTATTGACTCTCTTGGCCACTGAAAAGCTTTATTTACAGGGGCTTGAAGCAAAAGCTGAAAGCTCATGGGCTGTGTATATCAAAAGTGGCCTTGCATTTTTAAGTCAGTGAACTCTTGTCCTTTTGGCATAACTGAAAGTTCACGTTTCTGCATGTGTTTGCAAATCACTGTTTCTTATCTACTTGAATATTTAACATAGGGAACAGTTAGTTTCTAGACAGATATTGCTTTGTAACATACCTCTTAGGGTAGCTAGGATAAACGGGAGTCAACTTCAACAGTTAAACCAATTGAAATGACGGAAAAACGTTTATTTCATGTTATTTTATAAAGAACTATCAAGTAAACATCTGTAACTTTCTTTCGCCCAGCTCTGCGATATTACCGTATTATCCCCTACATAACAGGAAGTTGCTCCAAGGTGAATGATGGCTGCAGCTTTTGGACAGCAGTGGGCAAAGGTGTGAACATGGGCCATCACATCATGACGCAGTTTCTTCTCTTCCTCTGCTGCCATCTTGAAGTCAATGTTGTCCAGATTTGCTTCCATCTCCTTTATCTGCTCATCTGTGATAGGAAGCCCAAGTGACTGCAAGGGGAAAAGAACTTCATATTTCATTTATGCCTTTAAGAGACAACCCAAACTGAGACAGAAGCTGTTTAGATCATTTACTCCCACATGACACCTCACCTCATGGCAATTTGGCATGATTCTTTTTGGGGTAAAGAACAATCCAGATACCATGTGACTAGATAACTTATGTCAGGAAGAACTCTATGGACCACAACTTGTAAACAGTGGGCTTAGAACATATGGAAAGTATCATATGTTCATACCTTTCCAAGTCCACAAGCCCTAATCTGGAAGCTTGGAAAATCAATTACTTGATCTGGAAGCAGGAGATAAATGCTCCTAGTTCATGTTCAAAAATAATTGCTAAACCTTTTCAGCACACTGACTTAAAAACAGAACAGGATATCTAACTACAGAATTATATACTAGTGGAACTCTTGCATATCTCTGTACTTGCACCAGCTCACTAAGCTGAGAAAAATGTCTTCTCCTGATATGGGGAGTTTAAAAGTCTCACAATGAACTTGGCATTACTGCCTTTTCCAGATTTGAATGTTGTTGTCTTGTTCATTAGTAACTGGAAGTCACCAGCCAGGAAGCATCGAGGAGTCAAAGAATTTCAAAAGCTGGTTCTGTTCAGAATAAAATTGACGAAAAAAGTATTTTGCAGATGTGGAATCTGAACTAGAGAAGACAGCAAGTGAAGCAGATGTGTCTTCAAGGTTTTAATCAGATAATTAGTACTCACGCAACTTAAAATATGATGCTGCAAATGTATACACAATCATGAGTGTCCAGATAAATGAGGAAAGGGACCTGGCCCCAGACTGCTGGCTTTGAGGTGTACTGATATAGACTGTAACTTGTTGAAAGCAAAGAGGCAACTCAGCAGGCAGCAGTAGGCTCTTGGGCCGAGATCAAAATCTCATGCCTTGCTAACACATCTATGATCTGCTGGGAAAAACTGACCACAGTATGTAGTCACTAACAGCTATACAGAGAGGAAAGAAATAATCCCTGAGAAAAGGGACTACTTGTCATAGGAATCCACACAAGGTGGGGTAGTGCCAAGGCAAACGCTGTTCTCATGCATCCACAAACAACACGCGAGGCCTCTTCCCTATGACTTTTTGCTGATATTGACAGTACCTCAGGAAGAAAGCCACCAAATGTCCTTCAAACCTGTGTACCTAAGAAAACAAAGTAGGAAAACTACCCAAGGGAGAACACAGGGTTTTCTACAAAGCCTACAGGTCACAGACACACTCTCTGGACTGAGATTTTAAGGTGTCACTCCTCTGTGGCTGTTCCAATACTTTGATGCATTACTATAACAACTAGAACTATTTGTTGATCCCTTTTCATAAAGGGCAGAGAAAAGCAGGCAGATGACATGGAACAATTCCTGCAGACAGAATGAGAACACTGGGCTGCTTGTCTAATAAAGAACATATGCCGGAAAAATAAAGACACTTAAACTGTATGAAAAAAGCAGTTTGAGGGCTACTATAGGCTCTTAGATAAAACATTCAGATTCCACATGTGCAAAGCATTTTTTAGTCAGTTTGATGCTGCAAGGTGTCAAAGCTACTTCTGCTAGAAGGAAGAGCTCCATTAAATGTATACTTGTCTTTGAAATAACATACTGTGCAGCTCAAAAGCTCCGGAGTTTTAAAAAAAAGTAATACATACATACATAGATATATATATATATATGAATGAGGTATTAATAGAGGCATCATCATAAAAAGGGGCTTTTTTGTTCAAAAAAATAAGCTAGAATTTTAGGATGGGTATGAACTCTCAGTCTTCAGCTCTTAACCCAAACTTTAATGACTGTCAATTGGGATAAGATTCATTTAAGAAACTCTCTCTTACTAATCACACCTTTTGCTAAGTCTCCTCTTTCAATCTCCTGCTTGTCCAATTGTTTGCTGTAAGGAACAAAATACACACTATAAAGATTTTCTGCCTAATTCAGTTTCCAGTGAAATAATTTTTTAGTTCTTATTTCACATATTCCAAGTGGACTACTCAAAATTTCTCCCCTAAGTAGGTTGAATATTGAAATAATTTACCTGGCCCTGCACCTCGCCTAGGATTTATCACTAAACTGCATGACCACTATATTACTACTTAGCTGCAACTTTCAGAAAACCTGTGGTTAGATCTTCCTAATATTCTGATTTACTTAAAAATAGACTTCTAGGGTCATTGGAGAGGCCTAAAAGATGGTGAGTACTACTACAGTAAATATTGCCCATAGTTCATAGATATTTTCTTTTAATGTACCCCAAAAGAATTATTACGTATCCTCAACAAGTAGCCTAAGGAAACTGTTGCATCTATCACCAACTGATCACTGACAGAGCAACAGGTGCTGGAAGTAGCTGACTCTTCATCTTTCATCCAGAGTTGACATCAGAAGAATTTGGAATGGGGAGACAGATAAAAATAGCAGTCTCCCTCATCCCACTATGAAGAGGGTGCTCAAGAAATTGCAAGATCTTTGCTTTCTGAGAACAAAACTCTATGGTGGCAAAGGGAGGGCAAGCAAGGGACAAGAGAGAGGAAACCTACGTTCGGGGCTTGGGAGTAGAGAAGTAAGTCTGACTGGTTCTTTCAGAAGCTTGCTTTCTCCTGTTCATCAAGTCATGTAAAGTATTTTGTTCTTGAAAAATAGAAAAGGTGGCAATTATCTGCTGAAATGGGTATGACAGTGTTTAAATTAACATGCTTTGAATATACAAAACTCCTTAAACTTGTGCTCTTGCAATGATACTTCCTATACTGCATCAGATTTGCAGCCTGTTCACTCCAGCATCTCACCAGTGACAACACCCAGAACATCATATTTCAGAACCTGACTCCTGTTTAGCACAGCCGTAGAATGACACCTCCAGCTTCTACAGCATCACCTTTGGTGCAGCACACTATCAATGAGGCCACTGCTGTGGTGTGGTTTTTGAACACATTATTGCTTCTTCATACTCCAGCAGGTGCTTCTCTGCCCTTACACTAACAGTAACAGCCAGACCTAGTGCTTTGATTGCTTCTTAACAACCCCAGTACTTTGAAAATGGAAACTGAAGGTTTGTGCTTAAACAAAGTGAACAACTATTGAGTCTGGAAGCTAATTCTATGCTGTCAGAAGCAGGGTAGGTTTATTTTTTGTGTGTGTGTGCTTTTCAGGAACATGCTCCATCCCTGGAAGTGTTCAAGGCCAGGTTGGATGGGATTTCAAGCAACCTGGTCTAGTGGGAAGCATCCCTGCCCATGCAGGAGTGTTGGAACTAGATGATCGTTATGGTCCTTCCCAATCCACACCATTCTATGATTCTACGTTACAGGACTTTCACTATTAAAAACCTGACTGTCTCAACTAAGAAGTAATAATGAGCTGTACACATACCCCTAACTGGGACCCAAAGTCAAAGAAGGAAGGTTTAGCTTAAACTACATTTAAAAAATGTTAACTCCACATATTCTACTAACACAACAGCTTGCAACCACGTGGGCATCTCTCAGTTGCTGCTTCCTAATAGCTGAATTGAAACCAACCTTTTGTGGCACTTGGCCTGTCAGAGATGTCATAAGCCTTTCTGGGGAAACTGCTCTGCTCACTTTGGCCAAAAGCAAACTTATCTCAGAAATAAATATCTAAACACAACTGGTTACAGATGTGTGGGCTGGTCCAGCTGGCACAGACTGACAGCAATCTGATTGAACATGAGAATGGGTTTCATCAGTCACACCCCCTGAAAAGTAAACAGCCAAGTGCTAGAGAAGGACACTGATGTTTGCTTTCGGAGGCCATCACCCCCCACCACCCACCCCCCGAAACTGCTTAGCAAAGCTTTGACGAAACCAATTTCACAAAGAAGGCAAAGGTGCAACGGGGAGGGTACGAGGCAAGAAGAGGCGATTTGCTGGGGACGGCAGGTACACGGGGTCGGGCACACAGGGTTGTGCAAGGCTGGGCTCGCACCCCCCCACCCCTTTCCCCCCGAAACACGCGGAGGGGCGTCGGGTGAGGCCCAGGCCGCGGCAGGTTCCCCGGGACAGCCCGGGAAGGCAGGACGGGCGGTTTCTGCCGGTTCCCGCGCCGCAGGCACCCGCGGAG
>NW_009952976.1:94985-145220 GCF_000747805.2 Chaetura pelagica | reverse complement strand
GAGGAGGAGCGGAATAAAAGGGGCGGGACACACGAGCGTTAAATGCTTTAGCAGCCAAACACATTTATTAGTCTTTTTCTTTCTTTTTTTTTTCCTTTTTTAAAATTTTTTTCTTTTTTTTTTCCAGGAACCCAAAAATATTTTGTAGTTATAATGTAAGCAACTGAGTTGCACATAATACAATCATATCTTTCAAAAAAAAAATAAAAAATAAAAACAAAAAAGAGCTGTTTAAAAGCAAAAAAAACCCAAAACAAACCTTCAGAAAACTTATATAAGTATTACACCATCTCTCAGTTTCAATGAAATGACGACGACTTAATTCCTTATTACTCTTAACTTGTCACACTCCAATAAAACATCACTCTTTCGGTTGTTTCTTTTTTTTTTTTTTCTTTTTTCTAAATCCAGCATGAGAAATACAGTACCTGCTATGGCAAAAATACACATAAAATGCAACATTTCAGCTTATTTGTACATTAGTAGAGTTTAAACATTTCATTGTTTTTTTTTTTCTTTTTCGTTTTACATGAACCAGTGATTTTAAGTACCACTATACTAAAAGTAAAATAAAAATATAGAAAAGGAGGAGAAGGGGGGCAGCCAGCCATACAAGAGCACCTTCTAAAGTGCCGAGTTTCTGTGTCCATGGAAAACCCTTAGGAAGTTCAAACCTCTGCGAGAGTATGGGATGGAAATTAAGATACAACCTGGATATGCAAGACATTGTGTCATCTCCTCTACACTCTCCCCATTAGTCCTGTTTTTGGTTTTTTTTTGTTTTTTTTTTTTTTTTCCCTGCACATGAGAGAAGCAGGGGAGCAACCAGAACTATGGTTAAGAGTTTAGTAAAGGAAGCCATTTCAAGTATAAGAAAAATAAACCAAAACACTTACAGGTAACTTGCAAATAGCATCAATACACACACAGCCACTATTTGTATTATTACAATGCCTGCTTCTGGGGGACAGTGTTTCAAGGCAAGAGGACTTGAGCTGTACCTTCCTGTTACCTATTTATGTGCAAAGTAGAAAAGCTGCCTTTTCTATTCCAGCCATTTTGGACATCGTGGATTTTTTTCTGTTCTGCAACCTCCTTCCTCCATTTTGGAAGGAGAGAGGAAGGTGGCACTATTTTACTGAGAAGACTAGATGAAATGAATCTATTTCTCAATTCCTCTTCCAGACACACTCTTCTCCCATGGCTTGTCTGCAATGAAGAGAAACTTGCCAAACACCTGATGCCCACCATTAGCCAGTTTCCTGAACAAGTAGAAGGCATTTACCTTTGTAAACATAATCCCTTATGGTTGTGGAACTCAGAGCAGCATTTCGTATCTCCACCCAAGTGGTGGAGATGAAAATAGATGAGAACGCTCCCCCGTCACTGCTTTTCCTCCTCCCCACTTCCCTCTCCCTGCCCCCAGAAAGATTACATTTGGTTATTTTTGTTAGAAGGTGTATTTTTTTTCTTTTTTTTGGTTCTTTGTGTAAGAAGTAGCATTTGATTCAAACTAAACATTACAGAATTACCATCAGCAGAGTCATGCTGCTGTTTGTTCTGCTTTCTAGGTGAGAAACAAAAAAGCATTGTGCATCAGATATTCTGCAAATATTACGACAGGGTGCAGCAGAAATCCAAGATACGTATGTGTGTAAATCCTGCAGATGCACGTGATCATTTCAGCTTATTTCTCCGCAGAACCACTGTATATGTTTCACCTTGAGTACTGGCAGAGATGGAGAGGGTGGCATACGGCAACAGTGGAGAGAGGTGCTCCTAAGGCCACGGGGAGCAAAGCAGGGCAGAAAGGACCAGGGAGTGTCAGATAGGAAGGTTTCAGGTACAGAAACCACGCTCTTGGTATTTCAAAGGCCAAATTCCAAAAGGCATGGGCTCATATGCACATCCCTGAGACGCACATCCAAGAAAGAAATGGTGACCACGTGACTGGAGAGGGGAGAAAGTAGCAGAGATTCCCTGACAGCTGTGGGATTTACCCAATGAAGACCTCTTCCCCCACCACCCTCCCAGAGACATTCTGGGAGAGCTGTAAGGCATATACACAAGCAGCATCTACTATCATTCCCTCTGTTCCTACGTTTTATTGGCAGGTGATGGCTTCTGCATATTCTGGACAAAAAGAGACACTGCACTTGAAGTGTCACTGGTAACACAATGAAATTAATACAGGGAAGGAAACAGAAAGCTACTCTGCCCTTCATCCCTGGAGCAGCAGCATAAAGTGGCAAGGTTCTTCATATTACAGTCCCCTCTCTGGAACTACACACCACCACCTCCCCCTTCCTGATGGCAGGAAAAGATGTATCCATTGGAAGAATGACATTAACAAAATATCTATTTAAAGGCAAGGAAAGGTATGCAAACTGATTCCAACGTGGTGATCTGGTTAAAGCAGCAAGCTCAAAGTATTTCAATCAAGTTCGATGCTTATTTAAAAGTACGTATGACTTGTAGCAACACTGGCATAACTGTATAGAGGAAGAACAGGAGAAGGAAACTGGCATAAAGACAGAGGAGGAGTATGAGTGACTGAATCTCCATCAACTTCTGTTATTTAGGATCTGAGTGTCTGATGGCTTTAATAGTAATAATAAAGTTATCCATCTCCCTCCACACAAGCAAACAATGTAAAAAGAATGAGCAATCTCACTGTAAAAACCTTGTAATACTTCTATCATGCTTTTTTTCCTTAAAGCACTTTACAAACATTTACTAGTTGATCCTCACAAAACCCCTGTGAGGTAGGTATTAGTATCACCCCCGCTTCACAGATGAAAAAACAAAGGCAAAGAAGTTAAATTACTTGCCCAAGGCAAGGGAAGAGTAAGGGCCAATGTTAAAATTCAGGAGTTCCAGGCTTCTGGTCCTGTGCTCAAAACCACTAGTTCAAACATCATATTAGAAAGGAGGTAACAGATGGAAATGAAATCCCACTAAGTTTAGAAGATTTAAAAGGTTACTAACATCAGAATGGGAAATGTACCACGAGGTATTTTTGTGAGTTTAAACTTCAGATTTTTCTTTTTTTTTTTCTTTAATTTTTAAATTCTTTTTTCCTTTTCCTTATTTTTTAAAGGCAATCAGACAGAGTGAAACCCTGATAAGATCACATCTGCAAGGCAAGCACAGATGCGAGAGTGATCATCAAGTCTATTACTTATTACAGTACTATGAACATCAACAAAAAGAAAACTGCTGCATGAAAACACTGAATACAGGCAGAATATTATCTCAGTTTATGATATTATATCTAAGATAATGCCAAGAATAATGCAGGTACCATGGAACACCATGGACAAAAGAAAAATGTCAAATCAAAGGGTCCCTATTCAGATGACAAAGAGGGCAGTGAGATTTATGTTTTTCTGAGGAGGCTGGTCCTGGAAGCTCAGCAAGCTTCAAGAACACACAATTCACAATGACTGCATATTGGGAGATGTGAGGATGCAAATCCTTTTTTATGACCATGATGATACCACCTTGTATTAAATAGAGGGCCTTGCCTACAGATCAGTCTACATTCCCTAAAATTTCACACACTGCCAGCATTAGTGGTAAGTCACTGGCACTAACATCAGACAACAATGCACTGGTAGCTGCTGATATTGAAAAAACACAGCCCTTGTGGTTGTGCTTTGATCAGCACTAGAGTAAGTACCACTTCCACCATCTTGTCCATGGCTGTACCACTGTATGAGGTGTGCCAGAAACAGCAGCAAAGAAATTTTAGGGACAAGGAAGTGTAGACGTCAAGGAACAGCTGTGTTCCAATTCTCCCGGAAGAGCATAAGGACTGCTCTAATGGAAAATGAGTAGTAAATCCAAAAGAGACAGTGCTTGTGGCACTGTGTTTCCTGAGCTTGACAAAGGCCAGAACACAGGAGGTGGTAGACAGCTTCCCAGGTAGCACTGGTGTCCCATTCACCCTACTGGCCCTAGGTTAACACTGCATGGCTAGAATTCACAATCCCGCGCAAAGGTCAGAGCTGATTTTGTTTTGCAGTCAACATTAGTTTTCCAAACCGCCCAGTTAACCTAATGATCAACTTCTGAAAAACAGAAGTTCTTACCAAGTCCTTTTTATTTCCAAGTCATCACCTCCCCACTTTCCCAAACTATAATGGATGTACCATGGACACAGAAACTCTTAAAACAGTTTAGCAGAGCTATCTTTGTCCCCTACGCCCCCTTTGCAGAATGCATAGTTTACAATTCACTTACAAAATAAAGAAGCAATGCTGACCACATATGGGACCTTTTTTTTTTTTTTGAAAAAAAGAACAAACAACCTCTTCTTAAGTTCAGTATCAAAATTCACATTTGCATAATAATACATTTCAAGGCCATTAGAGAGGAATGAGAGCGAAGCAAAGAAAACTGCAGAGTCTCTCCTCTCTTTGTCTTCCTGAATAGAGCTGAGGGATCCCACTGGAGTTTCTTTTTAGGGTGAGAATTAAGAAGGTCTACAGCGACAGCTCTTGATCTTGAACACCTCATGTTTTGGGTGGGACGAAGAGGTGAATTATTAGAAAAAAAAACAAATGGAAGGAGACACTGCAGATTCCCATGTTTAGCTACAAACAGCTTCGAAGAAACAAAAAATTACTTCAGTTTTTTTTTTCCTTTTAAACACTTCTACCTCACCATTTCAAAAACTTTTTTTTTTTCTCTTCTTGTGTAATACCCTGTTCATTTAAATGGCAACATTAAGTGTGCTGGAAGTTGAAAGGTTGGAAAAAAAATAATTTCCTGTTTCTCTTATTAGGACATGGACAGAGAGGGTAAAAGTGTACCTGCACCCACTATTTAACAGAAGCTACAAAATATCATCTTCTCTACATGTATAAATTTGTCTCAAACATCACTGTGTTTCAATTCTCCAGTGCTTACAAAAAATCAAGCCACACGCACTCACACTCATGCACACAAACATAAGAGAAGCCACATAATACATATACAAACCCAACCTGCAACAGCAGACTAGCCTAAAACTATCAACAGCTTCTGTGCATTACATGACATCCCTTTGCCCCCCCCGCTCCGATCTCTACCACATATGAATACGTATTGTGCAGTGTAGAGACCAGCCCAAAGATGCTGCTTGTCAAAAGTGACCAGCAGGCTGCAATCTCGGTGTCTGACCTCTTGAAAGAATAAACTGACCATTGTCTCCCCTCCAGCCCCAGTGGTCTCCTCAGTTAGACAGTCACTATACTCACAAAGGCACATTCATAAATACCACATTTAACTTACTGCTTGTAAAAAACATAGGAGGGAAATGTTAAGCGCTTATACCCCAACCCATCCCTACTGACCCAGCAAGAAGTATCACAATAACGTATCACTTAGTGAGACCTTACTCTACCTTTAGAAGGTACATATTAAAGAAGTCTTCCAACAACTTTTTACTTTTTTTTTTTTTTGCATAAATGAATGCGCTTTTTTGTTTGTTTTTGGCTTACATATTTTGGAATACAGCACACTCACTATAAAGCTCTGTTGTAAGGCTACCCCCTAAAGTAAGGCTGTTCTACCTTGGCTTGCATTTTCACTTCATTTTGCTTCTTCTCCACACGTCCCCAAAACAAAACAAAAAAGCCCACACAGCGCCTTATAAAGAAAGGGTAAGCCGTATCTGGCAGGGAGAGGGAGGGGGAAATAGCTATTCTAACAAGCTGTGCAACCTGCTCTTACTGCTCAACAGTAAATGATGAAGAAAATGTTCATTTATGGTTGTGTTTCTTCTGAAACAGGAGAAGCTTCCACTTTGTCTCAATCAATAAAACCAAACAGATTAAAAAAAAAAAAAAAAAAAAGAGGAAGTTAGTTCTGTGAATGCCACAACACACACTAATACCTAAGAAAAGACATTTAATGCTCTAGGAAACACTTCTTGCTATGCACTGCCTCCTTGTGTTGCACATCCATGCAAACTTTTCCAGTCTCTTCTCCTCCCCTCTGCTCACCACAGTCAATGTTTGCTGCAAAAATACTTAGCTGGCTGGCACAACACATTCTTCCCTTTTTTTTTTTCCCCTCCTTTTCCCCTGGAGTGCTCTATGTTCATTACAGAAAGGCTGTCAGAGTCAAGTCAAAAAACTCCCTTTCTCATGAGAAAGTTAACAGGAACCCTAACACTGCTGAATGTCACCAGGCTCAACCGACACACGTACAGGGTGAAATGGCTCTTTGCAGAGGGCACTTGCTCATATACAGCACAGGATTCTGGGAGACTTTAAGAGAAAAAGCTTTCCTGCATAGCTTGATGAAAAGCAACACGCATGCAAACCGTGGATGCGAACGGACATCGTCTGCTGCGTGTCACAGATGAAGCTGCATCTATCTATCTTGGCCTGACAATAGTTTTTTAAGAAGAGGCTCCAAACCATCAGGAGCTGTGGCGCTTTTTATAGCACAGATGAAACCTTAAATCACTCTTCACAGAAGGATTAGAAGCTCTAGTTACTACATCACAAAGTTTAAAGTCTCACATAACACCACAAAATAGAGAGTTGTATTTTAAACAGGACCCTGACTCAGTTCTAACAGCAATGTAGACAGATCCTTGAATTCTACTGTAGACAAAGCTCTGATTGGGGAGTCACTACAAAATGGACCTGTTTCCTAGTATCTACTGCAGGAGAACTTTGGTAAAATTCAGCAACACTGGTATTTACAGTGATGGGACACACACAGAAAACGTGAGGAAAACAAACTAGCAAGGCTGCTAAAAATCTCCAGTTAGGCTCCTGTCACTTAACTCAACCAACACCTCTGTTCCAGTGTAAGTTTTGGTTTGTATCTTAGGTTTGGATGTGAATTCACGATGTCAGGGAAAACCAGCTCTGTCTACACTGGGAAGCCTTACCTATTTTTCACCATTACTGTTAACACCCTCTGCCACAGGTGGAAGCCTAGTACTGGAGGTGAAGGAAAAGGAAGGGAGATTTGGTTTCTACACATCTGTAGAAACTTGCATCTGATCACTGTGGAAATTACTGATATGATCTAACAGCATCATTCTCTAATGTTGCAAAATAGTAGAAAATAAATTAAGAGAACTGAAATGGTATTTTGCGCAAAATCAATGCAGACAAACAAACAGATTCTGCATATGTTGATTCAGACTCTGGACCAAAGTTGCACTTCAACAGCATTTGTTTGGGTTTTTTTCCCATTTTTTTTTAGAATTTCAACTTAAGTTTTCTTGACATTACTTTCCTGTCCACAAATGCATGCATGCATATTTACAATTAAGAAAGCTGCTTCTGTTAGTGGATTCTTAGCTCTTTAGAGAAAAAGCTACCTTTTACTCAGTCAGGACTCATCCCTGAGATGCTAACCATACAACACAAACCCAGTATTTCAATCCATTTGAGAAACCTGGATACTGGTCCACTGATTTACAGTGAATATGATACATGCAACACAGGTATTCTCTGCACTGGAAATACAACAGGTCCTCATCTGCTACCTTGGCCTGATCCAGCCAAGGTTTACTTAGACAAAGAGCCCTTATCCAAGCCCTACTCACTCATTTAAGGTCAGTGGGACTAATTCACTTGAGGTTCATTCCTGATTTCCTGGACCAGACTTGGCCAAATTTGGGTCTCTCAGATACACACTCCTCTTCAAGTCAATACAAAAACAATATGCACAAACAAAATTAGAAGCCTAAGAGGTAAATGAATGAAGCAAAAAAACTCAACCCAACAAAAAGAACTCTACAGTACTGTTTGGATGCACTAGCAAGACACAGTGGAAGATGTGGCAATATTTTTAGGAAAAAAAGATTTGGGCAAAAGTTCTAACGAATAAATGCTTAGAAATTCCATGGCAAAAAAAGGAAAAAAAAAAAAAAAGAGGCCAGCTTAATATAAAGGTTCAATAGTTATTTAATCTTTGAGCTTGTCATCCCAGCCAGTTTGTTGACAACAACCTGTTTATATTGCAGAGGGAAAACACACTTGGCTTAATATTGCTGCTGTTTACACAAGTCACTTAATATGAAGCAAAATAAAAAACTTTCAAGAAAAATCTGAAACCCTGCGATTGGAAAAAAACCCTAAACCAACAAAAATATCCACTTTCAAGACTGCTGGGCAAGTGTCCAGGTAGAAGCATAAAAATGCTGGGAAAAGATGGAAAATCTTCCAAAGTACATGGTACTAAAAGTGCTTTCCAAAGTAAATGTCAGAGGCCTCAGCACAGGTTTCTGAGCTGTACCCCACCTTTTTTTTTTCTTGCTAGACTTTGTTGTCACTACTTAAAATGAAATGCTGAAACGGAGCAAAGAATTATCAAACCCATTAAAAAACTCTCAGCTTGATAAAAACTGAAGGGTGGGGTAAGCAAAGTGGCTTGTAACAAATGGATACTTGCTTTGAAGACTGCAAAAATGAGTATTTTTTAAAAATGAATTAAGCACTGAAGGATTCAAAACCAGGAAGAAAAAGGGAATGCTGAAACCACCTGTAAATTATATATAGGTATAAACTGTATAATCTGGAGAACCAAACCCAGAAAAAAATTAGTCTGTTAGCTGAGAAAGTGAAAAGTGTTTTTCAGTGAAAGATACTGTGTTTGATTCTTATCTGAAAAGAGATGCCCACGGTCTATTCCAAGCTGTTCCTTCCTTCCTTCCCTAGCCTCTTTTCCCTACCTCCTTTGTCAATCTGATTAAACAAGGTGCTGCTACTGATTCCCTCCCTGGAACAATTTTGGGAAAGTCCAGAAGTACTCTAACATCAATTCCTGTTAGCTTTCTGCTGTTAGGAGCTCAAATAGTAGCTGAATATTTACATGAAGTGATGACTGTCCCCAGAAGATGAGTCTGATTAGCACAATGCTCAGAAATCACTAGCAATGGTTAGTGGTGCCATCCATGACTAAGCCATACAAGCTATGTATAAATTTGTAGAGGAACAGACTGTCAACTGTAGTTGGAAAACAGCAAGATTAATGTTGTGCTAACCATTTAGGAAATCTGTCACCGAGTCACAAACCTTTTGCGGGCCTGCTCATTTAGAGAACAGAGGAGCAGACTGTTGTACTACAATAGGTTTGGACCCAGCAGACTGCTGAAGCTCCAGACTGCCAAGTCTTCAGCAGTCAGTCACAACCCACTTCCAAGTGACTGTCAAGTTCCTGGGCTCTTTTTGAGTAAATCCTACTACTTCCTCTCTTATAGGACACTAAGTTGACAAAGCACAGCCTCTGGCAAAGCACTCAAATTCTCTGTTAAAAAAAAATTAAAAAAAAAAAAAAAAAAAAGAAAAAGAAAAAAGAAAATCATTAACTCCCTAAATAAACTCCCCTCTACTGGCTCATGATAGGATTTTCATTTTTTTAAAAAGCATATTATTTTGGATGCATTATTTGCAATACACACATAGACACTCAGATGCACACGCAGCACAACATAAAAACACTGGGCAACTGCTACGGAACAGATAGGAATTTGGCATCTGATTTTTATTTTTTTTTTTAAACAATCAAAAGTTGTTTCAACAACTCAGGTAACTCATTGCACGACATGCTTACACAGCATGCTTTTTCTCCTTAAGCACATTTATATCTATTTCCACAAAGTGGCTATACTGCCTCATCTTCCCTCCCTTCCCTTACACCAGGGCATGCAGGTGCATGTAAAAAGGCACTAGCGTGGTTTTTGTGGTTTGAGCCTAGCCCACTGCAGGCTGAGTTAAGCCCCTGACCCTTAGAACTGGGAGACAGAAATTGGCCATCCCAACATTGAACTCTGAAGTTCCAGACAAAGTCCCAACAGCCAGCAGCAATAGGGTGAACGGAAGAGTTTAACAGACACTTCCCTCATACAAAACAAAACAGAAAGACTGGGGAGGTGGAGTAGGTGAAGAAAAGCAAGCAGCAAATCTTCAAGTGGGGAATAAAACTGACCAAATAACTGAAAAAAGTAGATCAGATTTCTAATGTACATTTTACTGGAGTCTTCCCATATTGTCTCCTTTTTCTGTACGGAAAAAGGCAGGATAATAAGTACCTCTTTACTGGGTATTCTGTCACCACTGGTTTTCTTTAGCACTACTTCAAAGTGGTTTAAAGAAGCACCATCATGTATTTTCCTGCTAGTCCTCCTAAGTGAGGACTCTTTCAATTAAACTATACTGCATTACAATTAGGTTTATAGTTTCTCTTTGTGTTTAAAAAGGTGCTTGGAAGAATATTTTTGCTTAGTTTCAATCAAGAGGGAACAAAGTGATAAGATTTCCATTCACACACTTCTCCATGCAACTGCACATGTGTTTGCATGAGTAACAAAGCACTATAGATGATAACCCTTCTTCTCCCACAACTTGTTTAAGATTACAATGAATTTCTTTTGCTTATATTGAGAAGTTTTCTTAATGTATTTTAAATTTATACAGTCTTAAAATTCTTGATCCCTCAACTTGACAGTAACATTTGGAGATTTTTAATTTTTTTTCTTTTTCTTTTAATTTTTTTTAGCATTTTTATTTTAAAGTAAAAACTTTCAAACATTTTGAAGATTCAGGAACTTGTAAAAGTTTATCAACAAGAAACAGCCATCTATCTAGGATAAGATAAGGTTAAATAAACCATCTTCAAAAAACTGGCTTCCTACCCTAGAATTCCTGAGAATGCTTGCAAATTTAAAGCAGGAAAATAAAATGTTAAAATAAAACAAAAACACTGTTAAATGCTCCCAGAGTTAGTCTTCATCTAAAATATATATATGCACTTTTTGGTCTTTTTTTTTTTTTTTTTTTGTACGTTTTAGTTTTTTTCCCTTTAAGTTTACAATGGAAGAACAATTTAGCTTTTCTTTTTAAATATTTCAAATCCCTCATTATGTCTTGTAAACAAGAGGGGCTCTAGCACCCGGCTTTCACCGTAGCATCGCAATGAAATCAACTAGCCCAAAGTGCAGGAAAAGGGACCTTAGGGCAGGTTGGGAGAGAGAAGTGAGGGTGGAACACAGTAATGAACCAGCATGTACAGCAAATCAGGTGACAGAATGGATACTGGCTTATGGGGGCCAAAGGTGCTTCACTAGGAAGTACGGCTGGCACAGGACTTTTAAGAACCTGCTCTGCACATCCAAGCATGGCTGGTCTTTGAGCAGAGACTAGCAGAAACAAAGCTTTATGGATGTGTGCACACGAGGGGCACTAGCTAGCAGGAGTTGGAAGAGAGTATTTTGTTTCTTTGTGCATGGTGGAATGAATGAAGGAGACATGATAGGAAAGTATATTCAGAAGGGGCCAGAGTATGCTGCACACTCCAGTTTACTAAATACAAACCTACTCGTACTTTTTGTCATGTAACACTTTGCATACAAATCTACAGGCATGTGTATATGCAGCATTTCCCTCAGTCAGTCTTCCTTGTGACATTGGGTTTACATAGAAAGGGCGAATTAAAAAAAGTCACGCAACTCCCTAGCCCTTTCCTCCCACCCCCAGCTCACAGGCGCACACACACACACACACGCATACCCCTACGTTACTTGGATCTGCTTTTGCTTCTCCCTCCCCAGCCCACGCATAAGAGTTAAATGTATTAGACACTGTCACATCCTTCAATGAAAACTCTGAAGAAAGAGACTCCCCTATCCTACCCCCCAGGTAATAAAGCCCAACCACTGTTCCCACTGAGGGCTGGAATGGACAGGTATGTGCTGGTACAGAATGTCGGCACCTTGTTAGACAGTATAACAGCTAGACAACATCACACGGAAGTTCTAGCACTTACAGAAAAAAGTACCGGCATCTCTCTTCCCTCTTCTCCCAGCCTCACCCCCCAAAAAGACTTTGCACTTTGTGTCAAGGGATGTGCCTTCAAGTCTGCTACGACTCTTCTCACAACAACAAGTCTTGAAAGTTTTGTTCCCAGCGCACACATGCACGCACACACTGGCTATCACTGTGGATTAAAGGTCACCCCTATCCTGCCCAGAGTACTACTACACTGATGCTAAAAAAAACCAAACAACCCAAACCTTTCCTTAAATACAGAAATTTAAAAGCAACAGTAAAGTAAAAACAAACAAACAAAAAAGGTGCAATACTTTTTTTTTAAAAAAAGTCTTTGCTAGTTATATACCTCCCTAAGCAAAACGATGTACACAGGAAAAAACACAACACAGAGGAACAAAAGGAAACCTTTGAAGTACACACTGGTTTAAGAACATTCGTAAGTAAACGTTTCTGTCAGTGATGGTCTGGCGCTGCAACGCACCGAGGCCTGGCACAGGTAACGCTCACCATGAGGGACGCAGAAAGGAGTCGCTGCATGTGCTTTCAGGAGATGAGGCAGGCCGGCCAGCCATTTGCTGACATGATTCAGTTTTTGTCAGTTTTAATACAAGCAGTACATCAATTAAAAAGCTAATTTGGTTGGGCTGGACTTACAAGCTTTTGGATGGATTTTTTCCACGAATGAATATGGGTGCCTATCTGTAGGTTCAGGGGAGAAAAGAAACAGTCATATTTTTTTAAAGGTACTGAAGTTCACGAGAGACTGAATGAAGAACATTTGTCTCAGCCACATAAAGAATGGCAATGTCTCCTTCCCCCCCTTCACCCCTCATTGGAAGAAAAAAATGGCTTGCATTATATGACAAACATTCTAGGGTTCACTTAGTACAAAAACCCCACATGCAGACATAAATAAATAAATACACTGCTACTCGAAGACAACATTGGCTCCCCTCTCACCAAATCCTTTGGATATGGCAGTGTTCTGCTCTACCACAGGGTTCTAACAAGGGCTAGGAAGCAACTACCCACTCAATATGATCGCAGACTTGAGATAGCACCCTGCTAAAATGGATTTAAAAAAACCTACTGACAAATTTTAATCCAGCCCAACTGGATTCTGCTTCAGTCACAGGGACTCCACCATGCCTGTCTTGTTTTGTTCAGAATCAAGACATGCAGATGACCAGCCAGCCCGCAGACCATCAGCAATGCAGCGTTTCAAGATTATATATATAGAGAGAAAAAAATGCACACACACGAACATGTGCACACACACTCACACAGAAACAAGCACACGTGGGCAGTTACATGTGCCAGAACACACTGGTACTTATCAACCAGCCAATCACAAAGTGTTGGTTTTTTTGTTTTGTTTTTCTGTTTTTTCTTTTGTTTTGGTTTTTTTTGTGGGTTTTTAAATTTTTTTTTTTTTTTTTTTTTTTTTTTTTTAAAGTGAGGCTCCGTCAAGTCTTTCCCTCCCCCCCAACCCCTTTCTTTTGAACCCCTCCCTTATCCCAACCCAACATGGTAGACCTAAGGACGGAAACACACCCAGTGCAAACAAAGTTAAAAAGCTATTTTTTCAGTATATATGTTTCTTAGCAACAACTTCCGTATAACATGAAAAAGTGAAAAACTAGAAACTAATTTTTTTAATTTTTTGTGTTTAAATTTAAATGGTATGTGTACTTGCTTCACATTGTCTTTCTAAGTTGGCGTTCATGATTCAAGTATTTCAAGAGTGATATGTTCTCTTTTTGGATTCATATTCCAAACGAAAAAACTGAAGTTATATAAGGGAGGCAACTATGTGCTCAGACAGTCTGTCAATGACCCACCTTTTTTTTTTTTTCTCTCTCCGTTTTCTTTTTTCCTTTTATAAATGTATTTATTGCAAGTTGAAAAAAACGAAAAGGTCAAGTTAGTGCTGCTGCTGTTCCAAAAAAGGTCACGAGGTCAGAGTTGAAAGTTCTAAGTTCAAATTGAATCCGACCCTCCTCCCAGAAGGTCTCCAGGTAGTAAGGGAGCAGGACTGCCCATTCTGTGTGGATCCTCTACGCTTGGGACCCCCCACAAGCTTGAAGAGTAGTTTGGGGGACCCCACAACGAAGCGCCAGTGAGATCACTCCCACTGCTGCCACTGCTGCCACCACTGCTCCACTGCCCAAGCCCTGCTGACCCACCAAAGAGATTCAAAGCAGGTCCAACTGGATCTGTCTGGTTCTGTCCTGTCTCCAGGGATTGCCAGCCTGCTGTGGGTGCACTTGGGGTTGCTGCAGGTGTAGGGGGCTGAGCTTGAGCCAGAAAGCGACTAACCTCTTCATCTGTGGCAAACTCAGCCAGGATGGTAGTGTTTCCCAACACACACCTAGAAGACAAGATAGATGGAAGAAAAAAAAACAATAATTAGAGCCAGAAGGAAAAGGCAACAACACGACTAGGAGCCCAAACCAAAGGAGATACCAGCTTGGCACAATCGAGTGAGCACAGAAAACTTCAGCTGATCTTGAAAGTCAAACTGACTCTAAGCACAAGAACTTCCATTGCATAAGGTGGCAGGACCCCCCAAAACAAACCAACCATACCCTTCCCCCTCAACATTTAGTTAAACCTGCAACAAAAGCTTTCTAAATTTAAGCTAAGGTCTTGAACATCAATACCACGAGCAATAAAAGCATCTACACAGTGTAGCTAAAATGGTAAACGCATATATGCCACCTTTCAAACAAAACACAGCAAGAAAAGGTTACATGCCTGTGAAATTCAGGATAAGTTGAGTATATTCTAAAGTTTTCACTAAGTTTAAGGGCTTACACCACCACCATCCTCACACTTCCCAAAGATTTTTATCTCAAAACTTTTCATATTTTCAAAACATACCAGAGCCACAGTCAGTTCCAAAAAACTTAAGAACAGGAAACCTAAGATCTGCAGCTTTTCAAGTAAGTTACTTCAGGTGTTTCTCAAAACCATAGCAGATTCCCACACATTTAGGTTATGCACATAAGAACAATTTTTCACGTGAAACAATTCCCAAGCTGTTATAAAACGGCCAAAGTTGTACAGTAAGGTGCATACTGGTCACAATTTCATCCTATTTGCACCTTCTTAGTCCTGTATGTGCCAGTTTGCGCCAGCAACGAAAGTAACACAAACAGAAGCTATCTTTGTTTCTTGTCTTCCTCTGCCAGGGAATGAAATATTCCCTTGCCTTCCAACCATGATACTTGAAACGAGTTTCTAAAGCAAAACACTGGACAGACATTCTATGCTCATGACCAATGCAGTAACAAAGAACGGATGTGGAGATTGCTTACATGTGCAGTGCAGTCTGGGCCTTGGCCGCCTCCTGTTTGGTGGTGTATCGGATAAGGGCGGTGCCCTGGGTCAGGTTCAGATGGAATGTCAGCAGTGGGCCATGCTGCATGCAGATCGTCCTCAAGGTTGACCCATCAATCTGAGGAAGAACAGTCAGGATAAAGCCTCATCTCAGTAATTAAAAGATAACCTGCTCTCAGAAAGGCAAACAGGTGAAAGCAGTGGGAAGTAAGCAAAGGTGACAGACTTCAGTTTTGAAACAGAATCAGTATGCCTTGACTTGTCACAGTTACAGTGACTTTGCTTTATGGAATAAACTGACTTATCTTTCCCACTCACTTGTAGCTTTAGTGCAGTTTCCCCATGTCAGAATTTCTTCCATTGTCACTATCCTCATGTTGGCAGGTTTTCCAGTAACTACATACGATTCATACTTCTCACCACCTTCAGCCATCAGGATTTGTACCAAAGGAACCAGAATGTCTAAGTCTCCAGCACTCTGATTTCAGCAGATCAACCAGTATTTAAAAGTTCTTTGCAAAACTGGATATACCACCTCTACAATGAGGGGGGTTTAAAATCTCTTTTGGTGTTTGTCTTTGTGGTTTATGAACCAGTAAGCCACAAAACCAGCCAATGAACTTTCTGCCAAACCCAGCAACGTTCGGTCCTCCTGAACTGTTTTCATAGCAGTTGTTGCCTACGTTCCTTCTGCAGCAGTAACAGCTTGTTACTTACCTCCAGTAACTGCTGTTCTCCAAGGTGTTCTGTACAGACAGATTCCATTCCCAGTATGCCACAGGAACATACACACGAGTGGGATCCATATATGCAGATACTTAAGTGCTACTTTCTTCCTTCTCCCTTACCCCCCTATTACGTAATACAACCTCAAATGAGGGAAAAGGAAGTTGTGTGTGTATATAAATAGAAATGAAGTTAAAATAGAGAAACCTGAAATATTGAATTTGAATCCACCTTAACCTTTACATTTCCTTCTCTGGTATACTAGCCCACAATGAATAGAGGATTTGTTACAGAAGAGACAGTTATAATCTGCTTCTTTCTCTTGTCTGTTAATTTAGATGCCTACCAAATAGATTCTTCTTCCATTAAAAGATTCCTAAAGTAATACTAAACCACCTTGCACAAAGGAGACTTAGAACTGTGCCTCTTCACCACCACACTTTCTTCTTCACATCAAGGAAAACAGTATTTTCTATGAAAGGAGCACAGTTTGCCATTTTGGGTAGTCTGAAGGAGACCTTATGTCTTCCTTTCACATTGATGTTTTCTTAAGACTGCAGTAAGGAAGCTAAGTTCGGGACCTCAGGGTGCTGCTGATAGACATATCGACTTCTCCTAAGCATTGAATACAGACTAATTGGAATTGCTGAAACCAGGATCTCCACAGAATTCTTTCTGAATGGAAGCAAGCTCTGAAAATACTTGCAGGAATAACCTAACTAGACTGTTTTTGGCAGGAGTGCTGGAAACATTCTGTGGTTTCACTATGGAAACTAAGTGAAAACTGGCAGTTACACCAGCTTTCTTTCTGACAACATCCCAAAGAACAGTCTCCTTAACAGCTATAAACCATGCCACATTATGGTTATGCAACTTACCCTCACTTCTTAGAAAAATCTTTCTGTTCCAATAATTTTTGAAATTACACAATGAAAGATTATGACGGTCATGTAGCAAAAATCAAACACCTTAAAGTTAGCTGAAGAGATTACAACAGAAAACCCAATCAGACTGCAGCCCAGTTTAGCAAAAAAACTTCTTATGTATGCTAACAAATCTGATTTTGAAACAGCTGAAGAATCCATAAATCCGTATCCCAGTAAAGCAAACAAAATTGTAGAGACAACAACAGAAAATACCTGTGGAGTGAGATTGTGAAGAACCAGCCAGTAGCTAGGACGAACTGAACCACCATCACTCCAAGCAGATGCTGCAAATTAGAAAACAGAGTAATCAAGACAGAACTGATACAAAGAAAACCATTCTCCTTTGCAGTCAGGTCTTTCAGCCTCAGACAAATTCAGCATTATCAGACCTGCTAGAAAAAGAAAGTCTAATCTTCATTCCTGAAAACAAAAAAATGCATCTTTCTTCACATTTCACATCAAGATTCATTTTTTACTAAAATTTATCTTCAAGGAGTTTCACACCCACAGCATCTAGCCTTGTAAGGTCCCATGCATTAGGAATTCCCTCTTGGCAACTCTCAGCCCTATTCACTCATTCCTTACAGCAGAACCTGGGATTCCACCCCCCACCCCAATTACCCACAGCAAATTTCTATTTCAAGAAGATACTTTTTTTCGTTTTCCTTTTACCAGACAACTGCAACTTTCTTTCCTCCAAACCATTAGTGCTGTAAAACGTACACTCTTCAGGTCTGATCAATGGTGCTATCAGTTGATTCTTCTCACCAGAGGAAAGTCTTGAGTCCTGTGCCCCCCAGCCCCTGACCGATCGGGCTGCTGTGCTGTTCCATGGAGATGATGGTTTGGGGTTGGTCAGGCCAGGGGGCGGGCGGGGCAGCCCTGTAGTGTTCCTTGAGGAAATATGGTTTTTCCACATCTTGTTGGAGAGATGAGTGGGATTGTGTCCTATGGGATCTGGGGACCATGTTGATTTGTAATCACTGAATTTTGCTAGAAAATGAAACAAATCACATGTATTAGACAAACTTAGGAGAGTCAACTAGCCTTTACCTGTACTATGATAGCAAATCCCTTGGCCACAAAGAACCATACAACAGCTCATTTACCATACCAAAAAAGCAATGCTACATGTAAGTTTATCTTTGCTTATTTTATAAATACTGACAAACCCCCCAATTCCTAGATCATTTATGATAATGTAATAAGTTGCAGTATGTTCAATCATTAGTAAGATGAACACCAACTTCCATGTCCACACTAGATTTTGTTTGAGAACCTGAGAATTTCTTACAAGTTTGACCACTAGTAACTTTTTATGACACTGAACCTTCTTCAGGCTAAAAAACTTGCAGAGAACTGAACTGAATATTTACCAACTCTTGGTCTACTAAGCTCTACTACCTCTGAAATACGTCCTCCTTCAAGGTGAAAGCCTTCTCATGAAAACATTACCAAATGCCTTTTAGGAGAAATTAAGACCAAGTGGATATCCCCAACAGATTTCAAGAACCCTTTTATACAAAGTCAAATAAAAGGTAAAAATTAACGCACTCCCCAAAGCATCACTATCAGACCTGAATATCTGGGAACTCTTCCTAAAGCAGTTCTCCTTAAGAATGCAGACTGCAAATTCTCCCACACCTTCTGACATCAAGGGATATTTATCACCCAGCAAAAAAACTAACCCAAAAGTCAAAATTGCTTGAGTAATTTATTTTTTCAATCAATCATAGAACCAATCATAGAACTATTCAGGTTCAGAAAAGACCCTGGGGATCACTGAGTCCAACTGTTCTCCCCTAAACCATATCCACCAACACCACATCCAAATGACCCTTAAACACATCCAGGGATGGTAACTCAACCACCTCCCTGGGCAGCCTATTCCAGTGTCTGACCACTCTTTCTGTGAAAAAAAAAATTCCTAATGTCCTGTCTAAACCTCCCCTGTTGCAGCTTGAAGCCATTCCCTCTTGTTCTACTGCTAATGACCTATGAAAAGAGACCAGCATCAACCTCTCTACAATGACCTTACAGGTAGTTGTAGAGACTGATGAGGTGTCCCCTCAGCCTCCTCTTCCCCAAAGTAAACATTCCCAGCTCCTTCAAGATTTATTCTCTAGGCCCTTCACCAGCTTCGTTGCCCTCCTCTGTACTCACTCCAACACCTCAGTATCTCTCTTGAATTGAGGTGCCCAAAACTGGACACAATATTCCAGGTGTGGCCTCACCAGTGCTGAGTACAGGGGGACAATCACCCCTCTCCTATTGCTGATCGCACCATTTCTAATACAAGCCAGGATGCCACTGGCTTTCTTGGCCTCCTGGGCACACTGCTGGCTCATATTCAGCTGTTTGTCAGTTAGAACTCCCAGGTCCTTTTCTGCCAGAGAGTCTTCCAGCCACACGTCCCCAAGCCTGTGTGTTGCATGGGGTTGTTGTGGCCGAAGTGCAGGACCTGGCACTTGGCTTTGTTGAAGCCCATACCATTAACATTAGCTCAATGATCTAATCTATCCAGGTCTCACTGCAGGGCCTCCCTGTCCTCACGCAGATCACCACTCCCACCTAGCTTGGCGTCATCTGCAAACTTACTGATGATACACTTTATGTCCTTGTTCTGCAATGAGAACCAGCAAACGCAGACAGTGCAATCTGGGGGAAAAGGCACTTCTGTCATGAATGATCCTAACTGTGAATTATCTTAGTAAGAACTCGTGTGTGTGTGCAAATATGTCTTAAACTCTACTCATTAGCAAAACATAAACTACTTATTTTAAATAAAGGGTAAAAATCCAGGTTTACAATATGCTAGGGTGTCACAAAATAATAGGGAATGAAGACCATAAAGCTTTCAGTAAGTAAAACAGCATGCTTCATTTCACAGTTGGATTGCTATTTTCCACAACTGAGTAATCGTCAATAGCAAGCAGCTTCAAGTACTAACTTATAAAGTAGATGAAAGTGCTTAAAGACCTGCCTTCATTAGGCTTGGTTTGTTTTACAGATCTGTGAATTCTGAATCCCTCATTTCAGGTGACCTGCTTTCTGGCTGTAAAACACTGGTGTGTAAATTAACAAGATGAGCAGAAGATGGTACTTGAGCCACAAAGTGGTTTCCTCAATTCAACTATAACTTCAATAATTTTTTCATCTCTTGGGTCTTTCTTATGTGTTAAACAAAAATTAAGCAGAATTAAGAAGCTGATAAATGCCACTCCTTTCCTCAAGCTATGAAAGAGAATGTTTTATGTTGTCGGAATGCTGCATACACAGATACTGCTAAAACCCAGTTACCTAACAAACTGACAGGAGAACACTGTTTTCCTTGAGGGCTAAATAAGATTTTCAACACATTTTGTGAAGATGCTGAAATAACATATGAACACAGCTTTTATTCAGTAAGATGCAAAAACCAAAGCATGGGCCAGAGGCACCTATCAGCTGTATTCATCACTTCTGCTACTAACACATTTCTTCAGTTTTAAGTAGTTGTCAAGACAATGATGTCTCAAGAGAAAACTGGAATTTGTTAAGAAGTTAAACATGTACATGGTTTGTCTGGAACAAGCATTTTTAGCATTCTACTCAGAAACGTGTGCAGAAACCACTTTTCACAAGAAAGCTTTGGAAACCTTCTTACTAAGGATCTGAGGCAGAGATGTAAACTACTATTTACAGGCCAGTCATTAAATGCCAGAGCACTAGAAGCCCACTCTCTTTCTGGGTTTCAGGGAATCATGAGTACTATAAAAGGTCAAACAAACATGTTCCCTTCACAGCACTCCAATAGTCTAAAGTTAAAATTAAGAAAATCACTCACCTTACTGGTTTTATTCTTTAACTCACAGAGACAGGAGCAAGTACATTTAAAGAATTATGACA
Organism: Chaetura pelagica; assembly: GCF_000747805.2. NCBI lineage: Eukaryota > Metazoa > Chordata > Aves > Apodiformes > Apodidae > Chaetura > Chaetura pelagica. Next base: position 124,555 of record NW_009952976.1, on the reverse strand, counting down.
ATCCCCCAAACTTACACATGTCAACAGATTGTGCATGTGGGTTTTTTTTCCTTTTCCATCTGCTGCTCACTGCTACCCTAATCTTTAACTTGCAGTTTTGTATTGAGGGTAGGATGAAGGGTAGAGGATCTTAGCCTAGCTTTTAAAATAACTACAAAGGAGTATTCTATCACCAGGAGAAAAACTATCTGATCAGCCCTTCACATACTGAGTTCCTCAGAAATTACTGAAAGACTAAATATTCCAAGTGGAATAAGAATGAGAAGCCAGCAAATAAGTGGAAAATGCTTTGTCCAGGTAAGTTTCGGAGCCCGCATACCTGAAGTGCTATGAACGTTGGTGAAGGAATTGTCAGAGGCACTGTAGGGCCAGGCACCAGGTGAAGGCAGCGAGGTGTTGAGGGAAGAATTAGACCCTATCAAAGAGAAAAGGAGAAAGAGAAAAGTAGGCCAGTTTCATACAGTTTTTGTAATACCGTTAAACCTCAAGAGAGCGACAAGCGGAAGCAATGCCAAGCTTTCCCGTGATACACAGCCACAGTGCAAAGGCACACAGGCTTCCTTCCTAGCAAAATGCAACAGACAGTTCACATTGTTATGACAGAAACGTTGTCAGAATGACTTACATAATCAAATATGAGTTATTTACTGTTTTACCTGTGGTGTTGTCCCGCAGAAGTTGGTGGTCAGTATCTACAATGGGAGATGTGGCTGTCCCCCCCAGCACACCTCCAGGCGTCGCATAGGGGTCAGATTCAGGGTCGATGTTTTGTATACCTTTCCATGGCACTCCTGGTTGGAACTCTGGGACAAGAGGGAAAAAGGAATTATGTGCAAACAGGGAAATGACATTTACTGGAAGCAATTGATGAAGATATTTTTAGGAGGGTAAATAATTGTCTACACTGTTCCTCAGAAAAAAAAACACAGACTTTTCTTCATTAAAATCTATTCCACATTTCCTCCCATGGCACCATCTCCAGAGTCTGAATACAAGTCTATACCACAAAAAAGTAGTGCAAATGCAAATGGTATTCCTTGTTCCTGTTGTTTGTTTTTTTTCCCCTATATTCAAATGAGGCTTCAATCATTCTACCCTTCCTTAATACATAATATATATTTTAAAGATATATAAGATTAGATTATATAAGATTAGATTCTGCCCACATGCTCAGTGAACTACCTACCTTAAGAGTTTGTACACACAACAAATTACACTTTCCACTGCAGGTACACACACACTCTTTATACATTACCTACCAATACTGAGGTAAGGCTAAGGCAAGATGTCTTGTGCTAAAAACAATGTACAAACTCATTGACATTCCTCATGCTTTACAATGAGATGGAATATACTCAATCATTTAGTTTCCTTTCAACTATAGCTCCAGGCATGCCAAATGTTTAAGACAAGAAGATGAGTTATATAAAGTATGAACATATAAGTACTCCCATTATTGTAAGATAGACCAGGAACTTGCTGAGTAGACATTCAATGACTAAAGTGCTGTACTTGATTTCAGAAGCAGTGATAGAAAATAAAGCTGCCAAACATAAAAAAAAAAAGAATCTTCAGATACTATGTGACAATTTGGATAAGTGTGAAAAGAGTTCCAGGCAGTAGATTCTTCCCTTGCAGATACAAGCCCAGGAATATGGAATAATACCTTTATTCCCAACTTTAAGTTTTGAAATAATTAATGACAGAATTTCTGAGTATAATTAAAAATCCCATTATTAAAACTGGGATCCAAAATGCGCTCTCTAGAATGAAACCATGTAGGGTGAATCTGGCATGGAAGGGATCACTAAAGTAATCTCTGTAATGAAGAAGCCTATAAAGGCAAATACAGAAGAAAATGTAGTACTACTGGTTCAAACAATTGGAACAGCAGAAGCAGTATTAGATTGTGATAATGCACCTCAGAGAAGACCTAAGAGATGCCCCACTGAGTCAGAACTGTGGTCCACCGAGCCCAGAATTCTGCTAACAGCGTTAGGAGATACACCACTTCGGGACAGAACACAAACATGGCCACTATCTGTAGGCTACTGCCCTCACATTCTTCCAGCACCCATAGCCCTGCTATCTAGGATGTCAGAAATATGCTCTATCTCCTAGGACCTGCTTGTGAAATTGTTTATCCCTCAGTTTATCCAATCACTCTTTCAAGTGGCTAGTACCACCTGTCTCTAGCAGCTCTAAAAGCAACTCATTCCAGAAGTTCACCACTCCCAATGGAAAAATAATATCTCATCTATTTAAAATGTGTACCTTCTTAAGTCCAGCATATGAACCATGGTTCTAGTGTTGCAGGATTCCCAGAATTACAATTCTGCATTTATCTTGTTCACTGCCTTTACGATTTTGCAAACCTCAGTCAGATCTCTCAATACCTTGTAACTCAACAAAATAATCTAGGATACAAGGTATCAAGATTTTTAACAGTATGAGCATTCAGCACTGCATCAAGGAAGGAACATGCTCAGCTATTGCCAAAATACTGCAGTTCTCTGACCAACAGGATCATCTTATGCTACAGGAAAAACAAATGCAGCTCTTGGGTCTAGTGGAAAGATCACCACTGTTCTGAGATAAAGAATCCATGAACACAGGTTCATGAAACCTGTGGAAGAGGAAGGTAAGTCCCAGTCTTGCCTCTGAAAAGATTTCTGAGAATTGGTGAGACTGAAAATTCAGTGTGTAGTAGCATAGTATGGTCTCATTGAAAAGTTAAGGGATATTTGAACAAGGCTCCAAAGATCAAGCAGGTTGTATATAAACACAGTCACTCATCAATATACTCCTAGGCTAGAGAATACTTTTCCTTGAATTTCACCATACTAACAAATTTCCAGACAATCCATTGGGACTGAGAGCTATGCACATTCACCAACTCTCCCTACAGACAGGATTCTTTGTCTCTAGATAGTAAAGAAAACATGAAGTGCATTTCTTCACTAATATTTGAAGGGTAAAAAAGTCCAAACATAAGATTATTAGGAAAACTGTGACAGACACATGCAGGACAGTTTGCCTGGAATATATGAGTGAACTGCTCTTGAATGGGAAAATTACAGTCTAGTATAACCTATGTGTTCAAGTCTGTGTGACATAACCAAAACATACAGTTCTCACCAATGCAGCAAAACTTGCTCTCACCTCCAGCTGTGATATCAGTTTGATTTGGCACCACTTCATTTATCTTTGTGCTGAACAATACTGCTCTCTTGAACGGCAGAATTTCTGCAGCAGATGCATTTAGGAGGAAAACGTGAAAGGTGTAGTCAGGGTGAATGCTGAGTGACTGCTGTATTCATTCAAAGGAAAAACACACCTATTTCAAGAGGTCCTCTCTATAAACTCATGTTTTCCAACAACAGGAAGAAAAATTTTCTCTCCCCGATGGGAACTGACAGTGGGCCTTATCTACAAGCTTGCAGGGAAAAAGGACATACAGTATAAAATAATTTTGAGTCTTTATTCTTCATTGGGGTGTTGATAAGGTGGATCATTCAGCTAAGCTTTCCTTCTTGAGGAAGCCAATAAGCTAGAGAGGCTATGAGATAGCTTAAATGGCTGATTATTATGACAGCAATACTCGTCCCAATAGCCTACAGACCTCCTAAGAGAGGGCTAGCAATACAGCAGTAACTGCCTAACAGCCACGTGCCAAAACCCAGGATCTGTTACATGATATCTGCAGTCACAGGCTACTCATTTACACAATAAATTAGGGATGGTACTGATGATTCCAGTGAGATTTTATGTTCAGGATTTGTGAACACTAGTTATTCTTACAGTGGTGAGGGCAGCCAGCAACATCAAATATTTTGACAGTAGGACTGTAGGTCTCACTAAAGCAGCTCTATGATACAAAGAAGGAGCAAAGAGTAGCTTTTCAGGTTCTCACTTGCTCAACAGCCTTCTGGTACCAAGAGTCTTGCAAGAGACTGCTTGCCAGTGGTTGCTCCAAAACCTGGAATCATGCCAGAGCTGATCCTTGAATCCCTCTCCTAACTTTCCAAGCAGTACTGTGTTTCTGAGCATTACAAAGGGAAATGCTGACTAATGAAACAAGTTCAGCAACAAGTCTATGAGAAATGTCTGGAAAAAAAAAAAAAAAAAAAAAAAAAAAAGTACGGGGTTTCTGGCACTATAAACAGTAACTCCAGCTCAAGAAGCTGAGTACTTAACCAGGCTGACAGAAATGTAATGCAAATACACCTTTACAGAGAGCAGTCAGGGGTATGAAATGTTATGGGTGTGCAGATGTTCTTGAGATAAACAATTATTTAACTCTGTTAGCTCATCAGAAAACATTTTATTGCTAGAGTTAGACACTGAGAGGTACCACACAAAAAGCTTTAACTACTTTTTTGTAGGTGTCCTGCAGTTGTATCTGTCACACAGATTCCTAAGCTTTCTGATGCAAAGTACTACTTGGGCAAGTTACTGGTTTACCCAAGAGAGGGTTTACTTGCCACCTTTACTTTTTTGTGCTTGAGGGCATAAACAGCAGAGAACTTGTAGTTAGGAATGTTCTCCTGGAATGTAAATCTTCCAGGCAGAGAAAAGTCACAGAATTGACTATTGGCTGAACAGTACTGGTGATTAATCAGTGCAACTGTGAGGGCACCACTCTGTGTTTAATGAATAGTTTATATAGAAAATTATGTGCGTGTTCAAATATGTATGTATTTTTTCTAGATACTTGAGCGTTCTAGTAGAAAGATCAAATTCTGCCACTGAAACTCTATGAAGATTTAAAGAACCTGCTACTGCCTGTAATCTAAAAAGCAAGGTACTTCTCCTCAAGCCACAAGATTGCTGAGCAATTCTGGAACATGGCAACACTCTTCTATCCTTTATGAGACATGACCAAAGCTGAACCACCACAGCGTAGCACACACATCTGTACAGATCGTATGAACAGTGCTGCAAAATAAAACTTGTAGTCTGCAATAACACCAGAAGAAAAGTTCACACTACCTAAAATACCAAAGTCAAGATAAGAAAAATCCTGTTGTCGCCATTGCAAAAAACAAGGAATCAATACAAGAGGAGGGAGCTGCTATTGTGTATTCTATGAACCTGTGTTCTCATGAAAATTTCTGTAAGTGTAAAGTCACCAAATGAGAGAAGATAAAAGAGTTCACCTAGCAAAAACCAAACACTGTTCAGGCAATTCAGCAGTTAGTTAATATTTAGCCCAGCAATTCCTCACTGGAAATACAAAAAATTTATGTTCCAATTTAATGTAGAAGAAATTTTAAAATTGAGGTAGGCCAAGCAAGTATTTTCTTTATAGTGGTTATTTAATAAGTGCAATGAGAAAAGAACCCAGCACACGTACTCTAGAGCTAGGACATAACCCCTGCCCTTATGTAATACCTGGAGGCCAGCTGGCGTTGCTGGATTTGCTTCCGATCTTGTTTGTTGGTGGAGATTTGGCAGGTAACCAACTATCACCAGCAGGGCCTGAATGGCCACCCAGCGGGTCACCCTGAATTATGTCAAACTGGTTATAGGGCGATCCTCCGCGAGCCTTTCCAGGGGGCACTATTGCACCTGAAGCATTGAAAAGATACATTTACACTCAGAAAAGCTTGAGATCTTTATGAGCATATTATATTAAACAAAAAATATTTAATATGCATACTGGTGAGGTAAAACATTCACTAACATGAAGCACAGTTTTGTCTGAGCTATTTCATATCTGGAAAGATGATATTGCAAGGACATTCCCAAAATAGCTAGTCCCCTTCTCACCATTTTTGTGCAGATTGGCATCTTGTGAAGCCACAGACGGCAGCCCTTCCATCATAGTCCACTGCTTAAAGCGGGATTCTGTTACAGCCTCTTTACCTCCCACCATGCCATAATCCATGCCACTTGAGCCAAAGCCTGTGAAAGAAACAAACAAAACACCACTGTAATTTGTTCTTTTTGGTTTATGAATCTTTACACAGGGAGTCACTGCGATCATAAGGAAGGAAAAACATTAACAGTAGCAACCAAAATACTCAAGAAGCAGCTTTTAAGCAAGATTGTTAGGTCAGCATGCCACCAAGATATGCTTTGTTATTAGGCTGTCTTCTTCCCATGTAATGAAAAACAATGCAATTTAATTAGGAGTTGATGTCATAACATTTGCTCTACTGCTTATACATAAATTCCTCATTTCTGGACCTGGACATAACTGGCTAATATGGTAATGCAATTACCATATTAATATAGTATATATAGGCAATGCACCAAATCTCTTTCCACAGAGCACTTACCTGAACCGTATCCAGGTATTTGCCCTTTGGTCTGTAAATCTGAGAGACCCACATTCAAAGGATTGGGTACCATGCTGTCTAAATGTGGCTTAGGCCCAACAGGGTGGGATGGTGAATGCTTCATGCCAGGCTGTCTCTGCTGCTGTTGCTGAAGGGCGCTCACCATACGAGCAATCTGAAAATGAGAGAAAGAGAATGGAGTTTATCTGTTCTATACCGCAACATGAAATTCCAGTAAACATGAAGAAAGTGACTTGAAAGCGATACAAAGGACCTTGGTCTGTGAGAAGTGCAATCTGAAGAGAGTAGAAGACATTACTAAAGCCAGTGCAGTCCTTGCAGGAGACTGCATTTTCCCAGCACACTTTATACTTCATATGATTGACCAAAGCAGTGCCACACCTGTTGCTCTTGCTGCTGTCGCACAGCTTGAGATAACTTCCTCTGGCTCTGTAACAGCTGTTGCTGCTGCTGCTGCTGAAGGAGAAGCTGACATGCCTACAAAGATAAGTGGGGGTGGGAAGAGGGAAAATACAGAGCTCATCAAGTGAAATATAATTGCCAGGAGCTAGTGACTAGCAAATGCTTTGCTCAGAACTTTATCAAACTGTTTCTTGTTCCACACTCAAATAAAATGCAATAGAAGACAATGAATGCATTACAAGAATACTATATCCTTCACTTGTTTTTCATTTCATATAACAAAACTGTATTACTAGTACCTGCTTTATTACCCATCACTATGACTAAAAGTCTGAAAAAAACTTCATTAAAAATCAACAAACCACTGCTTTCTGTGCAAGGATACTGCTTAGAATCATTGCTAACCCACTGCAACATTCACAATAATTACTCAGGCCTGTTTGGTGTATCTGCTGCTCTCTACCAGGGCTGTATTCTCCTGTACAACAAATGGGAATGTTTGTACAAGAATAGCATAAGAACAGTAAAATGAAACAGAATTAGAATAAACAAAGAAAGCAAACTCTCTCAGCAGACAATTTGTAAACATTCTGTCTCATAAGATTACTAGCTACTTACTAATTGAAACTGGGGAATCTGTGGAAGCTGGCTCAGCATGGCAATCTGTTGTGGAGAAAGCTGGGGGCCCATATTGAAAAGACCAGGATTCAAGCCACTGTTGGGAAACTGTTTGAGCATGGAGGCCGAAACCTGCATGGAAATCAATTACACATGCTCAATAAATGCATTGCTATGAGACAAAGATAATAAAATAGAAGCATTTCTATAAAGGAATAGGTACAACACCAATCATAAATGGTGTTCCAGGAAAGACATTAACAGATTTATTAACACATCACATTTAAACAAGTACAATCTATGATCTGAGCAGAATGAATACGTCACTTGATTGACAATATACAGTATTACATGTGCAGATGCAGACACACACACAAATATTCCTCCCCCAACCAATCAATTGCTAGGTTGCACTAAATTAAAATGCTGATATATATGCAGCTAACCAGTAATCACAGTAGTGCATCATCACATTAAAAATGTACTGCTTGACAAGGGAAAAGAAAGGCATTCAGTCAGTCACTAGAGCAAAGAAACAGTGCCTCGCAGAAAGAGTTAATCTCTTTGTATGCTGAATAAGCTATAGTAAAAGACAGCAGTAGGTGGAAAAGAATCCCTCCATTTTTCCCTGCATTATTTGAGTGTTATATGAGTAGAATTCAAGAGAATCTCCAAAAGCCTACACCAAATCCAAAGCAAAAGTTAAGCTTTTGCATTTGGACACCCTGAGGTCTCAGAGCTCTGCAATGTAAATGGAAAATGTAGCCCTTCATCAGGCCTCTCTTTCGGGGGGACAGGAAGCACAGGACAAGACTGCTTGAAAAAAATTCAGCAACCTGTCACACTTCAGGAAAACTTTCAGCTTTTTTTTTTCGCTGTTTTTAAAATACTCTGCAAAAGCCTCTGTAAGACATAAGAGTCCTGAATCCATTATGAGGTTTAAAAATATCGGTAGTGAGCATTTATTATCAACTGCCTTGGAATAAGCAAGAAGGCTAATTTTTCTGCACTGAGTTTTAAGCACTTTCAACTACAAATTTTAATTTTTTATGTTATCTAAAGTTTTGCTTTCTTAACTCAGTAAGAGACTAAGATAGATGTATAAGTAACCTCAGTTATGTGCTCTGAAGGCTGCATCTCTACTTTTTACAAGTAATCAATTACTATAAATTCCTTACCTGGGGAGAAAGAAATTGGGGAGGCACTTGCGCCCGGATATTGGGGGAAGGATTTAGTGGCTGCACTGGTGTGTGCATGCCCCTCGATTGTGCTGTGCTGTTTCCAAACAAACCATGATTGCCACCCTATAAAATTAAAGCAGTAGTGAGTAGATGAATCTTTCAGGATAGTGGATTTCTATGCTATTAACTACATATCAATAACAGTGAGGCAAGTAGTGACTTCAACAGGGTATCCTTAGAACTACTGAGATGTCTGCCCTAAATCAGTAATACTCTACTTGGGTTACAACTGCTGTACTAGATTTTTGAGATGCAGGATCTTCCTCCTCTAAATTGAAGTGTCATGTTTGTCTACTTATTTCAAAGCACAGGACAAAGCTAAGGTTTTATATTTTACACTTTACATGTTGGGAAATAAAAACTTGGCAGTACAAACAACATGCTCAAAAAAACCCATTCAACTGGCTTAAAAGTACAGCAGGACTGTGTCAACAAGAATTCTGGGGCACTTTTTCTGAGTAGATTGCTGAGATATTACTCATAAGCCTATTACTTCCTCTGCAGGTCTTGCACTACCTGAAACTAGAACTCATGAATTGTATTTAAAATTTTCCTTCTGATGTGAAAGCTTCAGCATTCTGGCTTGAGGTGTTTTTTCTTTTCCTTTTTTCCACTAAGTTGAAGTGCAGGAAAATTTGCAAGTGAAAAAAAAATGTTTGGGTTTGTGTTTTTTTTTCTCCCAGTGATTTGTTTTCTAAAGTAGGAATACTTGCTGTCTCTTTTGAGGTATTGGGTTTTTTTAATGAGAAGTATTTACTGTTTTATAAGCAAAATCTGTAAGAATAAACCCTACTGCACAAAAAAGACCATAGAGAATTTGATTATGTTTCACTATTTCAGCCTCTGAGCAGCCTGTCTTTATTTGTAACATCTTTCAACAAAAGCCACAGGAAAAATATTATGGACAGTCTCCTACACTAGCAGTTGCATGCTGCTGCTTCTAAAAGCTGCAGCTTATACTCCAAAAGGTCATGTTCCATGATCCTGTCCTTTTATTTTCAAAAAATGTATATGATCCTTAAGATATCTGGGCTTCTGAACAGTAGTACACTTTTCATCCCTCAGCCATCACTGTTTTCCCTCCCACTACCAGCTCTGCTGTGCCCAACAAATTCATTGTTGCACCCAACTGACGTTTGTGCAGGTCTTCCCCAGAACCTTTCCTTCCCTTAGATGCAAAGATTTCAAAAACTCTGCCTCCCTTCTGCCATAATACTGTGCACCCTCCACCACACTTTTGCTAAAACACATCTCTCATCCTGCTTCTACCCTGGCAGCGTTATGGATTGACTCATTCACCTTCATCAGATTTCACTTCCTTAATGTATCTTATCTTTCAGAAGCAACTCAAGATGCCACATTAAGCATGTAGGAGGATAAACAAAAAATCCCAAGAGACAAGGGAGTTTTTATCCTGGAAAGAACTGACTGGACTCAACTATATATGAACATTTTTGAGATATTTGAAGCTACAACTAGACTTTCAGCCCTCCCCAAAGCTCAGAGTTCTGCACACTGAATCCACAAAAATGTCTGCGAATTTTGGACTTAATCTGATGTTCAACACTCATAGTGTCACATAGAAACAAAAAGACAACACAAAGAAACACCATCATGTTAGGCATGTGACTACATAAGCTAGTCCAGTTGCAATACTTAGGTTCTATTCTTTCATTCCCTAGTATTCCTGCAGCATTTTCTTCTAGCATAATGCAAAATGTAATAGCAAGAAGTTCTTCCAAACTGCAGTTACCCATTTAATTCTTTCCCCACCATTCTCCTATATACAGAATAAAAATACTGCTACTTCAAGAGTTTCATGAAGGCTGCTAAATCAAGCCCTTCTTTGGCCTGTGGGCAAGGGAGAAGGGAGCAGGTACAATGCAAAATGAGTATAATTTTTTTAAAGGCAGATTTCTACATACAAGGTCATCATGTGGCATCTGTAAAAATTCAGTGTCAGAGGGTGGTAGAGCAAATTAACAGCCTCTAACTGGGTTTTAAAACAGCATTAAAAAATATAAAGCCTGCCACTATCTTCTGAAAAGCACATCTACCTGCTGCTGTACTGTGATTCAGGAAGTAAGAGGCCAACAAAAGCAGACGGAACACATTTAGATGACAGGAACCCAAGCGGACTGATTGACTTTCAATGGCCTGATATAGCTGAAATTTCCGTTAACAATATGAATTTATTTAGTAGGAAAGCAAATGCAAGCAACCAACTAACCAGGATTAAGCCCAGGTTGCAGCCTTATAACAACGCATCTTATAAGGTGGCCTGCTTACTTGTCTAGCAGCGAAGTTTTGGGGACTGAGCCCTGAGCCGATTGCCCCAAGGCCGACGTTGGATAGTGTGGAACCAGAGGGAGACAGCTTGTAGCTGGGAGAAGGGGAGAAGGGAGAGCAGGGAGCCTCATCCCCAAGGCACCCATCTTGATTGGAGAAAGGCAAAGTCAGCTGAAGCAGCAGTTAGCCAACAGCAGGAGTTGGTTAGTGAAGCAACAGAACGCAAGAGAGAAAGAGGGATGGTGAGTGACTAGGAAGAAGCAAAGTTAACTTGTAATAGCAACTACAAGGACAAAACTTCTGACTCAAATGATTATTCTACAATTAAGATTTTGGACCAAGGAGGTAATCAACAAATTCCTAAAGGTTTATTTTTAAAAATGCATTTTAAACTCTTGTGAAGTTTATTTCTGACAGTGGCTATTACCACTGCAAAACCAAGCAAATCTTGAATTAATTCCTCATGTTAGCACACACCTATGAACATAGTATGTTATGAATGCATCAACTTTGCTAGTGGTATGTATTAACTAGGCCACCAGAGGGAGCTGACAAAACTGGGTTTTTTTGGCTTCTTAGACCAAAATGGAGGAATTAAAGATTTTATTCACAGTAACACACCTTCAGAACTTTTAAATCACATTTCCTTTCAATTTTATGTGACAAAAATGTATTAAAAGAAACCCCAACAACCCTAAAGCATTCTGAACCTACTGGACACTCTCAGATTTATAATGTGAAGTAATTAATCTTTGACAGTAGCAGAGAACACGTCTACTTACAATAGGCAAGAACAGGAAAGAAACACTACCATAACAAAGAACAGATGTCACAGGGAAACAGATGTCATACAGAAGCTTATAGTACACAGACATACAGCATAAAGTGTTATGAATTTAGAAAGGGTGTTTCCAATGAACAACAAGATGTGAAAGTAGAAAAAATTTGGAAGACTGTGATTACTTATGTTTACCTTGATCTAAACCATTTTTTACAGTAGATTATTGTAGTTCATAGCCAAAAGTATCATGGTGATCAAACCTGTAATGAATTTAATTGCTACCAGTAGTTTACCCTTCCATGAAAAAATGGAACTTCTTCATGTCCGTATTAAGAGCAGTCTGTTCTAGAATAAAAAAGCCTCATTCTCCCCAGATCATTTAGTTTGTCTATGCACATCTGACAACTCTGTTTTATATATGCATTCATTCTACAAATGTAACTCCCACAAACCTTTTATTGAGTTTTTCCAAGGTTATTGAATGTTTAGAACTTCCAGAGGAGGAAAAACTGGGACCTTGAACACAGAGGCTTAAAATAATTGATCTAAAGATATGTCACTCACCTTCTCAAAATAAGGCCCACTATCTGTGGTTCCCATGTCTTTGGAATTAGGTGGACGGAACCCAGATCGATCCTTTCTCATCATGTCATTAAAATCCCCGAGATTCATGGTTCGTTTATCTACATCAAACTTCTTATCTGGGAGACCACCTATAAAAAGAGGAAAGAAGGCAAAATTAGTGCCAATAATCTCTACAATACTTAATGACAGCAGAGTCATAGCCAAAGAAAGTATCTTTAAGACCAGGGTATAAATTAGATCTGTCTTACAATTTAGCAATTTGTCTACAATTGATATTAAAAGATGCTCCAAAATTTAAGTAGGAAATTTCACTTTTAGCACTGAACAAGCCAATTTAGTTTATAGAGTTTAATGTGAAGTATTTATCACAATTCATGTACACATATAACCATATGCATTTCTACAATAGTCCAGTTCAACTAATGATGTTCATATTTATACGTTAATTCTCCATGTCTTTCAAAACTCACACTGTTATGGATATTCAGTATCTATAGAGACCCCGGTATTTAAGATCTCCATATATTCTATTTAGCCTTCAAAGGATTTGGCATTGAGAAAGAATTTCTCAAACTGCAAAACCACCCACATAATTTGAACACAACTCTCCTACAGTGATGTGAACTTTTACTCTTTAGACACCACAGATGATCTGGCATAGCATAATTTCCAGACAGGTAACCACTCTCCCTCAGCCTGGATGCAATGACTACACAATCAGTAACAGAGACACTATTCAAACATCTCCTATAGCCCTCCACCATTGCTTAGAGAGTAATCTGGTGGAACATGAGGAAAACATGTTAATAATAGATGATCAAACTGTAACACACACAGTGACCAAGACATAATCTTTCTTTATAACCTTATCATCAGCCAAGTGCTGAATGAAGAAAGTTTTCTGCCTTACACACTGAACTACTGTCATGGAACAGTTTGATTGTATTTGATACCTGCAAGGTATCAGATGCACACTGGTATGCTGAAGTAGATGGAGAACATATCTGTTTTAAAATACAGACAATATGACAGAAATTTGCTTAACTGGTATTTTTTAAAATACAGAATTTTATTTAGTAGCATAGACTCCCTTTCCAACACCTAACCAAAATCTCTGACATTTCCAAAGGAAGCTGGTCACAGATATCCTACCCTACCACTGACAAAACATGAAGTCTTTATCAGAGCAGACAGCTCCAATTCCTTCAAAACACTTATGTCTTCCTCCAAAAGCCGCTCAAAGCCAGCATCTACTCTTAATGTCCAATCACAAAATATTAATATTCATAGGTATGGTATTGCCAAGAACCTATGAAATCAACCACTAATTACATGGCTTTTTCTTGCTGGTACAGCTTTCAAAGTTAATCCAGCTTAATCCTCTCAGATGCCTTCAACATCACTTATCACAAAAACACTTAACAAATCACTTGGCTTGTAACTGGAGTCATAGTGATCCAGGTGAGCTCATCGTTTTCTAACATATTCTTAAAAGCTAGAACTGGCTCTGCAAAAGCAGTCACAAAAAATGTCACATCTCAATCCTGTCAATACCTACACCTAACCACTCCACACAATGCCAGCAATGCACTACCAAAAGGCTTGTGTGCTTTAATTCTAGACAGGAAGACCCATCCATTAGCTGCTTGAAAAGAAACTGAAAGCAAGACAGTTGCACCACTATCTGAAATGAAACTGGGTCAGTGCCAACACAAGATGACTAAGCTGCAGAAGCACCCTTTTGTCTCTTCAGTTATCCTGATGATCCATGCAACTCCTCAAACCTTACTGAATGATGCCTTGTAAAATGGCTTGTTAAATAACATGTAGAGCACTAAATAGCACCCTTAAAGGCTTCAAACATAGATATATGTGCCACTTAGTGCTGAGGCAGCTGCTTAAACTTCAATAAAAAAAGGCCTTGCTAAGGGAGATATTAATATTCATTTATCCCATTCATAGAAAATTCTAAAGCAACCTTAAAACCTTTCATGGGAGTCTGTCTTTTGCACTTGCCAACAAAAGCTATAAACAATGCAGCTGACTGAAGACTTGTTTTACCTTACATTGTATGAGATGACTGCTAAAATCAGAAAAGTTTGAATTTTACCCTCTGCAGTAAGCAAGAACACTTGTGCATGAATTAATATGAAACCCCAAATCCTCTACATGCAGAAATATAGAACAGATGAAAAGTTCAACCATCTTAATAAAAGAAAACACTCCAACAGTTATTGGATTTTTCCCACTACTAACAGCTGTGAGAAACACCATAAAACACACGAAATAATATGAGCTTGGAAGATGACATTCATGTCCTAGTGAGGGAAAAAAAATATTAAGTAGAACTCCCCCATCACATGCATGCACCTTAAAAGAAAAATTAAATTTTATACAAACACAATTTTATAATGTGATCCTGCACTGGGAAATAGGAGACGAACTCCTGTTGAGCAAAGTTATCTAAAAATGTTTGCAAACGGGAGACTCAACGTGGAGAATACACATACATTGTGTGGAGTTCCTCAATTGGAAAAAACCTATTTGAAATACATTTTCTGCTTTACCACAAAACCAAAAACCACTTTAAAGACACTGGTTATATTCCTTTACCGTACATCTACATTATCCAAGCCTATTGAGCAGCCAGGAGTGCTTAGATAGCTGAGCATTGCACCTGAATGTGAAATCAGGTTATGTCTTTGAAAGGTACAGGCATCCGCATGAATTGCATTTTCATCAATAGATACTGGAAATTAATTTCCCATTCTTTACAGGTGATTTGAGAATTTAGTGATCTGCAGAGGTTGCAACTAATATACTAAAAAAAAAGATACAAAGGTGACTGTCAGACAGAAGGAAAAGAAAATATTAAGTGGTTCTGACAAGGTATTTACTGTAGCAAACTACATGCCTCAGGAAACTAGGAGACCTTTCAATGGAAAAAATCTGTGTCCTATTTTCAAACTAGAATAACCTATCCATTGAAGTGATCTGATAAGAAAATAATGAAAAAGAGGAAGTACATTTGCCTCAGGCTTGATATTGATCCACCTCTTTTCTCTTTGTCAGTGAAGAAGGAGTGTCGCTTGAGCACCCTGCATTTTTCAAACCAGGAGACTCAGACTAACATAGAAAGAATTACTTAGTGACAGCTGGACCTATTTTAAGATGCATGATGATCAGAGCCAAAGTGCTCTATCCACATCAAAGCAAGAGTTTCCTTTGATACATGTGGTCTCCAATCACAAATTCAACTTTGATACCCATAAACTGGGAAAAGATCATGGTAGGAGTTACCTAGGTAGTAAAACCTGATATGTTGTAATCCTGACTGAAAACTAGTTGGAAGAATAAGCCTACCTTGTAAGTAAGTCTAGCTTTTGAGGTTTAAAAGTAGATACAGGCTGAACAAACAGCCAGAGTCCACTACTTAGTTTGCTGAAGAAAAGTCATTACAAATTCCAAAATGATCCAAGTGGGATTAACCTAAGTGGTCAATTCCAACTCTTCATGTCAGATAGTGTTTTCCACGCAGCCCTTCTACCCTAAGCTGTTCAGTATTTGTGGTGAAGCTATCAAGTGTGAAAACTCCAGTACTACTGAACAGTACCTTGTAATAGCCTGAGGCAAGCAAATGAAGAAATCAGTGTTAGAAGATAGTCTTTTTCCTCACATCACCTCCATGGAGCTGTGGTAACTGGGATGTCCAATTACCAAGACCTAAAACAGTCGTCCTCTTTCATGAGATGAAAAAGGATCCTTCTCTTTCTTGAAACAAAGAGTACAAACTAAATGATCAAAACAGTCTTACAGGATGCCCCTTTTCACAAGTTAAAGCTCTGCTTTGTACAGGTATATATCCCAATCTCACATAGCAGCATCAGCTGTGTAACTATTCAAAGCCTACAGCCAAGGTATCAGATGCTGTAACTCTCTCCTCCTATTATGAGGAGTGCTAAAATTAAGGATCAAACCTTTCCAGAGTACTGCATGTCATCAACATAAAAATACTACACATGATCTCATATTTCAAATGCATTTAAATTAAATTATACGCACCTACAGACAAGTCCATCTTACTGCCTGGAATGTCCTCAGTTTGATTCTGGGGGAAAAAAAACAAAAATCAGTTCTGACTTATGTGAAATGCTGAGGAATGTTTCAGAAAGCAGCCTTAGATGGTTAAAGTGGCATGAAGGAAGGACATGCTTGTGCCAACAGAAGGTTTTTTTAAACTAACATCAAATACAAGGATTCTTGACAATACTCTCGATGCACCTCACCACGACTCCCTAATGCTGTGTCTGGCAAGTTTACCAATATGAAACCAGACACGTGAACACATGTGACAGAGAAAGACAGACAGCTGCTCTGTGAAGTGTATCTCTGTCCCCATGTTCCAGTGGTCAAGAGATGAAACCCTGAAAATAGTGGCCAAAATGACATGTCATCCTCATGACTTGTCATCAAATCTTGAAATGTGCTGCCAAGTTATTCTTTAGTTGGCAGTCTGGGACGGGGTGTTCCCACAGCTTTCAGAAGCTTCTGTGGTGAAGCAGACTGAATTTGGGCTTGGGAGCCAAGAGACATTACAAACTAATCCGAGCATGTCAGTGGCAGTTTGTGCAGTTCTAGGCTTCTCACAGAACGTCTGCATTATTATATTTTGATAGCCTCCATTACATACTATTCCTGCTTCACAGGACAACAGCACAATATTCTGTAAAATGTTTTACAAATTACCACTGTCGTAAGTTTCTTAAAAAATGTTTATACATAACTATTTTTAAGGTACTTCCCAGCAGATCTGCCTTTCTCCTCATGATGTGCCATTTATTAATTTTACCAATCAATCCTTAAGATCTGACTAATAATGAGCCCTTTTTGTTTTAAAAAGAGCCAGCTGCACAGTATTTAAAATACAAATCCTCAACATAGAAACAGGGATGTATATATCATTTTCTGACTGGTGGCTGAGATTCAGAATTAATAGCTTTGGACTAATCACAGACATCTAAGCATACAGTCAGGAGCCAGGCCTCTACCTTGAGTGGTCTATACAGTATGTTATTAAAAGTACCCCCCACCACCCAAAATCCAAATCCTATTATTTGCAAGGAAATTGCAATCTCAGAACAGCAGCTGACAAATTAACTTTGAAGGGTCAAAGTAGATCTTGAATTTTTCTGAGAAGCCATTTTGACTAGCAAGGAAGTGCTGAATATCCAGCTATTACAGGTATTATAACCAGGATGTCAGCAAAGCAAATGTAGATAAATAAGCAGTTACATACTGTGAAACAGCTTATTAAAAATCAATAAGCATTAAATCAAGTTGGATTTTATATTTAAAAAAATTACTTACTAGCAAGCCCATATTTGAAAACTGTTTGGATAAAGGATTCATCCATGAATCACTATTCCCTCCTTTTAATGAGCACTGAAGAGAAAAAAAGAATCTTTAAGCAACATCTTGATTTATTATATTCTGTTTTATACTTGAGATGTAGAAGACTTGAATAAAAAATCCTAGTATCAGAGCAATTATTTCCTGGACAACCTCACTTCAAGTTTATACATGGTTGGAAACGTTTACCAAAGACTTCCCTCTTCTCTCTCATAAAATTGTTCCTTGTTAGGTATACACAGATGAATACTTATTGTGTAAAATGTTTATCACACCTTCAGTTTCATTCTGGAATCTGGAAAGCTTTGTGAGTGGTTTGGTTTGTTTTTTTTTTCCTGTTACAATTTAATATATTCTTTACCCCACCAAATACAGCAGTAGATTTCTTCCTTGGTTTTCTTCCCTTTAGTATGGATTCTCTTACATGGCTCCCAATTTGTCCTTACTGTATTTCACTGGTGATCAAAAGTGAATGCAGTTCAACATAAAAGATATTAACAAATTTTTTTTGGACAATTGCTTTGGTGGTTAAAACAAAACAAAAGTGAGAAAAAAGTTAATGAGAACAATTTTTGCAAAACGGGAATTGTAAAACCCTGTATCATGTCACAACAGTATTTCCATGTCCTTGTAAGCTGCTCTGCACCTGCAGTTGAGTTTGCCCTACCTAGACAAGCATAGTCCTGCTAATACTAATACAGTACCAAGTGTTAGTGTACTAGAGAACTTCTAACACAAACAAACCTCAGAAAGCAACTCACTCAGAACTACAGCCAAGCTCCTACTCCTGTTTGAGGTCAAGGGCTTGCAACAACCAACACAATTCAGACCTACATCCAACAGTCAGTAGAAATAAGAAGTACATTTGCCAAAGGGACTGTGGAATCTGAATTTCAGCAGGCTATGCAAGAACAGCAGCAGTCTAACACAGAAAGATGTGTCAACATAAGACTAATAGCCTTGGGATACTTATTGCTCAGTTTCATTTAGTAATGGCTTTGCAGCCTACATACCAAAAGAATTTGACACCTACTCGCAGATTTATTAGTCACAACAGGTGTAATACATTAAAACAAATCCAGAAACCTTACATTTTTTACACTGCTGTAACAGACACCGTCCTAGCTGAAAGTAAGAACTATTATAATATTCCAACATATCAGTCATACTGCTTTCAGACAACACAGTAGTTACGAATCATTGAAGCATTTTACCTTCATTTGTGTTTTCTTTCCTCCCTGCCCCCAGCTTGTTGAGTTGTGGGAGGAACTGCTTCCCTGAGAGCCTGCTGTGTTCCAGACTCCTCCCTCCTCCTCCTCTTCCCAGCTGGAATGACGAGTTCCTGTCACTGGCCCATCATTCTCTCCCCAGCCATCTTGCATAGATTTAGAACCTTTAGAAAAAGAAAAAAAAGCTCAAAAGCAGCCTACAATACTATGCAGCTGGTGATTTGACACTGCAAGATTAGCTGAGATCATCAGAACTCCAAAGGAGGGGGTTGTGGGGGGAAAATGTCTTCACTCTAACAACTGTAAAATACTTGTGCATGAATTCCAAAACCCATGAGATTCGGTGGCATGTTTGCATGTCATGTTTTGCAACTATTTTTAAGCAATGTCAAACCCTTAAATATGTAACGATGGGGAACATTTCTCTTACACAGACACAGCCGTGTCCGAATTTCTTTAAAAGGCAACTTGCTACTTTTCAGTGTAAAAGAAAGACTTCAAGAACAGATAAAAACCAAGTGTGCTGAGGATTCTGGTTCAGGTGGTTTATCAATTATTTCCTTTCTTCCTTCAAAACCATAACATTTTCCTTGTACTAAATTCTTTAACAAAATTACAGAATCCAAGAACTTGAAGAAGTAACAACTACGCAGAATCTAAAGGAGAGGACCTGACATTGTTTTCTGGTATATGTAACACCAAACATAGTTTAATGTGAAAAAAACACTCCCTATTTGAATTTCTGTTCTTAACAATGTGACTAAGAAGAGTTACTAGCAGAGTTGTCTGTGTAGAGATGCTGTTACTGGAAACCTAAAACCATTTCCTCACAGCATTTCACACTAAGGATTTCCACCGTTGGCTTCTTTTATTGCCGTTACTCTCTAGCACCAGCTGTCAGGCAACATAAGAATACTAAGCTATATTGACAAATCAACAAGAACCCAAATCCTCATCTTGTTCTTTGTCCAACTGTTTTCCTGTCTGCTGTAACTCTTCATTCTGTATAATTCTTCTCCAAACATTTATTTCCTTT
This sequence comes from Chaetura pelagica, assembly GCF_000747805.2. NCBI lineage: Eukaryota > Metazoa > Chordata > Aves > Apodiformes > Apodidae > Chaetura > Chaetura pelagica. The sequence goes on along the minus strand of NW_009952976.1, from coordinate 104,660 downwards.
TAAGCAGAGTTTCCATCACCATCACCTTTCTCGTAACTAATTCTTCAACTGCCTGGCACTTGAGTGGGGATATCGGGGATAAGAATATTAACACATGTGGCAGAAAATCTTAATATAAAGACTAAGAATTACTATTAAGTCTACCAAGGATAACTCTTCCTTGAGTTTCAGAGCTACCTTAAAATCCATCATAAACAACAACTCAAGATACTTCACAGGAAATGTAACTTTTTGAAGTATATTCATTTGTGAATTTGTGCTGCTTAGAAAACATTCTGGTCCAACTGCAAAAATCTACCTCTTGACACTAACCACGATACTTACATAGAAAAGTCTACATTTAAGGATTGTGACTGCAGAGTCAAGAACTTAATCTGGAAATGTCATACATGGAGTAGTCCTTGCAGCTTTAATTTATTTCCGTCCACAGTGTTTAAATATAGTACTATGATCCTGGTTTTAGCTACAACACCATAGATTCTTTTTCTGCATTGATAGCTCTAAGGTCCCAGATTCTTGAACATAAATCTGGACAGTGGTGTAAAGATGACTTGTCTGTAGGATTCTTGCTTAATTTTCTGCTTTTGTTGAGTAAGGAGGCACAAATAATTACAGTAGGCAAAGGAAACTGTCACGATAATATTACAGAAAACTGATTTTACTCCTACTTCTGTCACAGAATTGCTACGCGATGCTGGTAAATACTTTTGTTTTTTTTTTAAACAGGTGGGTAATGATCTATGCTTCCTTTCTTTGGCTCTAAACTACTGTTTTCTTTTCCACTCATCACTAGTCTCTGTTACCTGTCCTTTCCCTCAAACATAAATTAGGCCTTTGCAGGCTCTTTTTCTCAAGTTTCTTCTTCTGACTTACCCAAGCATATTTCCCAAAAATATTTCCCCTTATCCCATTGAATAATGTAGCTTTTTCTTCACTCCTTCAGTGCCAACAAGCAAGGAGTTGAGAGACCAGTCACAGAATGCAGCAGCATTAACATCTCAGCTTTTAACACTGGTGACCTACTACACCTCAACCTGAAACAGTGGGAACACTCCCTCTATTTTGCTCCTCTAGCTCCTCTAGAGCTGGGGATAGGGTACTTACAAAATAGCATATATACACTGCAGGTCTTTGGTCATGTCACACATGCAGAGCAGTTAGGACAAGCAAGTGACCATGCAGTCTTTAAAGACTATCTTAAATATTAACAAAGCCACAGAATTTGCAATGGATCATTAACAATTCAGAGACTATTCTTTTGGTTGTGTTTATGTGGCTTTTTACAGATGAAAGAGAAGATACACCTAAAAAAAGTCTTGCATTCTGAAAAGTGCCAAGTTTGTGTGGCAGGGATGGGAAGCACTACAGCCATCCAGAAAAGGCTGCTATAGTGTTAACACTAAGGAAGCAATGCTTTTTTCCCAATGGGAGAATGACCTAACAGCATACAATCTGTGTAGAGTATTTCATTCCAAACAATTACATGTTGCCAAATCAACTAGTAACTGGAAACAGTTTTACAGTCGGTATCATCAGTCAAGTAATTGTCACATATTATCAGTATTTCCTACTGGAAACTTCATATCCAATTGTTATTGGCTTTGGCTATAACATTGCTATGTTTTAACAGCAAATGATTGCTTTTGATTGCTGCATTTTCCTTAAAACAACTGAAATAAAAATTCTACAAAGACCTTATATCAGTAAGAATAATTTCCACAGAAATAAAACTTGGAATACATAAAAATTTTAACTTCAATTTTTTTTTAAGATTCCAACATCCTCTCTGTCATGAAGAACACAGCTGTAGGCAGGTAACATCTAGAAAATAGTCATCCGTTTATGTTCGACCACAAAAGAGTTTTTTTAGAGTTGCAATTTTCCACACTCGTATAATAAGTAAATCCATTCAAAGGCAAGTTGCATTACCAAAGCACAGATTGCCATGTAATGGCCTACTCAGTTGAATTTGTCTGTACTGTGCATTCCTTTTTCTGATATGATCAGGAAAAGTGATTTATGATGTAACAAGTTTATATGCTAAGTAATAAGTGGGCAGTCAGAGAAGAAACTAAGTTTTGAGAAAAAAAAATTATTTCCTCACTCAGATGCTCTAATGTTTCAATACTTCCATAACTTGGAGCTGCCCATTTAATGGCTTAGTTAAGAAATTTTCATTACCTTAAAAGACAAAAGTTCCAGTCATTTGTAAGCACTTAATCACTCATTCATCAAAATCTTACAGGACATTCAACACTGCTTCCAAGTCTCAGATAACAATTCCTCCATGGGTGACCTGTATCAGAAGGCCAAACACTAATAATCTCCAGGACCACTGCAAAGAAATGGGTATCTGGCCTATACTCACTAGATTTCATGGCATTCGGGGCGTTGGAAGGTGCATTCCCCCAGCCTGTTGTCGATGCTCCTGTATCATCTACTTCACCCCACCCGGGACTGGTTTCATTTGGCTCACCCCAGGCAGACGTACCATTATCTGGAGCAGGCGGAGTGCTTTTGCTCCAGACTGCACAAAGGAGAAAGAGTTTTCAGTACAGACCACTTATACAAGAAATTATTTGCTGCAGTGCAGCACCATGTAATTAATCTACTGCTTCATGCTTTCTTTTGAGGCCTTCAGAGTCTCAGTACGTGAGTGCAACAGAATTGACAACTGTTCATATCAAACTTAGAGTGGGCACTGACCTCTAGGGATGAAAAGGAAGAGAATGCTATGATGAGCAATATTCTTCTCCCAGATTAAAAATGAACCCAACGCCTAATGCTGTCGTCCTATCTGGTGAACTTCTGTGACTAATTAAAAGCACCAGACTAATACAGGGTTTTCATATACTAAAGAAAGAATAAGGACATATTTGAAGTATGTATTAAAACAGAATAGTATTCTTTAAAGCATGTTTAGTCAGATGTTACAGAATAATGTCTTACTGTGTAATGTATTTCCAAAGCTTTGTAGCTTTTTCTTGTCCTTAATTCAAACAAGAAAAGTATTTTTCTAAGTATTATTCATCATACAGCAGAGCCAAATTGAGCTAAAAACCTGAATCACAGACTCACTTGGTTTCAAGTGTTAACTTGAGTGTTTCAGAGCAAGTTTTTAACATAAATAAGAAATATAAACCACAAAAAACGTTACTTAGTCTGGGGAAAAGGAGGCTCAGGGGAGGCCTTAACACTCTCTACATCTAAGTGGAGATTGCAGTGAAGTGGGGTCAGTCTCTTCTCCCAGGTAACAAGTGACAGGATGAGATGAAATGGCCTTAAGTTGTGCCAAGGGAAGTTTAGATTGAAGAAACTTCACTGAAAGGTTTATCAAACACTGGAAACAGGCTTCACAGGGAGGTCGTTGAATCACCATCCCTGGAGGTATTTAAAAGATATGGAGATGTGGTGCTTAGGGATGCAGTTTAGCACTGGACTTACTAAGATTCAGTTTAATGGTTGGCCTAGATGATTCTAAATGTTTTTTCCAACCTAAATGATCCAGCTAATCATTCTATGATCAAACAATTCAACCTGTTCTTCAGAGCTCAGACACAATATGCAGACTTGTCAGCTAACAAACATTTTATTTTGCTGGCAAGCTGGCTGGCATTCAAATCAGTAACTGAGGCACAACAAGCAGAGGACTTACTGATTAAAATTTTAAAGGCACTTTAAATACAGAATCAAATACCCAAATAAGAGATTTGGTTTTTTTATGGAATTAAACTATTAGGAATTAAGAGGCTAACTGAATATCTCTTATGCATTAAGGTTACATTCATATACAGGAGCTTGCTGAAGAAAAGAATGAGACCGGTACCTGATGCTTGTGATTTGCTAGTCATTGGAGTAGGCAGGCTCTGTTCCCGTGGGGCCTGTCCTCCTTGTGAGTTCTTGTCCCACAAGTTCACATTCTTGTAGTTATAACTGCTAGGATCTCCCCACGCTGAAGTGCCATCATCAATATCCATTTTTCGACTGATTGACTGTGGAGAAGGTTCTTCCCAGCCACTAGGCTCCTCCTCTTTGGGGGCAGCTGGCTGTGGTCCGCTGTTCCAGTTTGGGTTTGGAGGTCTCCCATTACTTGGAGTTTGGGGCGGTGGACCCCAGGAACCAGAAGTCTCCTGCTGTTGCTGCTGGTGTTGGTGCTGCTGCTGCTTGTTCCAGGAGTTAGGCTGTCGACCCGTCTCATTCCATGTTGAAGTTCTTTTACAATCATCCCAGCCACTCTTTGAAGCAGCGGTTGTATTTGCACCATTACCCCAAGTTCCAATCTCATTTTGCCCACCTTCACCCCAACCAGACACTGGCTTGTTTCCTGTACTTTCCCAGTTGCTGTTTTTTGTTTGGTCAACTTCCTCTCCCCAACCATTTTTTCCAGAAGACCATCCTTGATTAGGTTGCCTTCCACCCCACCCCTGATCCTTACTAGAGCTGTCATTCCAAGAGGAAGATGATTTTTCTTCTGGCCTTCCTCCTCCCCAGTTAGAAGAATTGGGGTTCTTATAGTCATTCCATCCTCCAGTATTTTTGGGGTCCTTCCACTCTGTTGGGGTTGAGAGCTCACCCCATCCAGACTTGATTTGATTGCTTTGGCTGGGTACATCGCCCCAACCCCCTGAGTTCTTTGTCTGTGTGGCAGAGCTCTCCCACCCCTCAGTTCCTTTATCAGGCTTCCCCTCGGGCCGTGGCATCTCTTCAATATCCCACACGGTATCTTGCTTAATTTGAGTTTGACCCCAGCCAGTGTTTGAAAGCACTCGGGGGTCCAAATCAGTCCTGCTCAGCAAAGTCTGCAAGACTGCCTGGCAATCAGGATGTGTAGGCCTGTATGATCGACGTCCAGAATTGTGACTGTCACTACTTCCTGCTTTGTGGTTGCTTCCAGTGCTTTGACCTCCAACCTCACTTCCTGCAGAGCTGGAAGATCTTCCCCAACAGGGAGCCTGGGAATTGCCTTGGTTTTCCGGAAGAGGGTGGCCTTTTTGATTGTCCCATGCTCCAGTGCTAGAATTTGGTTGGTTTGGACCACTCCATTCTCCAATCTTCAGTTCATCAGACCCAGACAGCTGTTTCCATTCTCCCTGAGAGACCCCAGATGTTAATTTGTTCCCTTCACCCCATTTGCTTTCATTTGAATGCTGAGGGCCAAAGGTCCAAGACCCACCACCCGTAGACCGGTTATTGTTATCCCAAGAATCACTTCTTGACCCATTAGGTTTTTGAACAGAAGCTCCTTTCCAGGAGTCCTCCCTATCCTTTCCATTGTTCCCATGGTTTCCAGAATTGCTCTGTCCAGAGACTATGTCAGTTCCAGAAGACCCCCTAGCTGTACCCCAAGATCCAACACTCCCAGTCTTTCGTTCTCCAGTGCTTTGTGAAGGGGTGTCAGTGCTCCTGGAAGGGTTCCCCAAGCCCATTTCAAAGGGCATTCCCTTATTCTCCATAGGGTTTGGTGAACTTAAGTTCAAGGAGTTAGTGTTTCCATTTTTTGGTCCATCAGTGTTATGAATTTGAGCCTGTTCTCTGCCAGAGACAAAGTTAACACCCGCATTTTCCATCTTTGACTGCTGTTCCCTAGAGGTCTGACCTACTGTGCTAATCTGTGCATTGGAGCTACCACTATCAGATTCCAAAGTTCCTTTCCTAGAATTGCCCTCTTGAACCAGTGCTGGCCAAGCAGATGGGTTGCTATTTGGGTTAAAGTTGCTGAAGCCAGAACCGGAACCGATTCTATCTTGTCCGCTCAAGTTCCTCCAATTACCTAGTCCATTGTTACTCTCGGCAGCAGTGTTGGAAGATTGAACAGCTTTAGCCTTGGGATCAGATTTCCAGGCCCCAAGATTACATTCGTTTCCAGCGCTTCCAGACTGGCACTGGCTTCCTTTTCCTTTGTTATTAGTGGTGCTTCCTGGCAGAGCATTCTTCTCCAAGCCAGGGTTCGAGGCACTGTTGTTATCGGTGGTGTTTTCGGAAGAAGACTCAGCATCTTTGCTGGCAATACAAGGCCACTCTTCCATGTCAGACCCGTCTACAATCACCTTGTCCCAGATGTGAGTTGGGTTGGCGTTGGTGCCGCTGTTGGAGGAGGCTCCAGGACCCCAAGTGGAATTTGCATAATTCGAAGCAGCAGCACCTCCAATTGCTGAATCTAAGAAAAAAAACAAACCACACCCAAAAAAAGTCAATAATCAAAACTATTTACAAGCACTGAACATAACATTTTTGACACTACTGATCACGGATTTCATTAATAAGAACTCTTCCCTCAAGCGTGTAACAAAGTTGCTTTGGAAGAACATCAGACTGGAAATTGAAAATAATTATTAAAAATTTATTTCAACAAACTCTCCACCAGCATTCTGTAGGGATTTAAATTCAGTGTTGACTCACTTCTGCCAACATCCCAGCTCTAAGTTCAACATTATAATTATAGCCCAGTTAACAAACCTGCATGGTCATTACTGATACTGGCTGTAGACTTTTCAAATACACATTTAAAATAATACTATTTATATAGAACAAGAATGTGTATTTGCAGACATTCATATGCATGTGTGTGAACATGTAGTCTGTTGGTCTGAGGGCCAGCTGTTGGTCTGCTGCTCAACTGACTCAAAGTAACTACAATTTACTACATTTCAAAAGATAAAAGATTGAAGACAAAAAGTATCTATTGCATACATAAAATTGAACAAGTCTATCCTTCAGCTTAAAATATCTTTTTCAAGTTGCTTTTGGTACCAGGAGTTTCTTTCAGCTCTTTGCAAGACAATGTTATTTCCAAAAGTTACTGTAAATTGGAAGAGTTTAAACCTATGAAAATTACAATTTGTATGTAGCAATGTATTCAAGCTGTATCCAGTATGTAATTGCCCCATATTTGTGTCACTGCTATATTTATGTTGGAAACCAGTTTGTGGTTTTGCTAGCAGCTAAGCTGATCTCTCTGCCACTGGATGAAGGCTAGTAAAAGATCTCACTTCTCTCTCTCACCAGCTCTATGTACAAGTTCCAGCTCTCATTTGTGACAGTTCTGATGGCAGCTAAACCCTTTAACTAAGTCAACAGAATTCACTAACTGAACACAAAACTATCCACTTTCTGATGGGTTGTTTTTTTGCTGGCTTAGCACATTATACAGGGTAACATGAAAGCTCAGTGAGCTTTGGAATCACTATAAGGAAACCAGCAGGATGAACAAACAGCACTGAATAGGGCTCCCTTCATCTGCGGTAAGCTAATATGATGTCCTATGTGGTATGACTTCACATGGACATGATATTTGCATATAGTTTTAAAGAAGAGAAATTAACACAGTGCTACAATGGAGGAAGCCTGTGTCAGTGCTGGCAGTGTGACATGTGCATATATGCAGATATTATCATCATTAATCTAAAATGTCAGCCAAGATTCCCTTGCCATTTACATAATTACCTCTGAACCTCTAAATAATTTAAGTCCATTAGTACTTCAGTGTTGTTTCTGTATATAGGGTTCCACTTATTTTTCTATGTATTTTTAAGGGACCCTAAATTGTCCTCTCTACAAATTTCCAGTGAAGAAGACTAAATACTCTCCCTTCTCAAAAAACATGTACCAAACTCTGATCTTATTCAGTTATCCCGCACAACCAGTTCAACTTATTTTGCAGAGCATAAATTTCATAGTCATATCTGCATCAGTATTCACACCTGAATACATATTGTTACTACTGGCTCATGTGAGAACCTCCATGAAAATGAGGCATAAAGACCTTAAGAAAGTAAATTCTGCTCCCCTCCTCAAGTTCCTATGTTATATACTCAAAAGTGAAGACCACAGTTTCACACTGCTAATAATTTTTTTAATAAAGATGAACTGATGAGCTTTCAGTTCATTAGCTTAACCATTGAATATCCACCGAATGCCTTCCAGATTCCCCTTCATTGAGGTCCTCAAGTAAAGATCCTGACTTCACAGCAAGGTTAAGACTCTCTTGGGAGCTTTGAATACTTTTGTCTTCATTTGTTAAACACTAGCCTCCAAGGTCCGAAAGACCAAGCAGTTCCCATGCATATTCTGTTCCTTCTATTGCCTTAATCTCAACAGCAAACTTAACAACATCAAGGAAGAATGACTCTTCACTGATATTTTTACCTGGCTACCTTTTCAGTACACTGAGTAATCCTTTCACCCCATCCCCTTTTCCCAATTTAAAAACTTTGATTAGACCGATCACAGGAACAGCTTAAGGAGGACAGCCAAAGACAAATTCAAAAGACAGTGAGGTTGCTGTCTTTTGAGCTTAGCCATGATTCAGCAAATGAATGACACACAGGCAGCTGTGCACTTAGCAACATCTTCACATAGGTGATTTTTAACAGAACATTTAATTTCTATGAAAACATTCTAAAAGTATAAGATTGGGATGTTTGCTAACATTAGTGCATTAGAACACAATTTAATGGACTGTTTTATAAAACCAACCTTGCTTTTCTATATTTAGAATGATAGAATTGCTTTGGTTGGTAAAGATCCTTAAGATTGTCCAGGAAACCATTAACCTGACTCTTTAACCAGTCTGGTGCTAAACCATGTCCCTGAGCACCACATCTACATGTCTTTAAGTAACTCCAGGGATGGCGATTCAACCACCTCCCTGGGCAGCCTGTTCCAGTGTTTGACAACCCTCTCAATGAAGAAATTTTTTCCCATATCCAATCTAAACCTCCCTTGGCACAACTTGAGGCCATTTTCCCTCATCTTGTCACTTGTTACCTGGGAGAAGAGACTGACCCCACCTCATTACAATCTCCTTTCAGATGTTTGTAGGAGACTGGTAAGGTCTCCCCTCCATAGCTTCATTTTCTCCAGACTAAACAACCCAGGTCCCTCAGATGCTCCTCATAAAACTGTATGATGCTGTAGATATCTTTAACAGCTTTGTTGCCCTTCTTCACACTCGCTCCAGCACCTGATGTCTTTCATTTGAGAGCAGAAATAAAATTTTGACAATGTATAGCTTAGTCTTAAGACAAAGGGTAAGGTCTCTTGGTTCTTAGATTCCTCCTTAATAACAAACATGCTGCACATAAACAGGTTTCTGATCTGACCAAAATAAAAAAAGTTACTAGCAAATGAGTACTTCTAAGGATGAAAGTATAGAACTGAAATAAGTGAAAGTACTCAAATGGAGTTCTGAAATGAAGATGCAGTTTTGCTGAGAGATGGTGGTATTGTAACTATTGAAAAACTCTCACCAATAAAATTTAAGCTTTGTTTTCCAAAGTTGTCTGGATCATCCTGAATATCACTGGTATTGGAAGTTATTTACACCACTCTCCACCCCAGCCCCCTGTACTGTTACAAGACAATAGTAAAATTGGTGTCATCTTTCAGGGAGCTAGAGTTGTGCTATTTTACAGAAGCATCTCAATTCTGGTGGAAAACAATCCATGTAAAGGATTACATATTGACTTTTTTGTTATTAAAGCCTCATGGACATGATCTATAGCTATCTGGCAAATATAACTATGTGAAGGGAGTAGATAAGCTACATTATTTTCCCCTTTGGGAACTTGCTTTTATTTCCATGTGGGATAAATTAATTGCCTTAGTGCACAAGTGCCTGATAGAACTAGGCCCAATCTGAAAACCAACTTGTAAATAGCCAGGACCTCAGCAGGA
>NW_009952976.1:56589-94912 GCF_000747805.2 Chaetura pelagica | reverse complement strand
CAGGAATTAATGATGTGCGACACATAGCAACACCCTATTTCCACAAGCACTTCAATGGAGAACTGAAGTTGACAGCCCAATCTCTTTCTTGTCCAGCTGCTCATTCCGGCTTCTCTGGCACACCTACTCTCATGTGCTAGCACATATATTCCCACTGATATTCAGGGAGAAGAACTGGTAAATCATCCAGACTGCAATTAGCTTTAAAAAATAAGCTGGGTTAATTTTAATCCACAGCAGCTCCCTAGCCCAGCCAACTGTGTAACGGTGCAGAAATCTGGATGGGGTGAGGCACATCTGAAGAACCCATATCTTCTTGGCAACAATCCTGAATTACATCAGGATAAAGCAACTAATTGGCGTAACAAGTTACCACAATCAATAAAATACAACCATGTAACATCTTAGTTGTTTATGTACCGTTCAACTAAGTGTAAAAATAAGGGAACTGAATCAAATTTCAGTCTCAGAAAAACAATTATTGTCTAATTAATTATGCAGAACTTAAGGAGCCTTTAAAGTATTTTAAATGGTCCTCATACAGTGTGCATGCAATAGCAAAAAAAATGCTGTTCATGAGAAATTTTGAAAACTCTTAAAAGTGCTTCACTATCATAGTCTCCTTTGTCAGCCTACTATAACCACTGTGAAGGTACATCAATGCTGAAATAAAGTCAGGATTTTCTATATAGCAGAAAGACTCTGGTGTGTGTTTTTTACTGCTCTCCATCTTTCAGGTGTTTTATAGAAATCAGCCAGCTCTAAGACATCTGTTTTGAAACTGATTAAACTGATAAACTAGAACTTTGCCATTGTAGTTTGAAACTAACTCACCCCCTTTATTAAATAGGAAACATCAGTGAAAAAAATAAAATATTTGACAGATAAATAATCTGTCAAACAGGGGTTTGCTAGAAAGGTATTTAAGTACTGAAAGCATAAAACAAATGAAATTATTCATTTTCCTATAATCCTTTTTAATAAAGACAGCCATCCCATCTGGCTCACTTGATTTGGGACTTCCAAGTAACTTTTTTTTTTCTTTTGAACAATGTATTTTTCACTCTATTTTTTCTTCTGGAAGCCACAAGAATCTTATGCTCTCCAAGTGGTACCATTATTTTCTTCTTATGACTTTCAAACATTTATTACTACTTTTTAAAAACATTCATGTTTTAAGAAATGAAGTTGTCTTTGACTTTGCAGATCATCTAAGTTTTTCTTTAGAAGGCAGACGTATTGAGTGGAATTGTGTTTGTTCTAGTATCCAGGTTGGACGGGGCTTTGAGCAACCTGATCTAGTGGGAAGTGTCCCTGCCAATGCAGGGGGGATTTGATCTAGATGATCTTTAAGGTTCCTTCCAACCCAAACTAGTCTATGATACTACCATAATTTCAGAAGGAAATATTCAAGTGATTGCAATTCCCCACAGTTCTAAAAAATTCAAGAGCAGTTTTAATTTCCCCATGCTCATAAAACAATTAATCTGAAAATCAATTATCGTCTGGAATTCGGAGTGAATAGAAAAGCAAAAACAAGACAGTCATGACTTTTATAAAAGGTTTATCTAAGGAGAAAAACGAGATTACCACAAAAGGACCATCTTTATTTCATCCAGATGACAAGTGACAGACACCTGCCATTTGCATGATAGCTATACATCTGCTTTATTGGCTCATATAAAAAAAGTGACAAGTTAGGAGATTCATGCCCTCAAAGAAACTTGAAGAGCTATTGACTACTGAATGTCAATCATAAAATAGATTATCCATGCATTGTGTTTACCTTGCTGTGGTTTTAAAAGCATTACAGTATTCAATTCAAACCACACAAAACATATTTAAAAATAATTAACACTCTTTCATGATCCATCTTGTAGTAAAAAGCACATCCATTGCTGTTAACAGCAAAAGTAAAGTCTATACACTAAAATACTAGAAGCATGCTCTCCAAAAGCCAAGTTTTATTATGTAGAGTTATGTTTATGCACAATTTTAGTGATTCCTTTTCTACGTTCATTAAATCTTATCGGTGGTAGCATTACTTGCCTGTTGCAGTCCCACTGTCACTTTGCAGCAGTGCTCCTGTCACTGGTTGTGCGTTGTTTGGGTTTGCTCCTGGTGCTGTTGGGGGAGGAGGCCCTGCTCCACCCCCAAGGAGCATACAGGATGGCGGAGGGGGCTGCCCACGTTTCAGTAACACTTTGTGGTCCTGCTGGCAACGGAATCGCGGCGGCACCTCCCGAGGCATGTAGCGGGCAGCGCTTGGCGGTTGTCCGTTCGGCACTGCCACCCTTTTGGCATTGTTGCCACCATTGACTGGTGGCGATGGAGAGTTGCCAATTGGGCTGGCAGCCACTGGTTGGCTTAAGCTTGGTTTCGTCACTTCGGGCACTGAAAAACAGGAAGAACGAAAATGAGAAAAATTTCCACTTAAACCTGTGTTAACTAGAAGAACTCCACTACAAGTCTTCCCTTTCATAATTTCATTCTTCTCTGAAATACTGTGCAACTTCAACCATATTGAAGAACAATTTAATTAAAGAAGCACGAAGAAGCAATTGCCTCAAACGTCTTGCTTCCATATGCAACTCTGAACCCCAGCATCAAACTCTGCCCTCAGCAAGAATTTTGCTCTAGGCCCCAAATCTCTTGGAAATATAGAGTTGGCAAAGAATACCACCCTGGGCAATGAGTCATTAAAAAATATAATAAAATATAACTGGCTTCAACCCCTGCTTAGTTCCCTGATCTTCAAATGCTTTTCCAGCTGTTATGCATCACCCTTATGGCAGATCTGAAATCAGATCCCAAGTTTTCACCTGCTTAGTAGGCTACACGGCCACTGCCAAAACAAACAAAAAGGAAGGAAAAAACCACCCCACCCTCCTCTTGATTAAAAGTTAATAAATCTGAATTTTCTGTACTGTTCTTAAATGAGGCAGCAATAGCTGACTCTCACTAAAAAGGCAGCCCCTAAACACAGCATTTGTATTGGGCTTTCCTCAGGTTTCCCAACTGTTCACCACATGACCCTTATATGCAAAGACATGCTGCTTCTGAGGGTGATTATACATTGGAGAAGAGAAAAACCACAAACAAATCCTTGAGGAAGTGACACAATCACAAAATTCGCTTAAGAGACTCTAGACTTGTGACCCCTTAATCACATTCTCCAGGTGCCTTTTTGAAACAGAGCAAAAGAAATTCCCAGCCAGGCACCTAGAAGATGTAGTTGCTGAGACATGAGACTCCACAGGCAGGGAAAAGTTAATACATCAAACTCTAGCCTTTGTTGAAGACTAATACAAGAAAGGGATGTCCAGTGAACATAATCAGTACAACTCCTACAAATGTGAGATCAAAACAAGTGAGTCTCTCTTTGACGCGAGTGCTTTATTCCCCACATTTTATTTTGGTACGGGTTTTCCATTTCTCTATATAGGCTCCATTGCCCAAAACCCCAAAACGAGTATTGTTAACTGTCAAATTAAGCTATTATCTTAGTTGTGTCAGTAACAGCAATTTCATCCTGCAATTTTTAGAAAATTGACACACAAATAAAAATTAAATATATTATTAGGTCAGCTAAATAAAAGCTTAACTTTTAACATGCACACTCATCAGTCCTGCCTCATCTCTACTGGACTTCCTTCCAGGTGCCTGAACTCCTCAAGTGTCCATAAACAAGTAATTTTCACTCATTTTGGTACCTCACCATAAACAGTACTTTCCTATTTTTTATTCATTCCATTTATACAGGCGGTTTCAGTTTTCAGTTACATGTCTAAAACCTTTGTACAAAACTGAAAGGCTAAATACTTCAGCTAATCTATTTCTTCCACAATCCTCGTTCCCTCCTCTAGTGTTCTGATGCTGGCAGCATAGATATTTTAAGGTTCTCCATTTTAATCACCTCAGCTTTTACTTCTTCTGAATGCAAAACTTGAGTATTTAATCTTGACTCATAATTCCCCTTCCTTTTTCAACAGCTTTTTTTAAGATCTGAGTACTGGGGATAAAGTAAATTAAAAATACTCTTTAGGATCAAAGCTTCTTACCTTTGGTTTTTTGATCTGTGACCTGCAAATTAAGAGTAAGAATGTAAGTACAGTTTTAAGAACCTCGGCATAAACATTGAACAGGCCGTGCTAAACCTTCATATATTAGCAGCAAGATCATTATTTTGTTCCATGAAAATAATCAGTTTATGAACTACAAGTGTAAACAGTATTCCTAGTCTTATGTATGAAACTTTCAAAAACACACTAGTAGTCACCAACTAGTATTCACCTCCTCCTCATCCCAAACATGGACTTTCAAAGCACAAATAAACATGGAGGTGAAGTATTACAGTTCAAAAACTTCCTTCTATGAGAGCATATTTACAGCAGACTGATGGGGCTAGCAATGGAATTCCCTCAGGAGCAACCACAGGTCAGAGTAGCAGTCTGTCTCTCTGCCATCTTCCCATTTCACCTTTCCCGTGAAATCTCTTCCACGGAGAAGTCCTAAACCTTACTAGATTCACTGCCGTAATTACAAAAAGTATGAGGAATACCTATAAAGCACCAGACTTCAAAAATCTCTTGAATGCAATAAGATGATTACTTAAAGAGAGCCATCATGCTGGCCAGCGTACTCAGTGTATGTTTTTGCTGTACTCCTACATTCCTCCAGCAAAGCAGATTTCAAGCTACAGTAGAGATAAGCATAGCACTGGCATATTCTCTGGAATCGTGTGTATCGCAGCATGTTTTGAACCTGTCGATCAGGAGTTCCACTGCACAATAACGGAAAAACCCTAAAGATCATCATGTGTCAGGTTCTATGACACCTATTTTCTGGAAAGCTCACAGTGACAGTATAGGATAATGAGAGCACAAGTAAAAAGCAGTTCACTATTTAAATCAACCAGGCTGGAACTCCTTTGTATGGTGAAAAATAAAAAGACAAACTGCACTGAATTGCTACGGCATCATTGACTTTGCATATTCCAGTGTTCATCTTTGCAAATGATTGCTAAGATCTCTCTGAGCCTTCTCTCATCCAGATGGAAAGGTCCTAGCTCTCAGTCTTTCCTCATTTTTCATATACTCCAGGTCTTTATTCATCTTAGGGGCCCATTGCTGGAGCTGCTCCAGGATGGTTACATCTGTCTTGTACTGGTAAGACAGAAAGGATTTTAGTGGTAAAAAGCATGGATAAAGCTGCAAGAGGCTAGTTCCTATACCAGGTTACCTCCTGGAACAACTTACTAGATTTCCAGCAGAGAGCTTCTAAAACACTAAGTGTTCAGACCCATTTTCAGTGACTTATCAGTTCCCCATGGTTCAGAATCAAATACATGAACTTCAGCCAAAGTGCTAGTAGCTACAGAAAATGTAAAACCTAAGTGATACTCAGCAAAAAATAAAGGGACCTTTCAGTAGTAAATGCAGAATATAAAATTCCTAAAGGACTTAAGTCTAGAAAATATTTAGTAAATTTTAATGCAAGAATTGCAAAAGACTGGTGGCATTTTATCCCAAACACCTCAAAACAGCAAGAGATGCATGGATCAAGAAAGACCATACTCTATAACTTAATTCTTTATACATATAAGAACACTTCTTTTACTTCACATGACACACTAAGGAGAAGAAATGCCTAAGGTTAAACACTTCAGTTTCAGAAAAATTATGCAAAAAGTTTTCAATGAAGCACACTCTAAACAATCAAGTTTTAAAGACTGAATACTGTTTAACAGCTTACCACCCCCAATGCTATCTATGTTCAAGCTGGATAAAACAATCAAAATATCAAAACCTACCTTCTGAGCAGATTCCTTCTTTTTCTTATCCTCTTTTTTCCTTTTCTTGTCTTCCATTAACTGTTCTTCCCTTTCTTGCTCCTTCTCTCTGTGAAAATATGAAAAACAACAGTATGAGCACCATCAAACTCTATAAGGAGTGCCATGCATACTTCATTCCTCTTCCCCCCAAGGAAGACAGCTGAGATACTAGATTCCTCTCATCCTCAATACTGTATTTGCATTTGAGGTTCTCAGTCTAATCAAGATAAGGAAAGCAGCTTCTACCTCAGTGTGGGCACAATCACACCACTTGCTGCATAAAAGAAAATTCCTTTATTCTCATCAGGCCTTTCATGGCAGTATTCTATATGAATTAACTACATGCCTGATACTGGAAAATATCTTCAAGACATTTTGGCCAAAGTATCCATTTAATTGGGTTGTGCTTTTTTTTAATGAGCAGTCTTGTTAATCTTTTCATATGGTAAAAAAAGGGAAATTGTAATTTAATATAAGATGGTTTGGTTTGATACATTTATCTTTACAATGGGAAGAGATTATTCTAGTGCCTGCAGCTATGTCACTTGTAAGAGACAAGAAGTGTCATATCAAATAAAAGCCATCATTTATTATAAGAGTCATTAATTTAATTTCTAGCCTGTTGTACCCACCCACAGAATTTTTGTGATGAAACTTGTAATATAAATTACTTTCCAGGGAATCTATTTTTTTCCCCACAAGAACATTATTTCAAAAAAGGAAGAAAAATATGTGCAGCTGCTATTGTTGTCAAGCTATAATCTTGTTGCTATGTTTCGAATCAAATACGAAAGTACCAGAAAATGGTTAATTTACTGCATATGTGCTATTGGTGGAACTGTTCCTATGGTGAATCACATTTTCATTATCCAGTTCTTTTCAGCTCCTTAAAAGTAAATTAAAGACCCAAGTTTTCAGCTCACATGAAGTAATTTCTTTTTTATAGGGAAATATTAAGACAAAGACAATGAATGTAAAAAGATGATCTGACAGAAGAGGGATAGGATCTGAGACCACAGATCTGTACTCTACAAATGGGAAAAAACAAGTACAAACCATTATTTTTCAGAACAAGATTTTTGTGAAAAACAGGACAGCTTTATAAATAAAACTGGACTTTAAAATAGTACTAAACTATTTCTTATATTTATGCACAAATCAAAGCTCTTTTCTGACTACAGTTTAAAAAGATTAGAGTTGAGTTGGCTTTGTTGTGACATGATTCAGAATTCTCCTTCCTTTGCATTTATATAGTACAGGTAGTATTTTTGCTTGCATTTTCACTAGACACTGCCAAGGCAGCGTGCAAAGAGACATCACTTCCTACAAAAATATTTTGAGATGTTATGTGTTAAAAGCTTCCTGACTGAAGACTTCAAAGGACTCTCTTAAAGATAAAAGGTTCTGTGGAGAATAATAAAATGTTTTCCTGCTCTCCTAAAGTTCGGGTCTCCTTCTTCATGAATGGAGATGATGGGTAAAGGCATGATAAGGCCTTTGAAACCACATCCTAATGTTGTAACAAATGCAATTCATATAAAATGGCAAGTTCAGTCTGCATATAACAAAGACTGAGGCAAACATTCCACAACATACAGAACAGTGTTATATGCACTCTTGGTATTGCTTAAGCCAGGCCAGTTCTTGGTCTCCTCTGTTCTCTATAAAATGTCTAAGTATACTTTCCCAGCCCTCAACTCTGGCAAGGAAAAGCCCTGCAGGTTTTTTAGTTTTATTAACAGCACAAGATATGAAGCATTAGAGAGGTTAGTTTACTGTGGATTGTCTGTCATGACATTGGGAAAAAGATTTTCTGTTTCCTTTGAGCCACAGATTGTAAAGAATATGAAAAAGTTCTCCAGTGATACTCTCATGTTTCAAAGTTACTATAACCTCAAATTAAGTTCACTACTTTTGTGCTGTCAAGCTACATATGCATTTTGGGCTGTACTGTGTTTCGAAAAAAGTTCATTGCAGTAGGAAAAAGTTTAAGACCTGTCTTAAGGGAGCTACTGAAAGGGTAGGAACAAAAACCAGAATGACTTCCAGTAACTGTCTGGCAGACAGATAGCCTTCTACTTAAAATCATATTCCTTAGTTCTGCGAGCAAAAGAGCAGGGAATGGAAAAGAAGGACAAAATGGTCATATTCACAATGCTGTAGCTATGGCTTACAATGACATGTAGCACTAATACAAAAAAGCACCAAAGACAGAAGAACCATAGCTTGAAAGTCTACTTATGGGTAATCTGTCTCTGTGCTAAGTTCATGACAGGGAGATGGCTACTGCTGCTGCCTTATTTTCAGACATACACGGACGAATACCTATGGTACTAAGGCTGTAGAAAAGCCCTTTGTTTTGCATTACTATCTCCCCTTCTTCTGCTCTTTTAGTAGAGATGTCTATTTAATATTCCATTGGGCACACCATCAACAACTACAATATAGCCATAATCGATATTTCATAGTTCAGACTTCAATTCATCTAAACACAAACCTAAGTTCTGCTGAGGTGGAAGTGATCTATCTGAACACACGTGTAAGACGATAAAAGTTCCTGACAAAGCATATTTGAAAGCTCATAAGCATGTAGGAAGTAAAAAAATTATACTCTCCAAATGACAGAAGCAAAAATTGATGCTATAGACAAGCTAACTAAGCACCACTATGTTGGAAGTTCACTGAATTAGCGGGGGCACAGGGAGGAAAGCTTATTTCCATTTTGGGTATCACATGTGCCATCTTTCCACTTTTACTAGACGATGCATTTCACTAATATTTGATGTTTTGTGATCAATGGTTTCCCTTTCAGCTGTACAGAAGAAGCTTGTTAAACACAAACTTAACTTGCAGTGTTAAGTGTTCTGATAAATTTAGCATAAACAAAGCATTCAAGTATCTCACTGATTCATTTGGAAGAAAACGCTACCTATTATTCTTCTCTCATTAGCTGAAAGATAATTCTTCCTGGCCTGGTCAAAGGAAACTAGGAGGGTCCATCATGTACATTCCAGCAACCAGCTGCTTACATGGACAAGATCAACACGGGGAGAAAACCCACCAACTCCTGACCAGTGAATTTAGAATAATACAATGGGGTGTGGTTCCAGTTTTTGTTAACCACACACAGTAATAGGAACACAGACACATCACAAACCTAAGAGAAAATTTACCAAACAGCAATCAGCAGTCAGCTTTTTACTCCAGCTGTCTCCAAGAAAACATGTGTAGATCTTAGAATTATTACCTAGTTGCACTTTAATATTTCCCCAAAACCCATAAAATCAACATTATAGAAAAGTATTTTAAAAGCATATTATAGAATTTACTTTTCTGAATATTTAAAGTTAGGCATTTTAACAGCTTAAATATTAAGATAGACTGTAGGTTGTAAATAAAAATTTTATTTATTACAAAAGCAAAGCAAATAAAACAAACCCAGTAACTAGTAAGCAGTACATTCAATACCTTATCTAAATTCTTACATCAACCTCTTCTGGCTAAGTTAAAAAAAAATTCAGAGAAAAGAAGGTTTTTTCAGCTAGCTAACTAGAAAAAATACATGTGAAGTACAAGTTTCTAAAATATATATAGCCATTTCAGGGAAAAAAAAATAATTATATGTACCCTTTCCAAAACAATTTCCTAGTTTTGGAAAATGTTAATTTCCTGCAAAATCCTAATACTAACTTTTCCAGAAACTCTATTTTAAAATAAGACTTATTCTTGCAACATACGGGCTAAAGGCATAGGAAGAGGACAGAAGTCTTCGAAGTTCCCGCTGTTACAAATTGCAGTGTGAAATGAGATGACATACTATATATTAGATACTATCTGCTGGCAACACACTTTGATAGGTAGCAATAAAGTGCCACACAGAGTATTACTCTTCATAAAAACCCTACAATCCTATTAAGTTACACAGACACAAAACATGCACCAAAAATAAAAGTAAATGTAAGAAATTAAAATTCCTAGAAACTCAGGAGTGACACTTAAGCATGTATGCAATTCTCAGTTCCTTCCACAGGGCTACATGACAACAGTGTACCAGTGTTTGGAAGTTCCTCATACAAAGATGTGCACCAGATACCAGTAATGAGAGCCATCTTCCCTCCTCCTGACCCCATGGCTTTACTTTCTTTTAGTACGAATAACTTCGTTTAGCTATACTATAACACAACACAGGAGTGACAGTGAACTTCTATAGGTGCATCCTGTTCTCTGCCCTGCAATAAGCATAGGGCGATTTACAAATCTGCTTCCACATGTTAAGCAAACATCTTTATCTTCTTCGAGAATAGGGAGGATTCTAAAACTACACTTGTAGGATCAGCAGCACTTCAACAGAACAAGCTTCTCTCTATTTCGCTACAAGGTCACATTAACAATGGTTATATTTTCCCTAAAGGCCTTAGCCATAACTAGCCAGAGCTAAAGGTCATCATCTTATGCGAGATAATGATTTGCATGCATAAAGCAGTCACACTTAGAGGCAACACTTGAGCTATTAACTCACCCTTTCTTATAGATGGGCCTCCAGTGATCCAAAATTATCAGAACACAAATATACTTCTAATAATTTGGAAAGAGAGGAAAAGACTAAAAAACTCGAGGGACTATACCAGAAATTGATTATAGAGTAAGGTTTCTAACTTTGGTCATGATTTGAAGCAAGAAGTATTTGCAATGAACAAGCACCAAGCTTCTCAGCCTTTCCAAAAGTCTCCTCAGTATCATAACTTTGGTAGGTTTTACAGCCTTGATACCAGGAGCATCTGGTGTCTCAGATGCATTTCAAAACACCTTTATAACAAGCTCAAGACCAGATGCACTTCCAAGGCAAAAGCTCCTTCTCAATCCATACAGGGATGAAAAATCTTAAGAACAGTAAGCTGTCCTCAACAATGCTATAACCTGAACAGCTTGCTGTCACTACTAGAGAAGCAGATTCCATCTTCCATTTTATTTCTCTTCATCAGACTCTGCCCTTGACCTTCCACTGTTTGAGACTTCTCTGGAACTTAGATGATTGTATGACAAGCAAATTCAACCCACAAAAACTCAAGTGACCTAGGACATTTCCTCCATTTTGTAAATGGAATTAACTTAAGAGTATTATCAGATGAACACCAGTAGCGCATAAGACCAGCAAGGAACTTTCTCCTTTCAAAACAGTATGTTAAATTGATTGCATTTGAATGAAACTACACTTTAATGTATCCCAACACCTCTCTGCACAGCACCCAGTTAAAACTCTATACACTGTATCAGAAAAATTTACTAGTAAAATCGAGTGTGTTTCCTTTTAAACCAACTTCTACTTTGCCCTATTAATGAGAATGCTTTTTCTGGACTGCATTTACTCCTTTATCTCATATTCCTCATACGCGATCCCTAGCACTGTCACCTACATCTCTGCAATTTTCCTAACTGTAACATGGTCTTTACTGGCACAATCCTCTCACACACAAGTATTTATATATAAATACATTAAAAAAGTATAAGCTGATTATAACAAAGGGTCATAAGTGATGAGCAAAAAGCATACTACATACTCCCAAATGTGCTCTTGCACATTGAAGTGCAAGCCCTTCTTGCTGCAGCAAATACTGGAAGGCTACTGTCTCAAATGCTCAAGGTGGATGAAAGCTATTAAATAAAATCTGGAAGTCAGATGTCAAGAGAATAAAAATGAAGCAGTATCTAATGCTGTGCTACTGGAGTACAGAAATCTTTACAGTTTTACTTCTGCTTTCATTCATCACATACAATTTAACAGACATGCTCCATTATTTCAACAGCATGAGAAGAGTATGGCATGCCTGAACATTCATGTGTGCCCCAGCACTGTCTAAACAGAAAAACAAGCAGAAGCGAGACATAACACAGCATGGGATAAATCCCTGGGTTGACAGACCCTAAATTCCTAAAGGTAATATTACTTCTACCACACTAAGCTGTGTAAAGAGTCATGATCTTGCTGATAAATAAAAAATAAAATAAGATTAATTAAAAAAAAAAAATGTTAAATTGCACAGCATCACAGCCACCTTTCTTGTTAAGCAATGCTTGCTGGTCAAATAGGAGATGGTTGCTTAGAAAGTCAGTCTTCATGCTGAACTAAAAAATGGAATATGAAACTATTTTACACCAAATGAATTCTGATGTTTATAAGAAGAAGAAAAAAAGATCCTTCAGAATAGCACTTCTAAGGATCCCGAGTATAAATATTTCAAGAAGAAAAAAGAAAATTACTTGTCTGCTTGAAATAAGACTTAAGTTTAAAGCATCATTGAGCAGTATCAAAGTAAGGGATTAACTATGCAGTTTAAAATCAACCAGTTAGCAACAGAATGACTGCCCGGTACTTTCTGAATGACAATGAAATAAAGATGGCAGAACTCAGCCATTTAGTATAGTATGAAATATAAAATTTCTTATTTGTAACAAATACCTACATAGTATAACACATGTAGGACAATAACAAGTGTGTCCCACCACACAGCCCCCACACTCCCAGGGAAAGCTGTGTATTTTATATATACACAATATACACTTCACCCTGTATTACATGAAAAGATTTTAGAAAGGGTCCTTTTAGAAGTGCTCTGAACAGCAGTGTTTTCAAAAAGTAAAGGATTATTGCTTGTCAAAGAGTTGGAGTACGCTGCTTTTTTCTTCTCTTTGGCTGAGAACCAAAACAGTGTCACAGCAAGAAGTTTGCTTACTTTAAATAGCATATCTGGAACAACTGATAGGACTTTATCACAGCAAAACATCAGTAATTTGACTCTGCTGTAGAAAATAACCGATTCTAAACATCGACACACTGACTTTGCTAAAAGTATGCTTTTCTAAAGAGAGACTCCTTAAAGACTTATTAATAGAGTAAGATTAATTCTTTGTGGAGTATTCTACATATATGCACAATGATTTATGTAACAGAAGGAAACCAACTCTGACGATAAAGGGCTGTTTACTTTAAAGAACTGGACAGTATAAACTCTACAATACAACAACAAATGCTCATAAATAATGAGGTTTTATTCCTCAACACTTCAGCAACTTGTTTGGGGCAGGGAGTGTCAATTTAAGAGTCTCTTGTTCCTAAAAAACCTTGGATTGTGTAAAAAAAAAAACAAACCCCAAACTTAAATGTTTTTAATATTCTGTATTTCTTGCTTGCACTCCTTTTACATGCTCTTTCCAGCTATATCACTTATATACATTAAAAGAATGACTTTCAGGTATGATCTAAAGTTTTCAAATGTTAGCCACAGCTGATAAAAAAGGAAATTTTAAATGAAATTAAGAGCTGTAGTTAAAGTTCTAAAATGTAAGAACTGTGAGTTTTCACCCTTACCTTCAGTCTTCAAATGTTTCAGATTTCTTACAGATCAGTAATTGTTATTTCATAGCATGCTCACTCATGCATACCAAAGACACAGATAACGTGTTTAGAGAATTGTAAAATGTCATAAAAACAGCCCAAGAAAGGCAAAACATTCACTTAAAAAATCTGTCTGTAATTAAGACGCCCAGTAATTTATCACATAACATTTGTTCAGCAAGACATAGCTCTATTCAAGACTTCAAGGTTTTATAGAATTATCAACTAACCTTGTTTTCCTCTAAAACCTATTCACACATGCATCTGCTCCATTATCTACAACTGTTTACCAAGAAAAATATCTTTGTGGTTCTGAAAGCCACCAAAAGCATGTAGATAAATTCATAATAAATAATATGGAGCAGTAAAAGAATAACAGCTACCACAATAAAATCTCAATAAAGAACTTGTCTCTGCTACAGAGTTAGAGATAAACAAAAGCCAGTTTTTTGACAAGGAAAGAGATGGCAACCCCCAAAAAGTACACTTGAGATCTCTGTTCCACTACTAATGATCTACACCCTGGTAATATGAACTCTTTCAAGTCCTCATTGTTGCTAAAGCTGTATTTTCAGCAGAAAAGAAGGACTACCTGGCAAAAAGTATTTCCTCTATACCTTCCATTGAGTGAAGTCCTTTCATTTCTGCAATTATGGGGCAGGGAATAGCAAAGCTCAGGAGAGTTGACCACTCTGAGGGAGCTGCTGCTGAACTTCACTTTGCACACATCTTTTCACTGCATCAGTCCTAAAGGACATTTAATTACCTTGTTGTGCATACCGAAGTACTTCAAGAGTCCTACTTTGCCACACAACACAGGGTTTAAAATGAATGCAGGTTATCTGGGAATAGTGCCAGATGTCAGTTAAAGGATTGCTTATTAGTCTGCAAGTGCAGTATACACAAGTATTTGCCAGTATTCCTTCATATTAGAAGATTAAAAGATGTAAGCTCTACCGTTTTTATAATCACAAATGGTTTACCTGCCAGGAGAAAAAAATCCTTTCATTTGAAAACTAACAGAATAATATTCCCACAGAACCTTTTCCCTGAACACTCTTTTCCAGTCGTTTTTTTTTTCATTTTGGTTTGGTTTTTCGTGTGTTCTTTGGTTGGGCTTGGTTTGGTTTTTTTTAAATTATTTATTCTATTTAAATAATTCCAACTTTTGGAACTACAGTGACACTTTCTGCACTAGATACATGATACTCTTACTGGTCTCACCATCAAAATCACAAATAAATTTGATTAAATGGACCTCTGGTAGTTAGCTGGAGTCTGCTCTAACCCCACATTCAAAGAAGAGCCATTGTTAAGCAGGTTGCTCAGGACCTAGTCACATTTTGAGCACCTCCAAGGACAGAGGCACTATGATCAATGTGGAGAGCTTACTCCATTTTTTTACTACACCAACTGAATTTGCCTCCCTCAGTATCTAATCAGAACTTTTCTGCAACTTGTGTTCACTGTCTCTTTATGTTATCAATGTGCAGCACCTCTAGGAAGAGTCTGGCTCTCCATACCCTCTCATTAGGCAGCTGAAGACAGCAGTAACTTTACCCCCTCCACCTTCTATTTCTAAGGCTAAACAAAACCAGTTCTCTCACCTTCTCCTTCTGCAAGATGTTCTCTAGAATATAATCATCTTAGCAGTTATTTAATATCTCAGTGTCTTTCCACTATAAGAGCCAAACTGGACACCGTATGTCAAAGGTGGACTTAAAACTGCTGAATGAGAAGAACTACTTCTCTTGACCCACTGGTTATAGCCTTGCTAACAAAGCCCAGCATGTGGCTGTTTTTTAACACCGAGGGCACTCTGCTGACTTACTTTCTATTCATTTTTTTGATGGGACCTTCAGGTGTTTTATATGCAGACCTACTTCCTAGTCAGTGGATGCCTAACTCATGCTATAGCACAGTTATTTTGCCCTACGTGCAGTATTTTCCATTTATGCTTGTTTAATTTCAAAAGGCTTCTATCAGACCGTCTTTTCCAGCCTTCTGACTTCTCCCAGAACAGCAAGCTTATGCTCCAGAAGTGTCAGCCACTCAGCCCAGTTTAACATAATCTGCAAACATGCTGAAGATACATAACATGTCATTGACCACATCATCAATATAGATGTTGAATATTATTAGCCCCCAGTATTGACTCCCATGGGCCACAATACTACTCAGCTGCCAGTGGACTTTGCATCACTCACTCTGGCAAACCAGCTCAGGAATCCTTTTTCAAAAAAATGGACTACACTGGAGTAGAACAAACAAGTATTTCTGTATCCAGTGGTCCAGTGAGAAGGGAACTCATTACAGATATTCTCTGCAGAGTAACTGCAGCAAAAATCTCTAAATGAGCTACCCTCCACTTGAGGTGTCTGTATTAGCACATTGCTGAATTCTGCAGCCCAGACTGACTCCACATTTCAAGCTCAAAGCTCTACTGGCAGCTTTACTAACACTTCACTGATGCTTTCAATTGGTTATAAATTGTGGTGCAAGTGAAGCTGATGAGCATTACTGCTCATCAGTAATAACACATTCTTATACGTGTGTATGAGAAGTACTATATAAAACTCTGTTTATTGTTAATCTTCTGAATGCAGTTAAAAGCAAGTGCTAACTCTTGACTATGGTGCAAACTTAATTTTAACAAAAGCAGCTCTGTACCTTCTGAGATTACAAACCTCTGTCTTAAATGCCAATATTATTTTTTTTAAACACAAAACCAGTCCTAACAAACGAATCTATTTGCTGTGGTAACTATGCCACAGTATGCAGAACAATTACAACATTTGTTTTAATGTCAGTGTGACATTTTAATAAAAAATAGTGAAAGAGTATAATACAGTTTTATTAAATAAACAATTTTCTGCTAGATTATAGTTTGTGGCACCTGCACAGGCCACACCGACAGTAAGAAACTGCATCATACAACAGCAGTCACATTTAAAGCAAAACATTTCTTGGGTTATGACAGACTTTTATATTTCTGTTTCTCAGTCATTAAAAAAGAGATCCAAAAGCCCACCTGGTAAAGAACTAAACTACACTGGAGATACAGGATAGATTTTTAAGGGAAAGTGGAAATAAATAAAATATTAGATAACACCACACTACAGTGGTATTGCTGTAGTTTCATATGCTTTAAAATATTGGAGATTTTCTTAACTTTCATGGTATGGCACTTCAGGAGGGATCAAGAAAAAAAATTTAAGTATACATGTGAGTGAAGATGTTTCTATTCAGAGACAGTAAATTCCTGAAAAAACCTAACAACCAATACTAGACAGAAGCATGCTCCTTAAAAGTAGCTCCTACTGAATGATGAGGTTCTTGGAATTTCACCTGCCTGGGGATATTATAAAGATACCCTCGCAGCATCAGAATGGTTTAATTTATACTCCATTTTATAAGCAATCTTGTTGTTTACTTTATTTAGTTTCCAAAGAAACACTAAAAATCACTCACTATAAAACCCAAAACACCTTACGCAAGTTAATTAATAGCCTGACAAGCACATTACAGACCTCCAGATCTGTATAATATTGTAAAATTTTCCATATACAGTGCTTCAAGGCACTGTAGTAATGAAAATAACATTTATCAAACTGTAAGTCATTATTTTAATTATACTAAATCAAAATACTAAAGCAAGAATGTATTTAATTTTACCAGTGGGAAGTTAAGAACAAGGTTTTCCACACAAAGTTATTATTCATTTGTTGTAGGTTAAGCTGGAAGAACCAGCAAGTTAAGTTTGCTTGAATTTCTAATACATTAGAAAAACAACTCTTACAGCTTGCTCAGATCTTCTTGGCAAAGATATTTAAGGTTGGTATTTTCTACTCCAGTTATTGCCTGTGGCAGTATTTATTTTTAACAGGTAAGAACATTAATTGAGCTACCTCCTGCAAATATTCAATTACAAAGTTTCAGGACTGTCATGATCCATATCAGGAAGTCTAAATTAGAGGCAGAAGAAAAAGTAACATTTTGCAGGTGTGGGAAACACTGTATAAATCTTGCCAAAATACTGTCTCTTTAAACAAACCTATCTGGGTATGGTGAGTATATTCAGGGGGAGCTGGGCAGGTAAATTCTTGATATTCCATTACTACTAAGCATGCTGCATAAATTAAGGCTTATAACTGGGGTTGTATGAAGATTATTTTTTTTTCTCTGTAACTGCTGTTCTTGAAGACTATAAACAGTTGTTTATCCTCAGTAAAACAAATACTACTCCTCTTCATCCTTACACCAACCAGCTGAGCTGAGAGCAAAAGTAGAACTAAAGGCAACTAAAAAGCTCCCAGGAACAAGCTGTACAACCAGACTGCAATAAAGGAGGTAAAAGATCCAGGTGCTTTCAAGCCCCAATCTACCATAACACAAACCAGCACTTACATTCAGCTATGCCTCACACTTCACTGAGCAAGTTGGTTCCTTCCTAAAGTGTTTTAAATAACAGTTTTGAAGACCTTGTTTTAAACCATATTTACATGTTTTCTGCAATGAGTAAAATGCAGATGTAGCACCTTGTATGAAACAAAAAAAAACAAAACTGAAACCCTGTATTTGCATGCATGAAGTACAGCAAATAACTTTATTTAATGCAATTGCACCTTGTATCATTAGACAAATAGTTAGCTAGTTAAGTCTTAAAGAGATATACTTTTTTAAAAGTTCATCAGTATCTTGTAATTTTAATGATAGTGTATAATCATAATCTTCCTTTGTCAGATGATGGGGAAAACCACACAAGAGATTGATATGTATATTGTTATGTAATAGCAAAATACTAGATGCTTCAACAGCTAGTTATCAATCTTGGCAATCACAAAGCTCAAATAAGACAGTATTTGGGCTGAAGAACTTGTTTTCCAAGTGAATACTGTGGATTAGAGAGTTCTTAGAATGCAGTAAATATTACATATGCTCTCACTTCACAGTGCAGTTGCAGTTAAGCACAGTGTATCCTGAACTTCAGTGAGAAAGAGATCTGTAACAGGCAAAATTCAGTCTGCTCTATCCCTAGATAATACACATTTCAGTTCTCATGGTGACTCTAACTTCTACATCCACTGTCTTCTCACCCTCTGCTACTTTTAATGATGTAGTAGTTCCTTAAGAAATACAAGCTATGTTTAGCAGCTCAGTGAAGTTGTATACTTTTTTTTTTCATTTAGAATTGACTTGGGCAAGGGAGGGATGACATTTAATAACGCATGCCACACAACAGAAAGCTTTCCCAGGATATGTTACAAAATAAGACACTGCATGACCTGCTCAAGGTTACAGAATTACTCCATTGCTCACTCTGAATTAAAAACTGGGATCCTCCTGACTCCTCCTGTATTTTTGCTAATAAAATAATACCACTACTGAACACTTGCACAGCTCCTTTCATCACAGGATGTCGAAGGTATATATAAATATTAATTAAGCATTGCAACAACACTACGAAGTACATAAAATTTAATTCTGCACATGAGTAAACCCAAGCAAAGAATAAATAACCTATGTTCAAAGTCGTAGGACAAGTCAGCTGCATGGAGAATAAATGGCCCTTGCCATTAAGAAGCACTCCATTAGAAACAAGGACAAAATCAGTACTTCAAATGTGATTTCAACTGTACAGCCCTTCATCACCAGCACACGGTACTAAAAAGCCATGGTCATGCTCAATCTTGCAAAGATCACACTTAATTCCAGGCAGTAATCTCATGAAGGCACTAAGTTTGGCTTCCTCCAGACAGAGAAAACAGTTCTCCTGAGATTTTTAGTAAAATTATGAGGGGTTTTAGCTGATAACTTTTCTTAGAAAAAAAAAGGTATGAGTGCAATATTCTTTGGAATGTTTACAAAATTAACAAGTAATACCAAGCTGAGACAATTCAAATAATAATTCAGACCTCACAAGTGAAAGTAACCTAATTCTTAACATTCAATCAGTAACTAAGGAAATTAAGTACCAAATTTAAGAACTCAAGAACCATTCTCAAAAGAAATAACCTGAGTACAAAACGTTTATTTTCAGCAAACTGTATTATAGTCATCACTTCATCTAGTACTTCAGTGATCTACAATTTAGTATAACATGTCTACACTTGGCCTGCTACAAACCTTACTCCTTTACAATTATTTACTCTTTCCAATACCATAACTATCGTAAGACACCAATCTGCTATACTCAGTGTGAAAACCAACCACACTAAAACATACTGGATTTGATTTGCTCTTATTATGCGCTTCACAGACTTCAATGATGGAAGTGTGATTATGAACATTTTCTAATGTTCCTGTAAACCCACTGAAAAGACCCCAAAGGTGATAAGCTCGGAACTCATGCAAAAATTCTCTTTTAAATTCAGTTTGTGAATGACATTAATATGACTGCAAAAAATACTTCTGCTTTGGGGAAAGGCTACTGTTTTCTACGGAAGACAAAACAAGTGGCACTAAAAACATCAGCAGATTCATTTCACAGCGAACTCTGTTTTAGACAAGGGGACTTTGCTGCTACAATGTCAAAAGAGAAATTATATGAAAAATTGTCTAATTCATATTTCAGCCTAGCAGCATTTGGGGTTTTTATTGTTTGGGGTTTTTTTGTTTGTTTGTTGTCGTGTTTTTTAAAAAAAGCTTAAGCACAAGTTTTACTTCCCAGTAAAACAAGATTCAGTTAAGGCTGACAAAGAGTTGGCAGAACGAAAAACAGGTTTTTGTGTTTTAAATTACAAAGTATGTTTTTCTTCTGACTACAGCATGAATGTCTGGATCTAGGTTTTATGGTTTGGTGTTTTTTTGTTGTTGTTGTTTTTTTTTCCCTTTCAAAAAGACATAATCTAGCAGTAGAAACTTACTCTCTGGGCAATGAAGGTGTATACCACTATCATAATTTTATCTTGAGTTCTCTTACAGCACAAAACCAGAGAACAATTCAGTATTTCATTTGATACACAGCTTTCATAGCACAAAGCAATTTTTCTCTCCTCTTATGTGGGACAACAGCTACTTAACATAGTTTATGTTAGCATTCAAGCATTATGCCTTCAACAGAGGAGTGATGAGATTTAACAGGCAGGTTTCAAATTGTGCTCCACTCCCCAAACCCAGTAATTCTTCGGAAATCAACATCCCAAAAGTTGCTGAGATTTCCTGGGTAAATTAGTCACCCAACCTTCAACAAAAAGGTCTTGAAGATCCTAATAAACTCATTGCCATTTAGAAATATGACCAAATTCAAGAACAAACAATGCTGAGATGTGTCCAAATGTACTTGGAACCAAACAGGAAGCAACTTTTGAGTCTGCTGCCATTTATGTGAACAGTGATTGTAGTGTATGCTCTCCAGACCAACCACAACTATTAGGTAAGTAATTCTTCAAGTCTGGAAAAGCACAGACACATGATCCTTTTGTTACAATACAGTATTTCCAAGTTTATGCTTTGATTCTAATGCTCAGTCAAAACCCTTTTTCAGTGCACTCAGTTTCCAATAGTTTTATTATACAGACAAAGCTGCTGATCCCTAGCTTTTATCTTGTAGTATGTATAATGGATATCCAATGCAAAACATAAAAATTGTGTTGCAGCACATTCTCACACTTTTAAGAGACACTCCATAAGTCATGGAGGACCATATGTATTTGAAGAAAGGACTCAGAACTATACTGTAACAGATCATGGTGGTACTTAAGGTCATCGAGATTCCATTGTAGGCAACAATAAATTCAGAACTTGCCATGCCAGTAATACAGTATCACTAAAACACCCTATTTTATAAAGCTACTATTCAATATTTGTTGCTTATTGGGTAATTACAGATGCTGAAAAACTAAAATCCAGTGAAAAAGCAGTGCTATATTTTAAGTTAGGTGTTTAACAACAAAAAATCATTAAAATTTACCACATTTAGATGTCTAATTAAAACACTACCCTGTCACACATCAACTTCGGCATGCATTTTAAGATACAATCTTTACAATGTACAAACTAAGGTAACTTCCTCCCTCCTTTTGCACAAAGATTTAAACACTGATAAGTCACCTTCATAAATTAAATCAAGTCAGCTGTCTCCATTTAACAGCTTTTAGAATCAGATGCACACCAGCAGTCATACGATGGAGTGATATCTGTAAGACGTACACGTGACATTGAGCAATTATGTGAACAGTGGGCAGTTTTGTTAACAGACCATACCCTCTTGTTCTGTGGCCTGCACCTGCTGTTAAGGCAGACAGGCAGGGATCAGGTCTCATTAAAGCCTCAATGAGGGTGTGAGACTGCAGACCCTGCTCAAGAAACTAGGTAAACCACAAGTGCATTAAGTCCCTTCCTTCCTCCATTGCTACAGTCATTGTGAAGGCCAAAACATGAGTGATAAAAGGTAAGTGATTAGATGACAGCTGTAGGCTTTACTATGGAAATTGATACACTTTCAATCCGTAAAAAAAACTGAATTCTATTTGAGGGCAGTTTGGTAAAAATAAAAAGATATGCTACAGTTCATGTCTACTTTTAAAACACCAAAACCTCAGGGGCACTGAAAAACGATTTGTCTTTGATTCTTGGAGAGCCTTCAAATGGGTTAAGCACACACATTCTTTGCAGAGCCTGGTATGGAAGCGTTTGTTTGCCAGATGCATACTCCTCGCCCTTCTTCCTGCAACCACCTGGTCATCCTTTTCATTAGTCATTTTTCCATTCAAAAGTGAGACTGATAAATTATTATTCAAACTATCACAATTCAATACCTTATGTCATGACTCATGTGACTAATTAACATGTAAGCTATAATTATTCATTGGCACACAGAATGAAAACTAGAGAATTGTAAAGAAACTAAGTGTAGTAAACAGGAAAAACGAAAACACCACCACAGAACAAGTGCAAGACATGACTTGTTTTGAAGTACAAGATGTTAATAATCCTTCCTCATAAAGTTACTTAAGCAGCCAAAGAATTTAAAGCCTCTCCAAACTTGTCTCCTAATATAATCACTTGAGTTTGAGGACATAAAGATGTGATCATTTTCATATGGCATTCCAAGAAATTTAGTACCTAAAATCTCAAAACCGCAGAAAGAACCAAACCACCTCACCACAGCATGCAGCATCTCCAGACATCACTTGCACTCTTCATTACCTAGAACACTATTTTTGCTTATCTGCAATTGTGAATTCTTCTTTCATATGGAACTCTGATCACTGTCCTAAATATAACAGCATTATACCAACATTCTCTGGGATCTAGTCATTTGTTATTTGCCCAAGATACTGTCAAAAACAGTGGGAGGAAGACAAGGACAACCATCACATAACAGTAAGTAAAAGCTGCATTGCTATGCACTGTCCTAAACTTAAAAAAGACTTAAAATTGTTGCTGTGTTTTTGAAGAACAAGTAATTGCAAAATGCTTGATTTGACATTAGCTGTGCACCCCTTTTTCCTCATGAAAAACAAATTCTTAAACAGTAATTCTAAAGGCCAACATTAAATTTTTAAGTATATTATATCACAGGTCCATGTTTTGTGATATGACTCAATATATATCAAGGAAAATTCCTTCTCTATTAGGCACCTCCTAGGAAAACATGTACAATGTACTTCAGAAAGGTCATAAAAAGCAGTTTCCACACACAGCAAAGAAAAAAACTTCACCCCTTTTTTTCATGCCTACAAGCGCAACGTATTGGCAAAATGCTGGTACAGAACTACAAAAGCACCTCACTATCTGAAAGTCTCAGCACCTAAACCCCTTTAATTTCTATTTTTTCCTCATGTTTTTAATTACTTGCTTCCATTACCTGAAGTCCTGGCTAACTGGGGAGGTCCCAATGGACTGGAGGGTATAGCAAATGTAACACCCACATTGTGAGCCAATGCCGTCACAGAGGTCAAACTTATGTGGGCAAGAAGAACCCTTTGCAACAACCCATCTGTAAGAAAGGCAGAAAGGAGGATCCAGGAAACTACAGACCTATCAGTCTGACCTTGGTACCAGGGAGGTCATGGAGCAGATGATCTTGAGTGTCATTAGAAGACATATAGAGGACAACCAGGGGATCAGGCCCAGTCAATATAGGTTTATAAAAGGCAAGTCCTGCCTTTGAACCTGATCTCCTTCTATGACCTGATGACCTAACTATTGGACAAGGGAAAGGCTGTGGATATTGTCTATCTGGACCTCCAACAAGCATTTGACACCATTGCCCATAGAACTCTCATAAAGAAACTGGCTGCTCCTGGCCTGGATGACCATACCATTTGTTGGATCAAGCACTGGCTGGATAGTCTGGCCCAGAGAGTGGTGGTCAGTGGAGTTAAATCCAGCTGGTGGCCAGTCACAGGTGTGTTCCTCAGGGCGCAGTGTTGGGACCATTTCTGTTTAACATCTTTATTGACGGTCTTGATAAGGACATAGAGTGTATCATCAGTAAGTTTGCAGATGACACCAAGCTAGGTGGGAGTGTTGATCTGCATGAGGATAGGGAGGCTCTGCAGAGAGACTTGGACAGATTAGATCGTTGGACTAATGTTAATGGTCTGGGCTTCAACAAGGTCAAGTGCCAGGTCCTGCACTTGGGCCACAACAACTCCAGGCAATGCTACAGGCTTGGGGAAGTGTGGCTGGAAAGTGGCTGGCAGAAAAGGACCTGGGGGTTCTAATTGACAAGTGGCTGGATATGAGCCAGCAGTGTGCCCAGGTGGCCAAGAAAGCCAATGGCATCCTGGCTTGTATTAGAAATAGTGTGACCAGCAGAAGGAAGGAGGTGATTGTCCCCCTGTACTCAGCACTGGTGAGGCCACACCTGGAATATTGTGTCCAGTTTTGGGCACCTCAATTCAAGAGTGATATTGAGGTGCTGGAGCGAGTACAGAGGAGGGCAATGAAGCTGGTGAAGAGCCTAGAGAATAAGTCTTATGAGGAAAGCTTGAAGGGGTTGGGAATGCTTAGTTTGAGAAGGAGGAGGCTGAGGGGAGACCTCATCAGTCTCTACAACTACCTGAAAGGACCTTGTAGAGAGGTTGGTGCTGGTCTCTTTTCATAGGTCATTAGCGATAGAACAAGAGGGCTTCAGGCTGTAAAAGGGGAGGTTTAGACTGGACATTAGGAATTTTTTTTCACAGGAAGAGTGGTCAGACACTGGAATAGGCTGCCCAGGGAGGTGGCTGAGTCACCATTCCTGGATGTGTTTAAGGGTCATTTGGATGTGGTGTTGGTGGATATGGTTTAGGGGAGAACTTTGTAGAGTAGGGATGATTTTTGGATTTGGTGATCCCAAGGGTCTTTTCCAACCTGAATGATTCTATGATTAACTGATGCAATAGAGAAAACCAAGGATTTCTACATAAACATTTCTACAGTACTTATTGTTGGTGGGAGGGAGTAGTGTTGTTTGGTTTCTAGTATTTTTAATTCATTTTTTGGCTAGCTATGTTTGGAAAGGTAGAGATCGCTGACAGTTCTCCATAGGAAACATTATCAGGAAGGTTATCAGAAGTTCAGTCAAAGGCTTTGAGGAAACAGAAAATTGTAACTGCCTAATGATAAACACATGTTTAAAAAGAAACCACTCTGATGATAAATTAGGTTAACATCATGGTTAACACTAGAAATCTGACTGATTATTCATATGTTGTTTTTTTTAAAAAACAACAACACAAAAACTAAAGGAGAAAGTTACTAGAATCCATGGAATAAAACCATTCCAAGTAGTGACCACTGCATTACAATAAAGTACTGTCACCCTGAATTGCATGCCTTCTTGATTTAAATGGGAAAGCACAAAACTTCACTAAACACAATAGTGCATCTTACCTGCAATCTGAGCAGGTGACCCAATACACCCATATAGTGGAAATGTAAATGTTATATAGGTCTCTCCTTCATTCCAAAAGGAATGGAGAAGTGTGAAGAACAGCATTCTGCAGGCCATACAATCATACTTGTTTAACGGCCTATTTAAAAGTAACTAGCCACAATAGGTATGAGGTAGAAACAAAGCAGCTCTAGGAAATCATCCATTAATAGGCAGAGATGATTGCCATTTCTCACGTTTAATAATCTCTTAAGATATTTTGGATTAATCCATTATTTTAGTCCTGATACTGTGCACTGCTTCCTAGCTGCATTTTAAAAAAACTTTATTTCATGCCTTCTGGAAATAAAGCATAGAATAAACCATCTAGTCTAGACATGAAACTCCTACTAATTGCTAAGTAAAGAATAATTTCCTTATTTCTTAAGCAAAGACATTAGAAAGTTTAAGTGAAAAGTGTTCACTGTATCCTCAGGCATTTGTCTATCTAAGGATAGTCTCCCACCAGGGAAAGAATTTCTTTTAACTATGCTATTATTTCTGTGGAATTGGTGTCTGCCCAACCTCAGCAGTCACTCATCTGGGAGCTTTGCCTATTTGTACTGAGTGGAGGAGACATGATTTTTGAAACCTAAATTGAGGGTTATCATTCCTTGCCTCTTTCCAGAAATGATAATTTACAACATAAATGACAAATATTACTTGCTGCTTATGCTATTCACAGATACAGTACCAGATAATTTCTAACTTCAATACCATTTTAATATCTTCTGTTTTTTAATACAGTGGCTTAAGATATCTTAGGCATTTTTTAAAATAGTAACTATTCAATGAGGAATGGATAAGTACCCCACTTAAAAAATCTCTAGCGCATTTTTAATGAAAACCACACATTTCTCATGTTCAGTAATGTTGTAATAGAACATAAAAAATGCACAAAACTTAAGACTGTGTATTTTTCACCACTCAGAATTAAAAAATGGTACTCTGAATATTATATTCTTTTTCACTATCAGTTCTAACAGAGAAAATAGCTACACTGAAGCCATTTAAAGCATTCAGCAGAAAGATTCACTTAAGTTCTGCATGTTTCCAGTGAAAAAAAAAAATTTAAATTCTGCTGACAGAAGAACTGAAGACACCTTTTATCTTTAACAGGTACCTTGTCCAATCTACCACCAATGAATTCTGTAAAGGTGGAACAAAGCAGTTTAGTTTTTTAGACACTATGCAAAACCAGTGTATGATATATGACAGGAATGTAAGACACTCACTGCTCCACAAGAAACTTTACTTCTACTCTATTCAGTTAAACCTTCTCTCTATTCTCTTTATGAAGAGTGGCTCTACACGAAGACAGCTCAACTCTCCACTGCAATATAAAGTTGAAGGTTAAAATACATAAGCTGATGTGGGAGACTATTTCCTCCTGAAAGAAAAGCCCTTTAAACACTAGAACCTCAAATCTAACTTGTCAGCTTATTGATGCTTCCACAAATACATGCCAGTGCAAAGCGTCTATCTTTCTATGAATTCACTGTATTGAATAAATGGTCAATGCTACCTCACAAAAAAAGGTTAGCTGACCTTATAGTAAAAGTGATACTCACATAAGCTTTTAAAATTCAAAATTTCAGATGAAGGACCAGACCTTTAGCTTTTATCAAATCCATCTTTTAGACTGTAAGCACCAGCTGACTTACAGTAGTTGTCAGTAAGTGTAATTTCTGCATGGCTGACTTAAATGGGTAAGTGTACAAACTAAATGTCAACAACTTTTTATTTTGCTCTGTCTGAAGAGTAAAAAAAAAAAAATAAAATAAAAATGCTGGGCACCAAAGGAAACAACATCCTTAGTAAATCTGGCCTTTCATAAGCTCACTCTTAACTCATGCACTGTTTTAAAGAGAACTTTACTCTACCACTGATGCTATCTCTACTAATTTTCATTAGGGTGCAACATAGGTCAAAACAAAACACACTCAGCTGGGTCTCCCCTTCACCTTTGCAGGAATCCAGTCCTCAGCAGTGTTTCAGTTGATGACTGAGCAGCAACTTGAAATTCAGCCACTCATCACTATATGGTTAAAGGATTTCTCTAAAACCTGCTGGGAAGAACTATACTATTTAATTACCACATATCACCAGCTGTTGTAACAGGTGAATAAAGCAAAACCTGCCATGACAACGTCAATCTCTAATGCAGCCGATGCTTGTGCAACAAACCTGACAAGACATCCAGTTTAATTATCTTCTGAAGCCACAACCAAGGGGAGTTAGGACTTGTAAACTCTCATATAGTTGAAACTGAAGGGGAAACTCAAAGTGTTTCCAATCTGGCTCAGTTAGCAGGCTGCATAAGAAAAGAGAGCGAGTTAAAAAAAGTGGGCCACTGTAATGCTCAAATTAATTACTCTGATTTTTGTTAACTACCAAAGAAGTTTTAGATGAGGCCTCAAAGTGCACACCACCACTTGGCAATAATTCTATTTGCATTGTTCTGAGTGTGAGATCCAGTCACAATGCACACACCAGGAGAGACTAAGGCACTGCTGCAGAGCAGGGGAGAATACAGGAGGGCTCAAGCGCTTCAACCCCTGAAAAGTGAAATGTTTTACTATTAAGCTTTCAATACTTTAATTTATTTTTGGAACTTTGTAACAGTCTTAATTTTCAACAGACAAAATTAAAATTCCTTTACTGGTAAAACAATGAAGCATTTTTTGTTTGTTTGTGGTTTCTTAGCTTGTTTTTCTACCTAGGTTCCATGTTAGCCATTTAGGAAAACATCCTTACTATACATTAGCAAGAAATAGTACACAGATAAAGCAAATGTACCAGACAAAAATCCTCAAACTCTACTTTGCTGTTAGAGGCTGGAAAAGAAAGTCCCTTTTACTGTGAAAATAAACTTTATAGTCCCTGCCAAGATTTTTAACAGTAATATTTTAGAGCAAAACCTCCTCCCTAAAGGGAGCTCCTCAAATAAGTAAAACTGCCCATACATTCAATAAAAGCTACTCAAAGCCAACTTTTTACCCCAGGAAGGAAGGAAATACCAGTTAGTGAATGCAGGGCAGGTTTTCTCTTATTTTATACTGCATTGAAGGGTAACAATGTTTAGAGCCTCATTAAAGACTCCCCAAGAGTTAAATATAGGCTGCAAACTTCAGTTTAATAAACAGTTACTTTAGGAAGATGCATGTGAATTCAGTTTTCACGTCTATTTTAAAACATAAAAGAAAATAATGTACTCAATTTTCAGGGAATTTTTTTTTAATAACCTCAATGTTTCTCAAGATAGTATGCAGAGCAACTTTTATGCCCTGGATTCCTCTGCCCTCAGCAAAAGCCCTTAGTCTGACCTCAAGACATTGCACTATGTTTTGTTACGATTTATGACCCAGCTACATCAACCATACCCCTTGGTAAGTGTAAACACACAACCACTGAACAGGAGTTTTAAAACAGAACTTCCAGCACTTGCAATTTTGAAAAAGGTGAAATACACAGTTTCATCTTTTTACCCACATTAGGATTCTAGCTAAATCAGCTTTGTTCCCATAAAGCCATAAAGGAAAAAGAAAGCATCATTCTATTCACAATTCAATACAGCTGTATATGACTGGCTCCAGCCCCAGGCCACAAGCCAGGAACTTCTGAGTTCCAGTCTGGCTCTGCCACTGACTTTCTGTGTGGCTTTCAGAGAGCCTTCGAAATTTCTCTGCTGCTCCCCTTCAATCTCTGTGCTTACCTTACAGAATGGCACTTGCTTTGCTGTGCAGATTAAAAAACAAACAAAACCAAAACCACAATAAAACTTGAACTGACTTTGACAGTGATTTTTACCATGGCTTTAAAGGGTAAGGCCCACTAAGAAGTTTCCACCTCTGCTGCTACCTGGTAGTATTAATTGCCAACATGTACATATTACACGATACACACATAAATATCAGAACATGTAGTAAGTTGGAAAATGGATAATAATTTCTAAGTTTGTAATAAAACATGATGAAAAATTAAACTAAGTTATCTGCTATAATTACACTCAAGATGCAGAACAACCTACAACCTTGTCCTTATTAACCCACTGAACCACTGATAAAGTCTGAGATAGTCTAAGATACAGGTTAACGTTAAATGCACAGAGAACACAATGCCCAACCTAAAAACATTCCAACAACTAAAATTTTATAATATTATTTCAACAATAGAAAAATGGCCTAGGAACGTGAAAAGGGAAAAAGGATTTAAGCTTAACCAAGTAATCTAACACTAACCAACATAATTTTAAAAAATAAGCTTTCTTAAGAAAATTATCAAGGGAAGTTACATGAACTTAAGCTGACCATATACATGCAAGTCTGTCATAGACAAATTTCACTTCACATCATCTAGACTGAAGCAGAAAGTAAAAGAGACTGACACTCGCTAACCTCAGCTTTTCCTGACCTACAATGATCTAATCACAAAAGCACAGCTCATCACCTTTAAAACTGTATATGCTGCCTTTAAATCCACCCCTGGGGAAAAACCCAAAACTTCATCAAGACAAGGCTGACTTTACAAAAATTAACCTGTTTAGTTATTCACAGCCTAACCAGAGAGAGCTAGGCTAAAGAATAAGCAACTAGCTTTGTGGTATGTTAAGCTGCCAGTGCAAATCCTGAACTCTCAAAAGTTTAGCCTCCGCCTGCTTTAGATTTTTTTTACCTTGTTTTACCTAAAGCCTGGTAAGAACACCCTTCCCACAATTTGTCTTCATCAGGACATAAAACTGACTTGTATAAACTGGTAAATGTAAAGCAAAACTCTCTCCCAATTAGTAACACAGCAGACCATAATACTGTGCTATTTTGTGATAAGTCACTCAAGGACTTAACCAAAAATGGCCATGCCAGGATAGCAACCATGCAAAGATCAGGTTGTTAAATGCAAAATCAGGTAAGTCTTTGCATATGGAGGACTAAACTAGTTCAAATTGCTGAAAAACTACCTGAAAATAAGACTTGAAATTCTCTCATGTTAGGTAATTTACTAAAACCTTCTACTGTAACTCAGCAGTTTTCAAAATGTATTTGCTGATTAAACCCTAGAATGTTACTGAAATTAAATCTATACCCAAATGAGATTTTGTTTTTAGTTTCCTACATCACACTACCATCACTGTGTTTCCATCAGATGAAGCAGTCACGAATACTACAGAAAGGTCAGTACAGTGGTTATCAAGTATTCCTGCCAGGGAAATCTAGATCTGTTCTGAACAGCATTACAGGACGCAGCTAAAGACAAAATGAAAGAAAAATAACCCTAATGCTTTGTTCACTTTCTCTGTCTGAGCATTGTTTGGTCTGGTTGAGATGTATCAAACAGATAGTCTGAACATTATCTTGCAAAGAATGGAAAATTATTTGACTATGTAATGCAAGGCTATTTAATTTAAAATTCCCATTAATGCTGCTGTAACTGAATTGTGTAGCACCCACTGGAGCTTTGTTTTACACTAGGTTTAAAAAAGCTTGTGAGGTTTTACTTCAGGCAACTAGGTACTATTTCAGGTTAACCAAGTATTTCTACAGGCAATTTGCACATAGTCAACATTTAGATTACAACCAGTGCACATTAGCTTATAATCACATCCAGAAAAAGCCACATATAGAATGACCTATATACGTACATGAATAACCTAAACAAGATAGCCTCTATTTCTATAAGCTGTTTTTTTAACCCGGTTTGAAAATTTTTTTAAGATTTTTTTCAGCATTTACCCTACAAGCTCCCTTGAATAAAATAGCAGGGTAATAACACTAATAATACCCAAGTAAAGCTTAACATAGTAGCAAAGGCTTATTTATATATTCTTTACTAGAATACAGAAGAATTTTTTTTTTTTTTCATATGGAGATCAAGCTATAATTTGTACTTTCTGTTTTGCTGGACAACCACTTTTTGATGCACATATGAATAAGCTAGGAAAGCATGTTAGTGAAGTTTTGGTTCCTTCCACACTCCCTTCCCTTGCATACAGAAGGTATCTATTACTGTCCTCAAACTCTCTACAGTAAGAGGCAAAATATAGAATCATGGAACGTACTGGGTTGGAAGGGACCTATAAAGGTCATCTAATCCAACCCCCAACTACAATAAGCAGGGACATCTCCAACTCGAACAGATTGCCCAGAACCCCATGAGGGTTCCCTCAAGGGATACCCTTGAGTATCTCTGGGGATCCGGCCTCCACCACTTCTCTAGGCAACCTGTTCCAGTGACCCACTACCCTCATATTAAAGAACCTTTTCCTAATGCACAACTTAAAATATACCCTTTTCTAGCTTAAAACCACTACCTCTTGTCCTATTGTTACATGTCCTTGTGACCAGACAAGGCAACCACCAAGAGTTACCAGATTAGAATTTCCAAGCATCAAAATACAAAAATTAACTTCTATGATGTGACCAAATTATTCTCTCTATGAATCGTTCAGCAAAAGGCTAACTATAAACATGCTGTATATTTAGCTGGCAAAGCGATGTATAGAAATCTTCAGATTCGGTCTCACTTCAAATTATGAAGTTCTCAGTACTAGTCACCCTCTTGCCAAAGAGAGCTGTTTTGTAGCCAAGTGTATCTAGAGCATCAACACAGAATAAGAAGCATTTGTTTTAAGTCAGACTTTGAAACTAGCATGATTGCTTAACTGAATGATATACAATTAAAAATATAAATGCTACTACAAAAGCTGCAACAAGAACACAAACACTGCTACAACAGGATTCTAGGATTAGTTGGAATGTCTCCTACTACAAACAATAAAATTTAAATGAGGGAAAAAGTGGAAGAAACATGGAAGACTCACTTTAAGGGAAGTTTAAATGACATGGGGCACTGTATTCTGGAGAATTGGATGGCTTGGGCATAACCAAGTTCACAAATGTAAACTGAACCATAATAACAACACATCTGTGCATAATTGCCACAAATTACATGTAAAATGGGACAAATTAATTCAACTTGAACAGTTCAGTGGCATTAAGATAATATTGGTATTAAACCTTTCCTATTTTCATACAGGTCAAGTAGCCCAAAAAGCTCAACATCTACAAGGCTATGGTTGGTACATTCTTAAAAAAATAAACTTCAGCAGTCTCACTGCAGCTTCAGTTAAGCATGTTCTTATGTACACACAGGCTATGCCCAAAGACTGCTATGAAATTAGGGAGGGACAGTTGATTATGACTGTGGTGTTTAACAAATGCTGTGCTGAAAAAGGGAAAAAAAACCCCACTGAGAATACGACAAGTAATTTTTCCACTGTTTTATTAAAAAAAATACTTAATATCTCATTTAGAAATTAAGACAATGTTTCGCTCAAGTTCAAACCAGTTTTTGGGTTCAACTATTATACCCATATCTGTACTTCAGGAAGTCATAACTCTGCATGTACTGAAAACACTGAGAAAGATGAACACGCTCCCCTTAATTAATAATTTAAGCATGCACAGTAGGGTTTTGTGTATTATTAAGGAATTAAAAGAAGGGCCACATCCCTTTAAAAATACTTATGCCTTTCTGCTTTTTAGTTGAAGTCTTCCTGCTCAAAGCACACACAGCTATGATAGAGGCTCAATGTCTTCCAATACAAATAAAACAACTGCTTACTCATTTGCAGAGAATGTATCTATAAAAATAAATTCCAAAAAGCCTAAGTGTTTTTTTGCTAGACTACCTCTTTCTATTATGTTTCACTGCTCCTATCTGAGCTACCTCAAAATTTGTTGACCTCCCCTACTGTTCATACTGCTCTAAATTTAAGGCCTCAAGTACCATCCTGAAAAGAGAAGCACTCCCCTGCTGGCATGAAATAAAACACAGTTATATCTTAATGCTTTGTTTTAGTTTTCTTGTTGCAGTAAATTGCAAGGGTACATTTAACTTCTAAAAGTCTCAATTTAACATAAATTTGTGTTAATACACATGCTTTGTACTTTTAAGCATTTTTCCAACTATCGATATGAAAGTAATTTTAGATTCTTTTCTCTAACATATACAAGATTTAACCATTTAAGTAAGTTCAGACACAAACTAGCACTGAAGGGAACAGTACCCAGCTCTCATGCTTACTACCTGTGGTTTTTAACAAGACTCCCCTCAGTAGTCATGGAACTACAGTATTTTGAAAGATCATCATGATTTGTCTTTCAATTTGCCCGTACTGTAATATCCAAATATCACATCAACCAGTTCTTAAGGCCTGCCTTTTCAGAAAATACTATAAACATGCAATTTTAGCAGCACCAGAGCATTTCAGTCCTAAACTATAATGCCAGCATACTGTATATAGATAGGAAAATAATATTTAAAATGACAACATCCCTTCAACATCAAGAAAACCCTAGGAACTCCTTTCAGAAGTGTCAGTGGCATTACATATAAAAAATACCAGGGTTTGCATATATTCACGCTCCTCCCAAAAATATACACTATGTCCCTGAAAAAAAACAAAACAAAAAAGAAATTGTATTCTTGGTTTGGAAGCTTTTGTACAAAGGAGAAAAATAATCTATGCAGCGAAAAGTGCTAACGGTATTGTTCTGGAGCTGGAATTCACCACAAATACAAACCCGCACCATTTCTCTTGTGCTCTTCAAAATAATTACGGCACCATCAATAAAACAAAATAGAACTATTTTCAGTATAGTGTTTTATATCTCCATGATGCCTCCATATTTGCCTGTAACACGAAATGGCTGAAAAGTGTTATTTTGACACCCAAATTAGGTACCTTTCTTTGTCCAGTATTTGAACAACAGCACATTAAATCAAACCAACTAAATGCCAGAATTACATCAGTAACTAAAGCTGCTGTTTCTTGAAACAAATACTGAACTTGTCTTGCTCCAAGAAGCAATAAATCTTTATATTCACTTAAAATGAATTTTACATGTTTATGAAACTAATTCTGCAGCAGTAATTGCAGTTAAATGTTTAAAGTTCAACCATTTAAAATGTAACTAGCTTCCTCAGTAGGAGTTTTCTAAGTGAAAAGACATCTTGCTTTTTACACTGAACATCACATACCACCATTTACAAGACTTTCAGGGAGGTTACAAAACTACAACGCAGATACCCACACCCGATCCCCTTGACAGGGCATGAAATACAGCCTTTTAGAGCTAAACAACCGATGTATTTTATTTTCCTATCACAAATCTTGAGCTGTTTCAACAGGAAACTAATATATAACAAACTGAAACAGCTCTGAGGAAATAGGTAGGCTTCTTAACCAATTAAAGCAAAAAAACCCCAACCAAACAGCTAAAACTCAGATAGTAAACTTCCAGTTGAGTAGAATGCAAAACATGCAGATTCCTACAAATACTGTTCAAAATAAACCATAAATTAAACTTTTCAGCTTCTATTCTGGTCATAGAAAAGGAAAGCAGATCCATAATGACTGGAATTAAATAATTCTGCTTCTAAGTGCAAGCCACAAGTTTTTGCACAGGTACTAGGAAAGGTACAGACAAACATTCTCTTCCAGCAGTATGCTAATTCTATAGTTTTATCTTAATTTACAGATTTGGATGCTTTCTCCTCAACTCAGCCATATGTTAATAAAGTACCAGATAAAAGTCTCAAAAGGTTAAGTTGAGCTGAAACCAGCCAGCAAAGTCTGTATGATCATATGAAGTTTCTTTTTTTTTTTCCTTCCCAGCAGGAGAGAAAGATGCTAAAAAAAGCTACTGCAAGTAAGCATACTGATTTTCCAGACACTTGTCTTTCCTGATTATTTTTTTTCCCCTTAAAACTGCAGACTCCTGTAAATTTAAGCTCAATGGTAATAAAGCTTTTCTTGTAAATTATTTCTCAAGAAAATTTTTTTGCAAAAAAACTCCAGTGGCTATGCTGACTACAGACTTCACTGTAGTTTTCAACCTAGTAAAATAGTCTGCTTTGGAATGGGACTTCTTTCCTGTGGATACCA
This sequence comes from Chaetura pelagica, assembly GCF_000747805.2. Lineage (NCBI taxonomy): Eukaryota > Metazoa > Chordata > Aves > Apodiformes > Apodidae > Chaetura > Chaetura pelagica. Next base: position 59,874 of record NW_009952976.1, on the reverse strand, counting down.
ATAACAATTGACATACAAATGCAAATATAAAAATGAAATAATGCTTCCGAACCCAGTGTCATCACTGCGAACTGAACAAAGCAAAAAAGGCTTCCCCACGCCAACATTTCTGCAAGCTTCAAACTTGTAGAAATTGCAACTCCAGTCAGGTCTCTCAAAATGATTTTATGTAAGTATTTTGTTTCCTTTGTACTGCAGGAACATACTGAAAGCAAACAGTACTGAGAATTGCCCAGACTCACACTTTTAAAATGCTATGATTTCACAGGCTGTAGAGTCCTCAACACACCCTGCACTAACATTAGATAGGTCAAAGACATATTTATGAGGAATTATTTTAACTGCTCCTTCCTATTCACAGTGTACTGTCTCACAAAGCTACTCAAATATTTTTACATACTCCATATAGGAATGATTCCTATTATTCTCAATAACTGCTTTTTGTCTGATCCATGACACCTTCTATAGCTATGAACACTTGCAGTTATTAGAAAGTTATTCGGTCTTCCTAACAATCATGGTCTACTATACACAATGCAAAAATGTGTAATGTATACAGAAACACATGAAGGAAAAAAAAACCAAACCACCACCAACGCAGAAATGTCAAGTACTTTCCTCAAGCACAGATTCTGGGGAGGCTACGTCCTACCAATACTGCCAACTCAAGGCAAAATTTAGGTTTTCACTACTTCCTCAGTTCATCCACCCTGTAACAATTATCACATAAATGACATAATTGTCATTTTGGTCCAGTAAGTGTTATCTGGTTCAGTATTCCAGTATCTGAGAATACCACTACTTCATATTGCATGTGAAAAAAGAGTTTAAATGTCTAATTAAGTTTGTGAATCAACAGGTATATCCAACATATTCTGACTACACTAGTATCTCCACCAAGCCCAAGAAGGCTTTGTATAATAAGTCAGGCTGCAGTAGGTCAAAGACACTGAACGTTTTTATGATATTCCCTCACTTGAATAGACGGCCTATAACACAAGGATGGAATAATACCTTCATTAAACCTAACCAGGAAGAACGTATTACTTCATACACGAACTGGGTTATCTGTTACTATTAAACTTCTAAAGACCAAAATAATCAGCACAACACACTATACCAAATTTGAATTGAGTTCTTTTTTCTTGGCTTGCTCTAATTTAAAATTAGAAACTACCTCGAATTGTCAACAGAAACTTTATATACTGCAGAATTATCTAAAATATTTGCTAGTCAGTGGAGAAACAAAAAAAGCAAAAAGCTGGTATATACTACTACGAGACCATAATGAGGACAACCAGATATATTTTCAGTAAATGTATCCAAAGCTGCCTCCTCTGATTGTAATTAACTGTATGGATGTAAGGCCAGAAAGAAACAGAAAATACGACCCATCTTGTGGGTTTACAAAGTCGACCTGCTAACCAGAATCAACATACACATACACTACAATGTAAAAGCACATTCACATGATTATTTGAAAATTATTTACTGCTTAACTATTCAGTTACAGAAAATATTCCCAGTACAAGGCTTATGAGGAAGGGGTAAAAAATAATGTATATCACCACTGAGAATTTTTTTCATTTAACCTCGCAGAATGGAGCATTACATCACACTCTTACAATGCAGGAGGAGGGGCCTGTTCTCAGAAAGCAAGCTTCAGCTATTTCCCTTTAATTTTCTGCTTGGTTCTGGAGGGTGATGCAAAAAATGACTAGGATTTAAATTTTTAGTAACACAGAAAACGAGAATAAAACACCGAGAAAGCACAGCTTTTTACCTACACTTATTAACACGCAGATGAACACTAGTTTACTGAAGAAGACAGCGCCAAATCTACAAATACCGGCAGCACCCAGCACCTTGCATTTGCAAGCGGGCATTCCTAAGTATCTGCCCCACATTTTATCAGACTCAGCAAAGAAGGGTCCCCCCCCCTTATTTCTGGCCGGGACGACCATTTTCCAGCCGGCAGTGCCCAGCACGGGGGCTGGCTGCTCCCAACCCCCGATGCCGTGGTGCTCCCGGGGCAGCACCATTTGGTGGCGGCCCCGGCAGGGGGAGGGGAGCGGAGCCCGAGCCGGACGATGGGCTCGGCGAGGCTCTGCCCGCCCCGCAGCCCCGAGCCCGGCGCTCCCGGCCCGCACCGGGCACGGAACGAGGGTTTTTTGGGCTTGGTTTTTTTTTTTTTTTTTTACTCCTTTCTCCATGGAAAGGGTGGCCCGGTGAGAACACTTCCCCATCTGTGCCTGGTCGGACCCAGCAGCAGAAAGAATGCAAACCCGGTTTTATATATGCAAATTTTTGCAGCAGATTTAAGAGCTTTGGGTGCCGTGGGGAAGAAATCACTATTTAAGACGCCTCTATTTAAATAAAACAAGATTTTCCGTGCTATCTTGTACTTCACCAGCTTGCAAAACACGAACGATCTTCTGTAATTTGCCTAAGTGTTTAAAATTACGAATCTCTTCAAGATCCACAATACACTTCCACGGAGATCTAAAAATCCAGAGAAAGTGCTTTACACGTAAAATCAGACACCATCAGACGCAAGTATCTGTGCTAGAAAAAAACACCTCTGCAAAACCACGGGTGAAAACGGTCAGCTCAGGCCCTTAAACATCTACTGAGAGCTAAAAACATAATAATAAAATATAAACGTACCACTAACCTCATAAAGTGCAGCAGTGCTTAAATCCAGCGAGTTGAGGCATAAAAGGTAGAAATGGAAATGAAAAAAGATCCAAAAATGATGTTGTGTTTGCTTTTTGCTTGGTTCTTTTTATTATTATGATTATTATTTGAAACGTTCAGAAACCAGCAGAGACTCTGTCGGCCATTTTGGCTGGAACTCCCTCCCTGGCTCGCGCTCCCTCCTCTCCCTCTTGCTCTCTCTAGAGGAAGCAGCTTTTGGTGACCTTCAAATAGGGGCGGGTCACGTGACGCCAGCCGGGCTGTCAATCAGCGGGCGGGACCCACCCCCTGCCCGCCTTAAAGGGCCAGCGCCCTGCCCGCACCGGGGCGGGGGCGGCTTTGACGAGGACAACTTCTTCACGCCAAGCAAGGACGGTCCAACGCGCTCTCCATTCGCTTGATTCAACTGCCGTTTATCACGCAAAGGCAACACACAGAAAGGGTAAAACAGGTGAGACATGAGATCATGAAGAACAACTCTGCTGGAGCTTTCCTCTCTAGCTAAAATCTATGTGAAGGCCGCAGAACCGATAAACTGTGAAAGATTCAGTGTGGAAGACCCACTAGCCACAGGCACTCCCCTGCAGT